>NW_026944385.1:1200000-1640000 GCF_033439725.1 Neurospora tetraspora
TTCGTTCATGACCGGCTAGCGTGGCTCCGTGTATTTGTCGTTGTTGGCAATGGTTCGTGGAACACTGACCTCAGCGACGGCAGACGCGGCGGGAGTGATTGGAATTTGGAATGGCTTCGGGCTTGGTAACCGGGCCGTTGGCTGGACTGGTGCCCGGAGTGCTGGAGGACCCGGAAACACTACCGGTCTTTACGCCCTCGCTGGGCCGCTGGCTCTTCTCTTCCGGCTGAGGGTGATGAGGTATGTACATGGTGATACCGGGCGGTAGTGGGCGGTGTAACCGTTTGCGAGACGGGAGTTCAGTTCGGGGCATGTGAACTGGAGGCGTGCGGTGAGGGAGGTGATTTCGCATCGTGTGCCGTGCATGCCAGCTGCTGCAGAGACGGATCCTGACTCCGACGCGGCTTGACGTACTTGACGCGAGCCATATCTGCTGTTGACGATTGTTATTCTGCGCCGATGTTTGCGCGAAGTGTGTTTGTTACTGCGTGATGAAGAAGGGGAAGGACACGCTGTGTGCTGTTGCAAACTTTGCTTGGGTCAGCTAGATGTTGGGGTTGGTGGTCTTTAAGGAGGCAGAAATAATTGGGACGGGGACAGACGAAGACTGGCATCAAGTGAGGGTCGATTCGCGGGCAAACCAGGACGGGACGATAACCACCCCTTCCGTGCCGGCAACTCTTACACACCGTTGACAGTCAGAGCACGGCCTTGCATGTGCCATTTGGGCAAATCTTCTCTGGCGTAGGGCAGGTAGAATGAAGAGGAGTCAATGAAGGCCAAGATTGAGGATATTGTTGATGAGTGAAGTCTTCATTGTATCTGTTGATTCGCCACGTTGGTGGAAAGTCTTCTGGGTACCAAAGCTGTCATTCCTTACATGTTGATGTTTCCGAGACTTCACGGGCTAAAAGGATTGCTCCAATCTTCACAAACGGTTAAGAAACGTGATATGGAAAATCATAGTGCGAGACAGGTCTTTTGATACATGTACACTTGTAGATGTTGCAGGATGAGCTGTCCATCATATATGGAACACATATCCTGGAAGCTTTAACACTTCCCAGCCTGGTAAAGAAGCCAACTGGTCATCCGCGCAACCATGTGAGCAGTCCACACTGCTTTCAACTGACTCCTAGAGTCACTTGTGGTAGCGAGTGACCACTCCATCTGACTCCGCACCATACATCATCTTCCTTCTCACCAGCTTAAATATCCCGCTCGCCTCCCGCCAGAAGACTTCTTCTTTCCATGTCAGGCCTGACACCGTCCCCTTGTCAACATGATTCGTCCACCCATTTTTTATCATACAAGAATCCCAGGCGCAAGTATATGTCGCTTATGGACGATGACTTCATCAAGGGCCGAAAGAAAGGAAGACAACGGTCGTTTCGTACAGCATGTAAGACCGGCCTCGGTCGACAGGTAGAGGGTTCTAATCGTAGATCGAGACGTTGCCGCGGTCGAAGTGGCTACAGTCCTTTGTGCATCCAAAGGTCAGCTTTGCCAGTTCGAACAAATCCCCAGGCAACTTCTAAAGGCAAACATCGTCAGCTTCACTTCCTGCTACCAACTTCTCTTGCAGTCCTCGGAAGGGTGGGCATGGGAAACATACCGGCACGCAGAGCCCGCATGGCCTTGACGAATTGTGTTTTGGCCTTCAGCATCTCGTAGGCCTTATAACTCGGTGTCGTCCGCTCCAGGATTGGTTCAAAATGGCGGAACAGTACAGTGGCTGCGAATCGAATCAACGAAGCAGGGTATGTACTGCACACGTCCACGAAGTAGTACGTGGCTACGGTTGCTATATCCTCTTCGTTCGGAATCTCGCCGTGGTTTTTGGCGATCAGATTTTCCACTGTTGGTACGGACATATCAGAGAATGTCGTTAGCAATGAGAGACTCCGTGGGAACACTCCAGAGGAGAGGCCAGCTGGAGAGGAACGTACAGATATCTTCGATCGGGATGAATTGCATTGCATCCCGTACGTGAGAAGGGGGCAAGCGGATAATTACCCCTATGGTAGGCGTGGTGTCAGTAGGGGATCCCCGAGGGTTCTAAAACTTGTAGGGGCGCAACACTGCCTGTCTTGCGGAAACTCGGGCGGCTCATACCCTTCTGCTTTTTGGTATGCGCACTCCTTGAGAGCGCGGTTTCCATCGTCGATTTGGACGTGGCCATGGCTGGATCGGAGGATGCCTCAGCGATGGTGTCGCTCTGGTGCTGCCTCTGCCGCGCGCTGCTCTGAAGCTGCTGGATGCGCTCGCTCTTCTGAAGCTGCTTGAGCCGCTTGCTGGGACGAGCAAGTCTCGAAGAGACACGGAGGTGAGTTCGGCGTTGCACGCTGGACGTTTTAGTCTTCTTCGGTGAAATTGCCATTGTGGATAGTTAATGTCGTTCTAGCTCGTCGTTTTGTTGTTGCTGAGATTCAGTCTTGTCAACGAGGGACTGAACGCTTCTAAAGTGATGAGGGGATCTCGAGAGGTGGTCTTGACAAGTTGAAGGATAAGGGACGGGAAGCGAGGGGTAATAGACTACCAGGTCGCGGGCCTGAGGCGGGGTGGCGGAAAAGTTAGTGAAGTGGAAGGCAGGAAGGAACGACCGGCTCCAGTCTGGTGACCCCGGGACCTTCCTTCACCCAAACTTCACTTGCGTCACCGCTCCCCGTACACTGGATTCTGCCTCAATACGCGCTGAGAGCTGAACGCGTCTGTAACATGCTTGTAATTTTCAGGTTCATCTGAAGAAAGGGAAATGCGGGGATGACCGCCAGCGGAAGGCCACTGAGGGGGTTCAAGTTCATCAACTCAAACACAGCTCGGCCACTCCAAGTAGAAGCCAAGGACCAGCCAGCTTGAACCAGGCCATTTGACTTGTGGTAAGAATGAATATATACGGCTGGTAACTGAAGCCAGCAGACTGCAAAGAAGCAGAGATCCGACAGAGAACCTCAGGGGCCCTGCCCGCCTGGGTAGTTCGGTCACGGCCTTTTTCATCCGGTCCCCTTATATAGACGTGAATGTATCCTCCCCCCTCTTGTTCCGCCTGTCACGTGTATACTGGTTAGCATCTGATCCAGCAATTCACCTGGCAACATATCCAACGGAGCTTGAAGGTTTTGATACCTTCCGCTGGCAGTGAAGGGTTCCTACCTGTGGATTCTGTGGTATTTATAGCCGCCCCTCAAATCTTTTTCCATTTTTTCCACAAAACACTGCAACCAACAAGCAACCTCTCGCACACCACAACATACCTGGCTTGCACTAATAACTTTCCAAACACAATCCATCACCACATCAACATATCGCAACCATGGACAATACAAGCGACAAGCAACACAATCTCCCTGAGGACCGCATTCTCCCGCGCGGTATGGGAACCGCCGGCAGCATCCCTCCCCCCGCTGTCGCCGCCGAGAACACAGGCACCGAACAGCCCAATGTGCCTGAGGGCCGCCGATTGACGCGCGGTATGAAGGCCGCCGGCGGGGTCATCCCTCCCGTTGCCGCTTCAGTGAAGCGGCAAGCCAGGACCCGGAAGAAGCCCACAATGATCAAGAAAGAGGAGCCCAGTGACGAGGACGACAAGTCATCTCAGGGTTCCTCTCAGGGTGCGGCTTATTCCAAGAAACCCAAGGGTGAGTGTTCCAATGGGCAATTCAATAAGCAAGCTTGCATCGCTCCTTGCAAGCTTTCTCTGCCTCCAGCGGCTAACACACATCCTCGTCTGTAGACCTTCGCCTGGCCCCAGTGATCCTTGGTCACTCAACCACAAGGGCGTCCCAGACATGGACAAGCTTGGTAAGTGTACCCTTTAACTTCCCTTTGGGTACTTTTATATCTAGCGCCTGCTAACACTTAACGGCAGTCCGTTATCTCAGTCGCGATTACACCAAGACGCCGGACGATTCCGACCTGGCGGAAGCCGCCCACAAGTACAAGTGGCGCGGCATCGGCCCGGGAAAGCGCACACTCTGGGAGCTGAGGGGCATCACCCTCAGCGAGAAGGCCCAGGCACGCAAGGAGGCCAGGGAGACTCCTCAGGACGAGACTGCACAGATCAAGCTCCGTCTGTGTGAAGCTGTATTCTCCCACGTTGTCGGTAAGTGCTCTCTGTTGGGAAATCCGTTGGAAATTCGAACAGCATGTAGGCTAACGAGAAGTATTAGGCGAGTGGGAGGCTGAGAGGTATAGCAAGTGGAGGGAGGGCCGCGACAAGGTCAGGACGAACTAGGGGAATTTAGAAAGTTTGACAGCTTATCTAGCCCTTGATGTAACTTTGAAAACCTATGATGCACAGATGAAGTGATCCCGCTTTGTAAACATGTTCTTACTTCTTTCGCTTTCGATTGCTATGAGTGTGAGTACTGAGTAGTGCGACAAGTCTCCTACTTGAGTGTGTAGTTCGGATCTCACTTCGCCCAATACGCACATGCCCCGACTTGACCAAATCCCGTTGACTCCTACCTGGCAGAGGCCAGAGGAGGGTCGAACATGTGACAAGTTGCGCGCCATCAAGCACCACACTCTGTTCCATCTGAGAATGATTACCCTGGCGGTAGAGTCACCAAGAAGCAAAATGTTTGAGTTTGAGCAACGTTAGTCTAGAAATGAAGGGAAATTGCGTAAGTCCGGTTTTCTGCCGGCGGAGGTGACTCTTGAGCGTATGGAAAGTGATGTGTGGAGGAATGACTCTCACCGAAAGCTTCATCTAACCCGTGGACTAGAGGATCAAAACGCTTGTGCTGGATGTTCTGAGAACGGAACTTACTGCCTGCATCACGATGGAGGACCAAAGCGAAACAGCTGGCCGTAGCCCCATGGTAACGCGGTCCATGATGGCCACTGCCAACCAATCCAGTACCGTTATTGCCGCCCGGGAGAAAGTGAGAATTGCAAGGAAGACCAAGAAAACTAAGGGGCATACATCTGATGAGGCCGGTGTTCAAAAGAAGTTGACTAGAGAGGCGAACCATGACACTCCCGCGAGCGGCAGAAGTAGGTTTCCGTGATGGATTGGTCTCCCACCCCGTCGCCCAACTGCGCCCTGCTAACCCTTCCTAGAGGTATCATTGACAGTCCCTCCGGTCAAGCGGACTTGTTCGTATATGAACCGTCGCGAAACTCCTCAAGACCTCCTTATCAAGATAGGTAAGTTGGATTTCTTACAACCCAAACATAAACGACGAAGGAACCACTGACTGCATCCGTCTTCAGGTACAGAAGCCACCAACAATTACACCCAGGTGCCAGATTCAGCCGACTTAGCAGAGGCTGTCCACCGATTCATGCGGCGAGCGACCAAGCATTACTCGCTTGAGGACCTGCGGACAACTCTCATGTGGGAGCTGTGTTCTGCCCACAACGCATTGGAGGATTCCTTTTCTCAAATTCGGGACAGGGAGTGGCACTTGATCAGGTTGCAGTGGATGAACATGGTTAATCAACACATCGGGAGTAAGTTCAGGTTGTGTTCGTTCCCGGCTGTACCACGGTAGGGAAACCCAGTTTTGGTGGCTGTAAGGTGCAGTCTTACAGCTGCACTTTTTGTGTTCGGCTGGATTTCAGTAAAAATATGCAAGTCGCTGCATTACCCCAAATCCATGCAAGGCATGCATCTGACCAATCAGAGGCCCAGATTCCTTACTGAAATGGCCGGATTTTTAACATTTTTAATAGTCCCAGACCCCATGTACAAGACTTTAAAAACCAACATCTTCAGGGCACCACAGTGCTTAACCCCCTATAAATATAGGTGGTCGCCGTAGCAAAAGACAATTGATGAAGCTATTCCCAATTGAAATCTACCATCTGAGCTCCACTGTGCGAATCACAGTATATATACTATACCCTTTACAGCCTACCTTAACGTTGCAGGAGTGCAGCTGCGGGTTATGTACGGTAATGCAAGGTCTCTTTACCGTGGTACAGCCCTGAACGAACACAACCTCACCTTTTCTTCCCGTTGCATAAGGCAGCATGATATTCGGCGAGAACTGGACTGCAGGCTAAAAGCATAACACAGGGGAGAAGCGAAAAGAGATGTTTTATAGAGAACCCCGCGAGAGGATAACCAGGAGAAAGTAGTGGACTACAGATCTTGGACCTGAGGGGCGCTGGAGGAATCAGGAAAGCGGCGGTTAAGGTGAGGGCTGTGTGGGTCGCCAGTGGCTTTGTAAATGCAGGGTAGGTGATAGATTTGGCTTTGCAAAAGGAACCAAGACCAATCTCGGCCGCACTCGGCGCTGGGGGCAGTTGATGTTGCTTGCAAAACGACAAAGACATGAAAAAAGGCAATGCGTTGAACAGAAATCCATGGAGGAACAAATAAATCAAGTGCAGAATAGTAAGCTAGGCATATGTTGGTGTGATTATTTTCCTAAATTGGAACTCTCGTTCTGCTGGTGGTTGATGATTCCACAGTGCTTGCCAAGCCCGCACACAGAAAAATGCTCCACTTGTAGGCCCCACATCGGTTCACGAAGAGTTCGGATGAAGTCAGAAAGAACGCCAAGACGGCCCCACCCGGAAGGTCCAGAGTCTCCACAAGACCGGCGAGGTGGAGAATGTGCCGCCGGAGCTCAGGCGAGTCGTGCACCACAAAAGCTCACGGCAAACAATCTGAGATGCTGATCGAACGGATTGAAGATGTAGTTCTGATTTGGTGCTTGTTATTCACTCGGTGACGGTGGCTGGTTCGGCAATTTGAAGGTTTGGCAGTGATACACATCACAGGAAAGTTTTGGGAGAAGTATTTTCTAGCGAGCTGGATTGGGCAGGGTTTGGAAGCGAAACAGAAGAAGTTGAGGCGAGTGGGAGAGCTTGGAACATTTGAAAAGAAATGATTCCTCGCAGTTTCCTACCGTGGGCGCTGCCTGCCGGGACACAGACCGGAATCAATCAGCTTCTGCATGCAACAAGCGCCGGTGACGCCTGCCGTTAGTGGTTCGAGAAGGTGCGGCCGTACACATCGTCCCAACATGCGAGCCCGCAAGGTGCTCAAGCAGGAATTCCCCCGCACGGTCACCTGCCCTCTCGGCCCTTGTTGCTCTTGCCAGAAAGCCAGAAACATCATGACACTCCTCCCCAAGCCCGGAACGCTGATGCCAAGTGGAATCGCTCAATGAAGACACTCATCACGCAATCTCCGATTGACTGTCATTCTCCTTGGTTCTTGCTAGTTCCATTTTACGCCTACTTACTGAGCTGGCAACAGCGCCCCGGGTGATGCTGCAGGTAGTTTGCCGTTGTCCACACACGACTCCCAAAAAAGTTTCCGAGGTGTTCAGACCTCATTGCTTGCAATTGAACCCATGATGGTTTGACTGGTTTTTTCAGATTTCAGTAAGCCTGTCCGGTGTCCCTTCTTATGTTCAACGTCTGGTGACTTTTCATCAGCATCTTCTCCTAAATATCCCGGACATTGGATCACGGCCCCCGACCACTGGAGAGGCTGTCCCCATCAACCCACGCCGAACACCTGTTGACTGCCAACCAAGCCCGAACGATATCAAATTCCCAACCATGACGACCGACCATGGAGCAGCATAGGATCCGATTCATCTCCACGTCTCGACATTGTTACAAGACCACCATCGTTCAAGCGGAAATCTTTGGCCACTACGGAGCACATACAAGGCCAGCAATGATGTCAATCTACCATCCAAAAGGCAACCAGAACGGAACAAACCTCTCTCGAACACTTGGCCTTTTGCAAACAGATTCTTCCCAAACTGTCGGCTAAGGGAGGGGAAAGTAACCTTGTGAGCCCAACGGTCCGCATGACGTGGACATGTCGCTGCTTGGAGTGATAGTGACCGAGGTGGATGGTGGAGGTAGGTCAATGTCCATGGCACAGTCACGCCGAGTACTCTTACTCACAGGTACTGAAAACATGAGCTTACACTTTTTGGTTCAACAGCAATACCACCCATACAATGCCAATGAGCTACAATCACAGAGAGCTACTGACAAGTCTGCCGGTAACCAGACCTGCTTCAGTATATGCCTCCAACGGACGAAGGAGAGCGACGAGATTGGAAGGGCGAGGGGTGAAGAGAGGTAGCGACAACCCCGTCAAGGCTTTCAAGACTCGAGACCGGATTCCGGCCCACCATAACATCGCCTGCCAAGATCACACGAGGGTCCGAAGCAGTACTGGTCTGTTCGGCGGCACATGAAATGGGAAGACCGAGACGGAGGAGAAACGCGGTCCAGCAACCAAATAAAGTCAAGGGGCTCCCGCAATCCCAAGCTTCTCGAAGAAGAACCTGTTTGGAAGGAAGTAGATGTTGATTCACTTGGTGCTTGATCATTACAAGCCAGTGAAGCCACACGGGTGTTGTTCATCCACTCATTAGTCCACGTCACCACCAATCTCTACGACACAACCAATCCTTACGTCATCACAGGTCGCTGGTCACCCAAAACATAATGTCTACATAATCCATCAGAATTTATCATCAGTAGGCGTCGCAGTATGGCCAAACGGAAAAAGAAAGGACCAGAACAGCGCACCTCAGCGGGAAAGACAAGTCACTTTGAACAACAAAATGCGTCAAAAACAGGACATCAAGAAATGGTATGCGCTTCAATCATCCAGCTTTCCTTCTCATCAGTCAGATCGCGCATTTAGTCCGACTAGGGCCGACCAAACTCCGCCCAAGAGAACTTCGAACTCTGTTGCTGGGAAGTTAACGCCTCAGGCCAGCCAGACGAGCACCAGCTCAGAGGATCCAGAGGAGTCAGAGGAGTCAGAGGAGTCAGGGGAGTCAGAAGAATCAGAGGAGTCAGAGGGAACTCTAAGAAGAAGCGGCAAAAGTTCACCGGAGGAGAGCACAGAGATGGAAGGCCAAGCAACAACAATATTTGACATCGACAAATTGGGTAAGTGACTTCCTCAATACTACCTAGCCATCTAGCCTCGATAAAACCTGCGGTTTGGTCTGGGCTTCCTTCACCTGGTGATAATCCATGCTAAACTCTGTTTTACTACCAGATTGATGCGGCGACGGGGGACGGTCAAAGAATACCCGACAACAACGCCATTGCCGATGCCGCCCGCTACGCTATTCGTCAAGCTAAACGGTCGATAAACACTTCCCCAATCCCCATGATGAAGGCTATTGCCAAGGAAGCCCGCGCTCAACTCTCTTACGCAAACGAAATGCGGAAATTGGGCCTGCGAGGTCCAGATTGGACATCCAAGAGAGAGATTCTTGAGGAAATCATTTATTTGGCGGATAGTACGTTCGCTCACCGGGTTGGCTTGGCATGGACCATTACCCCAAGTTCCCATGGATTGGTGATATCGAGCTAACTCTGTGCACAGGTGAGGTACAGGGCCTCATGTATGAGAACCTGCGGAGGCGCACGAATCCCGATGGGCCAGAAGGCTTCTTGTTTGTTCCGGTTCCAGGCCGACCAGGGTGGATGCGTTCGAACTTCGGATCAAGTATCCCTAGGACCTCTGGTGGCTCCAGTCGTGGTGTCCAGAAGAAAGCTGCGGATGGACAGGCAGAGACCGCATCGGCAACCGCTGCTCCGGCACCCAGTGTAGCCGGGTCATCGTCGCGGAGATCTGGACCACCGCCGAATGTGGAAGTGATTGAGATCGAAGACGACTAGGCCGGCAAAGCTCCCGGATTGACGACACAATCGTTAGGGAAATATAATTCTTGCGTTTGTCTTTCTTGTGCAATCCACTTGTTCTCTTGGCAAAGTTTGGACATACCCTTCAAGCCTTTCTTGCTTTCTATTTGATCTTACGTCGCGTGTCACCCATCTCTTTGCTGGAAACATTTGCTGTTGTCGCTGAGAAAAGTGCCTTATGTGTATCCAAGTGGTTACAGACGGGCTTGATTGTCCTCTCTCCCGGCTTGTTGATACTACCACGGATTGAATGCTTTGTTCAATTTTCTACGTTTCTTGCTTGCAGTTTCTATTTGTCGCTTTGTCAGAGCCATATGTCCAGCTTGCCTCTACTTGTCTCTTAGACCCATGGGATTTTCTTGGCAGACAAGTGTTTGAGAGGAATAGCCTGAGACGTTTGGTGTACAAAAAGCATGCATGAGCGGCTGAGTCTTGTCACTCACACGTTCTTAATCATAAGATTGATATAAGGACTTATCTGCCTATCGCTCACCACATAGTCCAAGATCACCTTTCAATCTTGTATTGACAACAGAATAGTACCCGTCTCTTCACGAGCTGTATTTCCTTTCTGTCACAACACACCATCATTCAAGTATCATTGGCACATTTGTTTTCAGACAAGACATAACCACAAGGAGGCAACGGAGAGGTTAGAGACCAGCAGCCATACGAAAACCGTCCAGCCCCAACCGTCTCAACCGGCCTCCTCAAGCCAAAATTCCAGTGAGTGCGTTCATCTCCATGACGCTTCTATCTACCTGTATACTCTCCCGCCTCAACCTACCGGCTCTTGAGATTCTGATATCTCTCTAGTTTCAAGCACCGCCGAACATCCGCGCCCTCTCCCTGACTTGGAAATGGCGACCAACTTCATTGAAATCGACAAAATCAGCAAGTGTACATCTGCCCAGAATGTCCTTTCTTCAACCTTCAAAACATCCAGCCCAGTTGCCAAACTTCCAGCTGTATCTACCCCTAGAACACCAATACTGATAGCCCATCCCACTTCAACGTTCTAACAGCCCGCGAATTAACGTCAAACTACACCATCACACCCACCGACGACCAAATCATGTACAAAGCACGCGCCACAGTCGATCGAATTCTAATACTCCATCCGGCGCGCCAAGATAGAGGTGAAATTATTAAGGCTATCGAAACGCTTTATAATCACTTTCATTGGATGTGGATTGTTGGCGAGGAGAAGGATGCGAACCTGGAGTTGAGGGTGAAGTTGCTTCATAGGATGAGGGTTGTCATGCATGGTGAGTTTATGTCGGGGATCGACTCTGGAATGTCGCTGACTGATGCCAATCATGACGTGTACAGAGGACAATCTTGAGGATGGATTGCCTTCTTTGGAATGTTAAGGTAGGCCTCTTCTTTTCTCGTTTTGTGCGTTTGGCATATCTCTCTCAACGTACATTCATCCTCTCTTCCCCCTTTGCCCGTTCCCGCCCCCCTTGCTTCTCTCTTCCAATACCCCTACGAAACTGAAACTCTCGTTCCGCATGCCTGGTTCCAGGTTCTTCTGCAAATATCCGTACAAACCCATTGATTTGCGGGTAGGGACTTCAAGATTTGAACTCCAGGTTTTGGTTGCCAAGACAGTCAAGTCTCCTGCTGAATCTTTCAGTTTTATCGATAGACAGAGTGGTGTCGAGTCCTTCAGCGCGACGGCGACGTGCACGGTACACTCTAGATGGGACGGAATGCCGTTTTACCCTTCACGTGCTGCCTAGGAGTCACATTTTTCACTTCACTGGACTTCGGGTGTATGAACACTGACGAAGATGTCCAGTCACTCCGCAAGCCTTCATCAACCGCCCCTCTCAAGAGTTACATAAAGGGCGCCTCTGGATTCCAGTCCTCAACTATTTCCTCTTCTTTATCGCGTCTTTGGCATCAACTCATGATCAAACATCATCACCCATAACAAATTCCTGGTCATAGTCTTTTCGACATGCCCAGGTTACTTACATCCAACCCAGATGAGGTGTCTACCCCTCGTGAGGCATCCGGCCCCGGAACATCTCGCTCCACCGTGCCCGCATCAACCAGCAACACCAGAGCGAGTAAGTCTTCCTGAGCTCCCAGTGCATTAACGCCCACCAGGCAATGAGCGGCCGCTAACATCTCCGTACTACTCATAGCAGCTGTTTCCGCGCCCCGCCATACCCTACTTCCGATGGCATTCAGGATCATTCCGATCAATCGGATCAGTATGTCACACCCAACCACCTCCTCCCACCCGACACTGACTTTTCCTCCTCACCGTTTGGTAGCCCGCGAAATCACCCAAAACAGCACCGTCATCCCCATCCGCCCACAGATTGCACTCAAGGCCCGCGAAGTCATCCAGAAGGCCTTGATGGATGGAACTCAGGTTGAGACAATCGAGATGGCTCTCACTAAGCTGCTTTCAAACTTTAATTACCTCTGGGGTTGGGGTCGTTATAAGGACAAGTGGGTGGGGGTTACCGTTGGGTTGCTTAATGAGATGATGGCTGTCTTGAAGGGTATGCGACTTCCTTTGCCCCTGCCGGTCGCTAGTATTGGTGGTCGTAAGTACCTCTAGGCTGACGTTTTGGTGTAGAGGATCGGTTGGAGGATGGTGTTTCGAACCTTTCAGCTACGTAGTAGTAGGTTATTTCAGCTTTCTCCTGCTAGGCCCATTGCTTGGGTCTCTTCGTCTAGTTTGAGCCCCGTCTTTACTTGCCTTTGGTCCCTTCAGCGTTTCTATGACTTTCTCGAAAAGGGGTTCTTATATCCAGATGTTGTTGTTCTCTTCCGTCTTCGATGTACATGCACTGCCAATGTGTTACAGGGGATCATGCGCTGTATTATAGCGGGCTTCTCTTCGAATTGTCGGGATGTTCCCTGCTCTTCCCATACCCCTGTCCGTCAATCGGGACCTCGCACTCTCCACTCGCACTCTCCACCGGCACTTGGTGACATCCTACAGCGCTTATGCCCGCTATAACCCAAAAGTTTACAGCGCTCAGCATTCGGGTAGGGCATGCACGACGCAGGGGGTTCCCGGTTCAGGGGCCAAGTCAACAGACCAAAACATGAAGGAACGAACGCATTTCGAGATGGTGAACCACGACAAATTATTCACCTTTTTTTCGACTCGAATGCATCTTTTGATTTGCATTAACTTCTTCTGGTTGCCTGTTAGTGTTCTATGCGTAAGAACTGACAATTGATCCCACCGTGGTGCCACCATCGAGGAGTGTCCGAGTGAATGCCCGCGGGACAGCAATAGTATGGGGCCGGCTTGGTTGGCGGTCCTAATGCAGGGGCTCGGGAGAAGAAAACAACAGCAAGGGAAAATAAGGAAACAGATATATAAACTCTGCTCGTATGGAACTCCAACGAGTGGTACTCAGGGCACTCGTCAACCGAAGTCAATGTTCTCTATATTGTAGGTCACCGACCCTGAACGCCATCACTCGCCGGTTGGTGTTACGCCTTTTCACATGAACCTGGCGATGGCTTCAAACGCGTGCGAACCTGAACCAATGAACGAGAAAGGAAACCTTGCCCATAACCCTTCACTCTATGTCCCGCAGCAACCTGTGAGAACTTGACGGCAAACCTGAAGTGATTCGGTTACATTACAGGCGTTCTTTCTCTTTCGCCGGTCTTGATTTTGCTCTTCCTTTCCACCAAGATTCCGGCTGTCTTCACCAGGATATACCGACGATCCTTCGCCAAACATTTGATCACCACCTTCAAGGAGGCTTCGCGTACATTACCTTGAAGACCTGTCGCAACCATGCTGACCAGGGCCGAGGCTAGGCGTATGGAACGCCTAGAATTGGACGCGATTGATGCGCTTGCGTCGCTCTGGGCGGCAGCCCATCCAGTCGCTACCCTGGATGCTTCTACCAGCGTTGTGGCTGCGCGTCTACCAAGGCTTCAGCCCGCCCCTGATGTCCCTCGGAAGGAAAAAACTGGCACTGACGCCACCATCCGTAGAGGTAGGCTTCCTACTCGCTGCACCTTCTAGCGCATTGGAAGAGCCGACTAAAAAATGTCCTAGACAAGCCCATCCTGCCTATGACCACCGGTCCAAATAAGGCAACCAAGATGGCCAGCTTCACTAGACGTGACCTCCGCAAAGCTGCACTAAAGCTCATCAACAAAGCAAAGAGAGATGGCCCTCTCAATGCTCTCTACGACTTAAAGCACGGAGTTGACCGTGCTCTTCGGGACCTCAATGACCCGAAGAGGCCTAGGATGGTTTGCAAATGTCGCCTCGAGTTGGAGATTTCTGTGCTAAAAGAAATAAAGAAGGAGCTTGTTGGTATGCTATTCAAGTCCCCGTCCCTTGATGGCAATGATTTGAATATGAACTGACCGCAGTTCGCCCACAGTGCGTGTGCCGAAGCCCAAGCTCAAGCCTTGGAGCGTGAACGGCATCACCAAGGTCATATACCTTCCTAGTAGTTGAATGGCCGACCTCAGCATCGTACTGTTATCCAAGAGCGTTGAGTCCGAGCCCTGTGCCTGAGTAGTCATATGTAACTACCTCGGCTGGGACTTGGTGTTACGATCCAATAAGGGATCACTTATGTAAGCAGCTAGGTAGACCAATCAGGGCCGCGCCGGGCGCCGGCGCCGTGAGTAAACGGCGCCGCGGCCACGGCGCAGCGGCGCACACTGAAGGACCAGTATATAAAGAAGGCCTTCCCAGGCCTTCTGTCTACTGAGCTCTTCAGCAAGCAATAGCTTTCACAATCGACCAGTACCTTTTGGCTACTACTACCGTTGATCATATTCCCAGCGATATACTCCTGTGCTTGTAACGGTTCGTCACACTTGGGCGCCAATGGGCTGTCCTTGACCCTTGCCGGAGGACGTCTTGTATGTACCTCCCTCCAACCGCAAGGTCGTTGCACAGTTCCATTCTAACGGTGCTGTTTACTACTAGATACCACGACACAAGATGCTTTATGGAAGAGATGGGGTTTTATAGAGACCCGAAGCTTGTTCTTCAAACCTGGAAGCCATAGGGACATGGATACACGGTCACGGATCTTTGCCTCATATCCCTCTTACTTTGGCCAGAGATATAGGACGTCTTGCAGTGGCTTCAAATCATCTTCCTTCTTCTGTTTCAGAAACGGATAGTTGATTGGGATGGGTAATAGAATAGATTGAGATAGCTTTCTTACTATGGGAACCTTCTGCACTAGAGATAGCCAGCTCTTTTTAGCAGTAACAATTCTAGGTGCAAAATGTATAGGTGCCCATCCTACGTCATATCAAGTCTTGTGTTTGGTAGGAGCCGGTAAACATCTGTCATTTTTGAGCGAACAGTGAACCGAAACTGAAAGTATGAGCATGGACGTAATTGTGGGTACAGTCCGGCCGTGTTCAAACTGGAAGTCACGGACGGACACCGGTCTCGTTTGAAATAGATTTCACTCCAGATTCACAAATGTTTTACTCGTACTTTCCTCATCCATTCTCAAACTCAACTACTTCCTACAAACAACCACATCAACACACCTTAGCTCCTTCTACAACTTTCACAGCAGTCAAAAGTCACACAAAAACAATCGCCTTGTGTCCTGATCTTTACCGCCATCACCATGTTGACCAGGTCCCAGTCACGCGGCAAGCAGCAAGAGGCGACCGAGGCATGGGAGATTTTGGAGGCAAGCACAATTTTGATGTCCATGGCATCAAGTGTCATCGACGAGGGGCATCAACCCGTTGACAAACTTCCATCTCCCAACATTGCCGTCTTCGCACCTGCCCAGGGACAAGCAGGAAGAAGCCCGCTGATCAAGCGCCGGCGCGATCACCTTCGCGTCAAGCTGGCAGCATCACTTTCGGCCGGTAAGCCAGTCCAGTGACCAGTCTCATTTTGATACCCCGCGTTTTTGGATCAGTATTGACTAACCATGTGCATTTCCAGATCAACTCGTATTCATACGCGAGGTGGCAACGGACCTCATCAGGGAGTCCAGAAACGCGAGCGACTTGCTCGAACTTAAGAGAGAGGCGATCACCCATGGTAGCGCCCTTGACATGTGCTGTCCCAAGATTTTCGAGGATGAGTTCACGGTGAAAAAGATGATCCTCTCTTTTGAGGTTGTCGACCTGGTGGACGGTAGGTCTACACCAAATTCCTGTTATAAGGGCCATTAGCTGACCATCATCTCGTGCAGAGGAGCTTCGCGCGCTGGGATTGTCTCGTTTCTGCGGGTACCTCTGGATTTTTACCTAGTTAGGTCCCGTCTACATAGCTTGACTCATAGCAGTCCAATTCTTTGCGTCATCACCCTCTTACTCGTACCTGGCCAGAGAAATAGGACGTCTGCCAGTAGCTTTAGCAAGTCCTCTCCCTTCTTCTGTCTTGGAAGCGGATGGTGGACTGGTTCGGAGTATAGAATAAATTTAGCGAACTTTTTTTTAGCATTGACACCAGTTTCAGACGTATCTTGATACCTCCCTCTGATACCTAAGGTATATACTACCGTAGTATTCCTGGTGCACACTCCGTTTGCTTTTTCGAATTCCGCTCCTTCCACGTCCGCACAAGTTCAGACCCCACTACTGCCTCTCACCACAGCGACTTCCAGCAGTCGAGCACTTCCGTCTACCCACTTTACGTGATTTTTTTCTCCTGTACACTCAAACCTCACACAAACTTTGATCGGTCTTTCCCGTCAACAATCACATCATCATCATATCAACGCGCTCACAATAACGTAACAAAAAGCAGAACATAAAGATGGCCAACGAGCAGGAGATCCTGGAGGCAAGCTCCATCCTCACGTCCATGGCATCTTCGGCCGTTCATAGACTACAAACACCCGTCGACGATACCACGTCTCCCAACATTGCGGCGCCCGTACCTCCTCAAACTCGAAGCATAACCACGCTCTGGCATCCGCGCGGTCGCCTACCATTCCAATTTGCCAAAGCTCTTTCCGCTGGTAAGTTGCCTCTATGCCCTGATTTAGTGCTTCATTGTTCCGACTCACTAACCTGTCACTTCCAGATCAACTCAACTTCATAAATCAGGTGGCAACAGAGCTGATCGGTGAAGCTAGAAGCCTGAGCGACCTGCATGAGCTGAGGGTTGATGCCATTACCAGCTGGGGCGCATATGAGAGCTGTGCTCCGGAGATTTTTAAGGATGAGGTTGTCGTGAAGAAGATGATTTTGTGCTATGAAGTCATCGAGCAGGTGGACGGTACGTTCTGCTCCAGATGAAGATTCGTCTTTGAAGTTCCATTAGCTGACCGTCATGTCGCACAGCCAAGCCTCGCGACTTGAACTTGGTCTGCTTCCTTGGTGGTTCGACCAGCCAACCTGGAACTTCGAACTTGTGTCACTCGTAAGGCTGGTGTTCAAGGATCGCGACTCCTTCATCAATCACGGCCTACCTACCTCTACACACATGTACATGCCACGAAGCAGGAAGTTTCAGCAATAAAAATCTCGGTTTACCATTCATCCTTGACCCCCTCTGTCTGGAATAGCATTATCCCATCTCTATGAGTCCCAGATACGTGAATGTGACTCGCCTTCTGTAGAGGTAGGCATGAGCAAACGGCTACGTCCAAGTGAAGGGTGATGGTAGGTTGGTTGAGTTTTCAGGTTCGTGAGGTTTCCGCACCAACAAACCTGTAGGGTTCACATACAGGTTGCGAACATTCACCCGTACGCAGTCGGTTCAAAGCTTGGCTTTACTTCTAGAGGTATTTACCACACACCTTGCCTGAACCGAGGAGACAGGACCTGACTCTGCCACCACACCACAGACGACCTGGACCACGTCGACAGGGAGCAACACGAAGCAACCCTGATGCCAAACGTCCCAGCTCACGACAAGCCCGAAACCGACAAAACGCCTTCTCCAATAAACGTTATGGCACCAAATGTCACGACCCGCGCCCAAAGGCGCCGGAGAAAAGAGGCCAAGAGGGCGGCCAAGAGGGCGGCCCAGGAGCTGAGGGAAGCTCGCCGTCAATACGACGTCGAGAACCCCGGTGAGATCAGGAAACGTGGTAAGTGAGGCAACCAGGTGTATTCCTTCTACAGATAACTCCATGAGACCATCAAGATGTCCTTTCATTCACTGACCAAGGGCCATGCTTTAGTGTCGATCAAGAAGCATCGCGAAATCGCCTCACGAACAGTCCAAAAGGCAGCCGAGGACGGGGAGGAAGCCCTCCGCGTTCTCCAGCGACAGATTTGGATCCAGAGGCAATGGTACGGCTTGTCTACCTACACCTTTCCACTGCGCTATGAACATCACTGCCGCTTGCTGTATCTGAACGAGCACCTGGCGCAGATTGAGGGTAAGTACAGTGTCTCCTGGTACCAAACTTGAAAGAACGACAAACTAACTATTCTGGGTCTCTTCCAGCCAAGTTGTCCATGTACGAAGAGGAAGTCAACTTGAAGCCTAGGCGCTCCGAGCGCCTTCGCCAGCAGGGCCTCCGAGCCATCGTCAAGTTGGGCAGGCGCTCGAAGTAATGGACAAAACCGCAACGAAGGATGAAGATCCAGGTCATCTTAAATGTTTGCCAGCAAAGATCGCACTGAGGAGATCCAAACATATGGGCTATTTGAAGCCTATGCCGAGCTAGCATGCCCACCGCCTCCTGTTCCCTGACGATGCGCGGCACATTGTCAAGGTAAGCGATCGTTATCTTCCTTCTTTGGTGGTAAAGGAATGTGAACTAACCCCAAGTTGAGCCAGAACACGTCCTGCGCGAGCTTTCGAGCCGAGGCGCTCTCAGCAACAGAATGAAAAGCGCCCGTGGATCGTCATGGTCGTTGAACTGGCCCAGTGCTCGTAGAATTAGTGAAAGACTGAAGGACGAATCGAATCCCACACTGTCCTCCAATTCCATTGCCCTTCCATTGTTCCATGCCGACCATTGTGAAAATCATGCCATCCAAGTGACGTCCATTGTCTGCCCACCCTCACACCGCCACCGAATCTTCCGTCCATGCGAACGTCACCTCGAGTCCAGTCCTCGACAGATCTCCCCGAAGCCATGTCCAGTCGCATCAAAGCGGCTAAATGATGCTCCTCGGCCTTCTAGGCCCCCCTACCGCACTAAAACACCAGCAATTCTCATCTCGGCTATATGGGTACTGCAACCCCTCCGAAATGCAACGAAAATCCAGGGTGCAAGCCCTTGACGATGCGTCGATGTCACCCTCCGGGGCTCCGGGCTCCGCCTTGGCGCTCGTCTATCTCCTAGCTTCTTTTCGATGGTCTGATAGATCCAGGATTGGTGTTTCGGAAGATTCTACTTTGGAAGGTGCCAAGAACTGGGGAACTGGGAAAAAGCAATATGGGAGGTTGATCGGAGGCTCAAAGGCCGGTTAAACACCAGGGGGACGTGGATCCTGAGTTCGAGTACAAGAAGCTCGCCTCGTCCTGCTTTTGAGTTCTCTGAGCTTTTGGTCCGCATCCTCTGCTTCCTCCCATCCGGCACGGACCAAACCCTCACCAGCTCACCAGCTCACCACCATGCTCGCCGAAACCTTCATCTCCGCGGCCCTCCTCGCCACCACGGCCCTCGCCGCCCCGGCGCCCAACCCTATCCATCTCATGACCCGCGCTCCCAACCCGGGTATCGTCATTACCAAGTGCGCCCAGCCCGGCATGCTCGCTCTCGCCTACGATGACGGTCCGTACCAGTACACCTCCAGGCTGGTCGACATCCTCGACGCCGCTGGTGCCAAGGCCACCTTCTTCTGGACCGGCACTCTGTACGGATGCATCTACAACCAGGCCGCGGCCGTGAAGAAGGCGTTTGCTAGTGGTCATCAGCTTGCTTCGCATACTTGGTATGTTGTTGTTGTCCTGGCCGGGGCTGTTTACCGAGCCCCTGACCCCTGCATGGGCTTGTGACACTACCATGCTCAAGTCAAAACACTCCCTCGCATCATCCTCGAACCACCCCAAAAGACCATAGACATACTAACAGAAACCAACAGGACCCACTCCCACATGTCCTCCATGTCCGCCTCCCAAATCACCACCGAAATGACCAAAGTCGAAACCGCCTTCGCCAACCTCATCGGCAAAAAGCCGCTCTACATGCGTCCCCCTTACCTCGAAACCGGCGGGCAAGTCCTTCCCGTCCTGAAATCGATGAACTACAAGGTGATCACGGACGACATCGACACCGGTGACTGGAACAACCAGACGCCGGCGCAGTCGGAGGCCAAGTTCACTCAGGCCGGGGCCGGAGGCAATGGTCATATCCCCCTGATGCATGAGGTGTATTCGACGACGGTGAATACGTTGACGCCGTGGTTGATTAATTGGGCGAAGCAGAATGGTTTGAGACTAGTTACGGTGGCGGAGTGTTTGGGGGATAAGGGGGGGGAGTATCAGAGTGCGAGTTTTCCGGTGCAGCCGGGGCCGTTTTCGTGCTAGGTGGGCGGTTGGAGTAAGTTGAGGGCTGGGGCAGGAGGAACGAAGGGTATAAGGGGTTCAATGGGGACGGAAAATGGGGAGTCTTGATGTTTCTATCTGGCTACACTAGGCAGAGTAAGGTATCGTACAAAAGAGATCGGTCTCAAAGCCGGAGTTGAAGTCTGCAGTGCGACTCGCAGCGGTAATCCTCCAAGGTGCCTGCCTTCATGCGGGCAGAGTCAAAGGTGTGGTAGCACTGCTGCTGCCGTCCAGTTATCGTGGATGTTCCCCGCCCTCGGCTGGAGCCTATCGTACATGTACAGGTATAAGAACAGATCCAATGCTCATCGAGCCCAGTCGCCAGTCCTCTTCACATCTCAGCTCCCCCGTCCCTGTCTTCATCATCACCGGGCCAAATTAACCCAATATGTCGTCCAATCAGCAACCGCCTTCAACCTCACCAGCGCAGCAAGTCGAAGAACCAACCTCCAACCCCACCCCCCTCTCCAACAACACCCTCTTCACAACCCTCTGTCCCTCCTACGAACTCGCCTTCGCCAACATCCCCGCCCGCGACTCCTCCCTCTCCTGGCTTCTCGCCCAACTCGCCTACCACGACACCTTCCCCCCTCACCCTCGCCCCTGGATCCACGACGCTTTGCCTCCCCACCTCCAGCGTAAACGCATCCTGGACATCGGCAGCGGCACCGGCCGCCCTGTCTGCTCCGCACTGGCTGAAGCGGGCCATTCAGTGCTGGGGATTGATCTGTGTCCTACCATGGTCGAGTTCGCGAAGGGGAACGTCGCTTCGTTGTATCCCGATGGAAGGGCGGAGTTCGTGGAGGTGGATGTTAGAGAGTTCGAGCCGGAGAGGGATGATCCGTTCTTTAAGGCGCAGGCAAAAGTCATGGGGGCTAGAGGTGTGAATCGGGAGGAGGGAGATCCGGAGGGGTATCATGCCGTGACGCCGTATTTCTCGTTGCTGGCTGGGTTTGAGACGCGAAGGGAGATAAGAGAGGTGATTAGGAAGGTGTACCATTGGTTTAGAGAGGGCGGGCTGTTTGTGTTCGCTACGGTGCCGATGGATGTCGAGGGGGAGGTGATTGAGTGGTTGGGAAAGCCGGTGACGGTGTCGAGTTTGAGTCGAAGCCAGGTGTTGGAGGTGGTTAGGGAGGTCGGGTTCGAGGTTGAGTGGGAGATGACGAGGAAGTTTGCGCCGAAGGCGGTGGAGGCGGGGATCTTGAAGCCGGAGGAGGCGGAGAAGGCCTGGGAAGAGGAGCATTTGTTTGTTTATGCGGTTAAGACGTGGTATCCGGAGGAGTAGGCGGAGAGTTCGACGCGTTAGGTCGGTGGCGATCCGAGTTATCGGTTGGGCAGCACGCGGCACATGCGGTTGTGCCTTTCTGTGTGCGAGTTTCGGTTGTTGTACAGGACTCTTACATTCTCTGAGGTGGCCTCAGTTCCCATCCTCCATCTCCTCATCCTCCTCTTCGTCTCCCTCCTCCTGCGCTGCCGCCTTAAGCGCCATTATCTCCTCATTGGTATAATGAAATTCCTTCAGCACGTTAACAAACACCGCCTCATAGCCATCTCTGTACCTCTTGACCAAGTCCTGTCGCTCGGTTGCCGGCTCCCACTCCCCTCCTCCATTCGGCCTGCCACAAGAGAACTCGACAAAGTCCCTCTCAATCTTCTGCGCCAACGTAGCCTTTAGCATGTCCACCAACGGGTCCAGCTCCTCCCCAAGAGAGCCATTGCCGGCGCAGTGTTGCGGCAATTCCTTGAACAACTCCCACTGCTTCGGGCTAGCCATCATCGACACCATATCATTGAGGAGCCTGCCATCCCAGTGGTCGAACTGGGGCTGGTGATGTAGTGCGTTAGGACTGAAATTAGGTCCCATGCGACTCTCAAAAGCATCATAGCCTTCCCAGAAGGACTCGCGAGCGATTAAGAAGTCCTGCGGCTCGCCGCCCTTGTCCTGAGTATCGCCTTGTTGTTGTCTCTTTCGCACATGGATATAATCGTTGTGCGGCCTCCAATCGCCGTGCGCGTCCGGCCCCAGGCACCCGAAGGGGCAGTCACCATCTTCATAGATGTCATGAGGTTCAATGATGAAGCCATAGCCCAGCAACAACTCGCTGTTCGTCTTGTTCCCGTAGTTGTTGAAAACCTGATCACCTGGCTCATAGGCATTCCGGCAGATCAGTTCACACGCGCTCGGCTCCGAAGTGAGGTTCCATGTATACTCGGCATCGACGGAGTGATTCCCAATGTCATACAGGGGCTGCAAGATGGAGAAGTCGTCAAACATTGTTCCCTCCGGTAGCAGCCGCTCGACGTACTCCCTCGCCGACTCCGAGAGGATCAACGAAGGCCTAAAGCTGCGGCTGGTGAACATGCAGTACGCCCAGTTGTACAGCACCTGAGTATAGGCGCGGTAGTCGGAGAATCCTTCCTTTTTGAGGATCTTGCGCGCCTGTTTGTACTCGGACTTGACGTTGTCTTGGATCTCCTGGATGGCGATGTAAGCGTTGGTGCCCTTGAGCAGCTCGATGTCGTCCTCGGCCCAGAAGGGAGGCAGTGCCCACTTGTCGAGCTGGCTGGGGTCGGTTAGGGTGGAGATGTAGGGCGCCCAGAAAGAGGATTTGCCCTTGAGGTATTGCTGGATCAGGTAGAAGCGGCCGATGACATGTGGCGGGAGAGAGTTCATGAAACGCTCTGGAAATGCGGGATTTTGAGTGTTGGGAGCCGGTGTCGTTGGAGACGGCGTAATGGGACCGTCAGTGAGGGCGTTGAGGTAAGAGAGTGTGATGGAGGTCGGGCAGGTGACGGCCTTAAAGGGTTGGTATAGCATTCCAGCGGCCGATGGCTTGACGCGTAGCGAAAACCCCGTTTTCTGGTCCTGGTACACCTCAAGCAAAGGGTGCAAACTTGCGCCGTGATTGTAAGCCCAGTCCAAGAGCGCCTCGAAGCGTTCTTTGTATGGCGACTCCATTTTTGCACGTCCTCGTTGTCGGTGTTGATATGACGTGTGGTGTTGTTGAACAGGCGATTTGAGGTTGAAGTGAACTACAAGTAGGAAAGTTTCACTTTTACAGCATGTCGTCAGTGTTGTCACTTGGTGGCTTCAGGCAGGCGGCCGTTACAGCTGACAATATCCATGCAGCACCCTGTCCAGATTAGTCAGCGCCTCTAACCTCTCCACATACATGCCCTACTCCACTGCACCGACCTAACTGGGGCTCTCTATCACCTAGGGGTACACGGCAAGCATTACAGGGCATTTATCACTGTACATAGGGATCAATGGCACTAGGGCACAGCAATGGTCAAGTTGGGTTCTTGCCGCAATCTTTTACTACGACAATAGGAGTGACTCCCTTTGGACACTCAGTCTTTGCATTACTATATGCGAACAAAGCGACTAGCAAGAGTGCTGACGTCGTTGGACGACGACGAGAGGAATGATTTTTGTTGTTTTTGGTTCTTGGACGACGACGACAAAAAAGAAAATAACAAGAAAGCATTACCAGGCCACGTCTCACATAATCAACCGGAGAAGGGTTGAAAAGAAGCATGTCCAGCTTGATGTCGAGGGATGTAGGGCCCGGTGGGACTTGGCCAATCTCCCGAGTCCAGAACCCATCTACGATATCTCGAATTCCACCTCTGAACGAAGTGGCGGGTAAGATCTCTCGCTGGCTGGCCAACAACCTGCATGGCAATATCATGCCACGGCATTTTGGGAACCTTGGACCTGTCGTACATATCCTCATATGGCTCATAGAGCCTGACGAATGTCTGTTTCATGGTACCCAAAACACCTGCCACAAGTAGTACCCCTATGCACCATCAGCGGCACTGATCCCATTCAGCCACATCTGAAAAATTGACTCCATACAGCTCCAGAACTCTAGTTTCACCACCACGTAGCTGCCCGGCGCCACCGCATTGCTGTGGTGGACGTTGTTGGTATGAATGGTTCAAGGCCTCCTGGATGATCTTGGTCGGGGTAGGGCTGGGCTCGAAACGGGCCGTCGTCTGTTCAAATGCCGTCTGCGGTTCATCTCCGCCTCGCGCTCCCGTTGCCGCAGCTGTCTGCGGTACTCGCGCATGGGGATGCCCCCGTTGGGGTTGTTGAATGGGTGGCCACAGAATGACATTGTGTGTTCGGAGCACATGGGTTGGAGTGTTGTGGGTTGAAAAGCTGGTTGCTGTCTTCGAGAAGCACGAGGTCTGGTGCAAGGTGGTTGTTAGCTTGTGCTATAGGTTAGTACGATGGGCATGATCGAAGGCTTCTGGGCCTTCCCAAACAAGGGGAAGGCCGACCACCTGAACTTGTTCTTTTGGCCCGATGTAAGGCGGCAGCTGATGGCTCCGTGACGGGTTTTTGCTTGTCGGTACTTTCTGTCCTGACACTTGCGGGTTTCTTGTTCACTGGTTGGACCCACTTGGTTGACCCATCATCTGCATTACACTTGCAATCTTGTCGAGAGGGATGCCCTGGGAACCAAAGACGTTGAACAGCTGAACAGTTGTAGCGGTATCCGCGAGCTTGCCCTTGGGCTTCCGTGAAGCGTTGACAATCTGCTTGGGCTTAGCAGGTAACCAAGTTGTTGTGTGGAACGTAGTTGTTGTTTGGATCGTAGTTGTCTTGTTGTTCGAGTTTGACGACCTGCGAGTTGCTTAACGTTTTAACCTTGCTATGGGAGACGATGATCCATAACATGACTCCAACCGCAAGTAGAAATACACAGAGTATTCCCCAGGTTTCTACGAATGGGAGGAGCGAGCGAAGGGATGTCAAGAGCCTGCAGTCTCAAGCTGGCGGGTACGAGGTCGAAGTGAAAGTGGTTGAAGCGTGAGATGTCGTGTGGAGTGGCGCGGTTCAAGCTGTAAGAGGTTTGAAGTCTCCATGCCCCCAACCCTAGATCCAGCCCCAACGGCCTGATCGGTACGGACAACACAGTTTTCTTGCCCATCCTTTTCCCACATGTCCACATCGCTCTCGACAATAACGGGTTCCGTTCTCCTGCTCTCCGAGTCACCCTACTGACCCTCTGGCTTGTTCTGAACCTCCACGTTGGCAGGCCTCATCAGTCATCGCCTCCTTTCCCTTTCTTCTCTCGTGCGAAGTACCCAAACCGTTTAAATGCCCAGAGGCAGGAGTAGAGACACTCCCCTCTCTGAAAGACGTTTGTCCCGTAGCGGTCAGATATCCCTCTCCGTGGTCATCAACACATAAACAAGTCCCAGGACGTGTACAAGAACCAGCACCAGTAGAGGTACCTATACCAACCGGGCGGGTGTGCTTGTGGAGATTCAAGTCGGTGTCCATCGAGATACTCATTCGAACTTCGACGGAAGGGCGGACATCCGGAGTAGCGGTCTCTTGGGTGGCCTGTTCCTAGGGACGGGAAGGGGACTGTGGCGAGGAGGGCTGGAACTCGAAAATAACTACGTTAGAGGACTTGGAGGCCGCTGGCGATCCATAGGCACGTTCGGCCGTTTGCCTGATATCAGCACCAGCAGCAGCATTGCCTGATATCAGCACCAGCAGCAGCATTGTTTGATATCAGCACCAGCAGCAGCACCAGCATCGGACCGAGCCCCTGTTTCGATCCCGGAACGAAATGCGGGAATATGCGTATCGGGTCGACGATGGCGTATAAGTTGGGCAGCATCTGCTTTTCTGTCCGAATTGGGCCGGAGGCCGTGCCGGAACTGTTGGTGGTGTCCGGAGATGTTCCGTGAAGCTTTTTGTTGGCGATGGTGCGTTGAACCGGGGGTTGCGGGCAAGCAGATTAGCGAGGATCTCCCCGGGCGACGGTGGCCTACTGTCGTTGGCGTTCAACGGGCTAGGGTCGTCGTTCCCGCCCTAGATTTCTGTTCCTTCTTTCAGGCTGTCGATCTATCAGCGGCATGCCCGATATGGTGAAGCAGCGAGGCAATGTCCGTGGTCCACAGGAAGTAGGCGATATCGCCCAAGTTTCTTCGAGGTCTTCGTTGGGCCCCTTGACAGCTGCGAGATAGAACGGGGTCTTTCGAAGCAGAAGTTAGTTGAAGGCAAAGACGGGGATATAAGACGAAAGTTTGGAGTGTGTCGTACTCAGCTTGGAGGCCCTACCGCAGAAACTCAGTCCAGGTTGTCGAAGAGTTCAAGGACTTCAGTTCACCGCTGTGCCCCCTGTTCCTGTCGAAATTCCCATATGAGTCGCCTCGTTTCCTCCGTCGCCTCCAACATCCGAGCCCGGTGAAAGTCTCGATCCCCCAGCTTCCACCATGCGCTCTTGTAACTGGGAAAACTCCTCCAAATACGATTGTATCAGTTCTTCTTGTATCACGCTAAATCCTAGCTCTCGCCCGCACGTATGAAAACAATAACTGCGAATCCCAAGAGCAAATGAAACTATGAACGGTCCAAAGACCATTTCCAGAGGGGAAACCCTCCCCGCACCCTGTTGAATCCTAGACGTACCCTCTGTTTTCCCATGACAGCTGTCATATAATACTGGCCGTTTTTGCTGGTAATTTCGAGTTTTCTGATGTCCCAGACATGCCGCTGAAAATCTTAAGTCCACGAGACAGCCATATCCTTCCCTGTCTTCCCAAAACAAACATTCTGGCGATTCTTTTCATGGTGTTGAGACATCTGGTGATACTTTTCATGGTGTTGAGGCTGTCTAACTAAACAGGGCGCTACTCGCTGAACTCAAAATTGCTACTCAGGGACGAAAGTTCAGAAGATATTTCGATGGGCGCTCCAGCCTCCTCTCCTCTCGCATCGCGACGACGGCGAGGTTGCGCAGAAGGGGGGGCTTCGTTAGACATCTACAGCAATTGTCAGCGATTGAAAGCGATCAAAATCAGTCGATTTGAGTAAGGTTACGTACATTGAGGGTGGTTGTTGATATGCGACGTGCAAATGCGTGCAAATGGGTGGTGTGAAAGGGGTGCAAATGGCCGTGTGAAATTGAGCGAAAAAAACGACCAAGTTAGAAGGATGTTGGTGTGCATTGAAAATACGAAATTTAGCGGGTAAAAACGGGATTTTCGATGTCAGGTGTCATCCAGCTGCAGTCCCACTTTTCTGGGTGGGACAGGGTACGTCTAGGAAAAGGGTGGGTGCGGGGAGGGTTTCCCTTCCAGAGGCTCATGAGCCATTCAGGGAGCAAGGAACGGTTGCATCTGGAACTCCGCGTCCCCAAAGTTTACCAAGAAGTTCCCACTCGTTGTGGTCGTTGTGGTCGGTGTGGTCGGCGCTAGTCTTCAACATGTTGCTCGTGACCCAAGCCAGTGGATTCAAGCTGCGGCTGTGATTGAAATCCAATGAGGGAAAGAGCGGGGACTGATGCATCTTCGATCCATCGCCAAAAAGGATTCCAATCAAGGCTTGGAGTAGCAGTTGGAGGCTGCTGGGGGTACTGCTGGGAATCTTGGACCAGTTGTTCCAGAATGGATCCTACGATGACGCGCAAGAGAACTGCTTTTGTCGTCCGAGTCATTGGTGAAAGTGAGCGGTGTCGCTGCGAGACGGAGGCAGGTGGTTCCTCCACGGCCACCACTTCCACCACCACTTCCACCACCTCCTCCCCCACCCCCACCTACACAACATTGACCACTACTACCCCCACGACGACGTCGACGATGACGACAAATACCACAGCTCCAGCGGGCCAAGCCACCACGCCAGTTTCATTTTCTTCTCGGGCTCCGTAGAAGCCGAAGATGAGCCCCGTCTTCTCTTCTTCTCGTTTGGCCCCTTTCGGGGGCTTGTGTAGCCGGCCCCGAAACGCGGGCAACACCGGAACCATATGCTGCTGGTATTGATTTGGGTCTTGGATCCAAAAAAAAACTTCTTTCGAAGATTTTTTCTTAACGGCACGGTGCTAGCGGGTTGCCGCGATGAGATCTGGCAACGAAAAGTTTATCAGACAAGTGTGCAGGTAGAATGGAGGGTAGGGAATGGCGGGTGATCATGTGATGGCTTGTGCTTGGTGCTTCTTGCTGATGCAAGAGCGTTGAAATGACATGGACCAGGCAAGCGATGGGGATGGGGTCAGCTAGGTACCTTGAAGATGAAAAGTTCTTGTGGTGGCAGGCCCGTCTTAAGGACGGCTGCGTAGGGCAACGCTGCGGGCTTGTCGTTTTGGTTCGACATTGTGATATTTTGTCTGATAGACAGACGTGGCCGACTGCATCAGTCCACCATACTGCCTCCCCCAAGACGGAGCAATGATTCCCTAGAGAAATCGGGCACAGAGGCTTGCTCCTGATGTTGCCGTTAGTCAGTGTTTGTCCGTTCTCGTTCGGCAAAACGGACCACACCAGTACGAACCTTAGAGAGCAAAAGTCGATTTGTTTCCAGTAGGTCTACGCGGTACGGTGTACCGCAGGTTCATCGCAAGACCAACCAAGTGTAGAATTATGTCGGAGCTTCGCATGTCATTGGCGAGGAGGAAAAGGGAGAATGCAGATGAGAACCATGGTGATAGACCGGATGGTAGAACCAAAAAGAAAAAGGAAAAAGTGAGAAACAACGCTGATCGGCAGAGTTCAGACTACTCGAGCCATGGGAAAGTGGAGGAGATATCAAGAGATGTCAAAACATAAAGTGTGATGTGTAAGAAACTGATATGAAACAAGATGTTGGATGTGTGGTCCTCTCAGATGTTGAAGACACTGGGGGTTCTCTGGACTCTTTATACTTGTCTGAGGGCTCTGGTGAGGACACACAGCCACGATTGGGGGCCTATGGTGCCTACCTGCGGAGCTTGATGTCGACGCAGTCTTGGGGCGGAGTCTTTCCTCCTGTTAACTCAAAATGGTGCCCCTCTCGGACCACTACCTGCGTCCGCCGTGATGAGGGAAGTCGTGGATGGTGTTGTTCGGAAGCGTTCAACCTAGGTAGGTACCGACCCATTTGTTCCCTGAGACTAGGAATTACCTGCGTCATAAGCCGATTGATGCTGCCGAACCCGGAAATGCCATGCGGCAATGGCATGGCTCGGGCGTCAACTGGAAGTCGTGAGACGCGGAGAGACATGGTGAAAAGAACCGGCCGACGTTCGTTGCGATTGAACACGAAGTGAAAGCGAGATCATGTGACCAGGCACCTCCCTAGCATTTCCAGAAAAACCGTTGGGCAACTGCGAACTGTTCCAAAGATCTGCAGACTGCAGTTTCCCCATTTGTTTGCAGCCACCAAGGCCCACTTGCCGTTATCCGCGACCCACCTGGTGACTTGCTTCAGCGGAGTTGATGCCGCTGTTCTTTCCTCAATTCCAGAACATTTCAACTGAATTGAACAATGCAATTGTCAATGTCCTCGTTGTAGCTTCCTGAATTTCAGCTTCAGCCGTAATCTTTCTTTCATGTCCCGATCACCTTAAAGTTTCTGTAGTCTTTTCCGTCGCCGATTGCGCTCCGTACCTGACAAGGAAGGGAACAGTACCATGTCATGGCAGCCGATACGGGACCGGGGAACCAGTGACCACAGCGGGACTTAGCCGATAACCGGCCCGGCCCCACCACTGTTTTTGCAACTTTTGGAACAAACAAAGCATTTCAAAGGCCCAAAACTTGTTATCAATGGCAAAATATCAAGCAGTCCGCGATATTCCCGGGCAATTGTCGTCGCGAACGAAGCAGATGTGACTGATCAGGCAGCGTCTGAGTGGACGGGACAAGTGCGCATGAACAAACCAGAACGACGCGAAAGCCGTTAAATCCGTCCAAGACTCACCGCACCTCCCGAGCTTCCCTTCTCCTGAAAAGATTTTAGTCACTTCAGTCAGTTGCCCTTGCAAAATGTTGCAAACCGCCATCAATCAACCAATCCGGCCTATGACGTCGGCTAACCTTTCCCTGAACCGCCCCACCGGCGGATGCCACCCTCGAAATGACCCATGTCAACATGGAAAGAGCAACAAAACAGAATTCGGATTAAAAAGGAAGCTTCGTCCCATCCGTACTTTCATGGAAAGAACTCCTCTGTTTGTGACAACAACCTAAATTTCTGGACTCGGTCACGGTTCCCTCCAGCACGAGTCACCATGTCGCCGTCGGACCCCAAACCGGTTGATGCTGCTGCAGCCGAGAAGCAACAGATGCATGAACCACCACAACCACCACTCGCACGGGCGCCTTCCCAGAAACAGGACGAACGCCTCGACTCCAACAGGCCTGAGCACTTGGACCATCTCGACGACCCTGAAGCTCAGCATTCGCCGATGTCGCGTCGCCACACCAATACCCATATGAACACCAGTTCCAGCAGCGACGATGAATACGATACCGAAAAGGACAGCGACGAAGATGCCGACGACCACGACGGCCACCGCATCACCAGCCGAGACATCCGACTGACCCGCACTCGCACCAACAGAAGCATGAGACCCAGCACCAAGGAAGGACCGGAGTACGCCAACACCACTGGCAGACTCGACCTCGCCAAGACTGTTTCCCGTCGTGACACCGTCCTCTCGCGCCTGCGATCCCGTCCTACCGCCCGGTACGAGTTCACCCACCCGCTGGCACACACCCCGACTGGAAAGGATGTCATCGTCGACTTCGATGGCCCCGACGACCCCTACCGGCCCATGAACTGGCCCATGAAGAAGAAGGTGTTCACCACGCTGCTTTACGGCTTGATCACCATGAGTGCCAGCTGGGCTTCCTCCAGCTACTCGGCCGGTACTGCACTGGTGTCGAAAGAGTTCCACGTTGGCCATCAGGTAGCCGTCTTGGGTACCTCCATCTTCTTGGTCGGTTTCGGTATTGGTCCGCTTCTGTGGGCGCCGTTGAGTGAGGTTTTCGGAAGAAGAGTGGCCGTCTTCGTGCCCATGTTCTTTGCCATATGCTTCACCTTTGGTAGTGCGACTGCGAAAGACTATCAGACTTTGATGATCACTCGCTTCTTTGGTGCCTTCTTTGCTTCGGCCCCTGTGACCAACACCGGTGGTGTACTGGGAGACTTGTTCTCGCCTGCCGAAAGAGGTATCGCCATGGCGGGATATGCCATGGCAGTCGTTGGAGGCCCAGCTATCGGTACGCCGCTTTTTCATTCCTTCTCCCCCCCGCCGGCCTTGGCTAACTCCATATCCCATCTACACAGGCCCCGTCGTCTCAGCCGCAGTTGCCATCCAACCCAGCCTCGGTTGGCGCTGGACCCTCTACCTCACCGGCATCCTACAAGCCTTCGTTCTCGTCCTCGGCATGATCTTCATCGACGAATCCTACCCTCCGCGCCTGCTCGTCAACAAAGCCCGCCGCCTGCGCATCGAAACCGGCAACTGGGCCCTCCACGCCAAGTTCGAGGAATGGGACGTCTCCTTCTCCGAGCTCGCCCACAAGTTCTTGTTCCGCCCGGTGCAGCTCCTCTGTACGCCCATCTGCTTTCTCGTCGCCTTGTACGCCAGCTTTTGCTACGGCATCCTGTACATGCAGCTGGGCGCCATCCCCATCATCTTTGGCCAAGTCCGCGGGTGGAAGCAGCTGGTTGCTACTCTGCCGTTCTTGTGCATCTTCCTCGGTGCCATGATCGGCTGCGGCGCGAACGTGTATAACCAGTTTCTGTACAACAAGGCGTACCGCGCCGCTGGCAATCGCGCCGTTCCTGAGCGCCGTTTGCCGCCTATGATGGTTGGCTCTGTCATCTTCTCGGGTGGGCAGTTCATGCTCGGTTGGACTGCGCCGAAGAATATTCACTGGATCGTTCCCTGCATCGGTCTGGTTTGCCTAGGATCGGGATTCTTCATGATCTTCCAGGCGGCGCTGAATTACTTGGTCGATACGTTTACGAGATTCTCGGCCTCGGCGGTGGCTGCGAATACCTTCCTGCGCTCATGCTTTGCTTGCGCGTTTCCCTTGGTCGTTGGGCCCATGTTCCATAACATTGGTGTGGGACCGGGATCGTCGATTACGGGAGGGTTTGCGGCTTTGTTGATACCCGTTCCGTTTGTGTTTTTCGTCTATGGAAAGAGGATCAGGAAGAGGTCGAAGTGGTCGAGACCTAGCGTTTATGACTGAGGGGTTGATGATGGATGATGTGATGCATGGATCCTGCAGTGTGGGGATTATGGGATGTTTTATGATGCATTTTACGGCGTTATGGGTCATCTAGAGGAGATACCAAAAGGTGCTAGCATTGCGTTTACGCTTTGCTTCGAAGTTCTTGTTGTTGAGTCACAAGAAACTTCCATGATCGCGATGTAGAGATACTTGACGATAGATAGATAATACTAATGCTCGATCCTTCAAGTCAACATCTGTAGACAAAGGGGTGCTTATTGCCTCGGGGAAACAGTGAGTGCTTAGGTCAGGGTTAGGGTCTACCTCGGAATGTCACCTTGTTCCTCACGGCCCGCTCCGCTGATAGTGCTGACATCATGATAGTGCTGACATCACCAAATAACGTTGCGCTTAACGCCACGCAGTCATAGGAATATCATTGGAAGATATCTTGGCAGCGTGGTCATTTCCTCCTACCCCGTTGATTTTTATCACGACATGTTGGAGAAATTATATCCGCACCAATCCGGAGAAGTCATATTCGCTCCGATCCGGCCATTGTTAGGCTTCTTATCTCCGATCCGACGACTGAACTGGTCAGGTGCCCGGACCACCTCGCATCGGGACCACCTCGCATCGGGATAGCATGACAAATCCCCAAATAACGTCACTTCATCCAACAACAACATCAACACCGACATCCAACAAACATAAACTCATCATTCGCATAACACGACGGATTCGATCTCAACCGAAAGCAAACGCAGGATACGAATTGTTCCAGTCAAATCCACAAAGATGAACTACATCCCCTTTCTCTCAGGGGGCGTCTCCTTCAACCCCCGCACCGACATTGCCCCCTCTGCCATCCAGGGCAAAACCATTCTCGTAACAGGCGGCAACGCCGGCCTGGGCAAGCAATCCATCCTCGAATTCGTCCGCCAACCCGCCTCCTCCCTTCCCTCGCGTATCTGGCTCTGCTCCCGCTCCCTCGAGCGCGCCCAGTCCGCCATCGACGACATCTCCACCGCCGTCCAGTCCTCAGGCGTCAACCCCGACTTCGATGCCTCTTCCATCATCAAGCCCCTCGAGCTAGACCTAACCTCGTTCGACTCCATCAAATCCGCCGCGCGCGTTGTCCTCAAAGAAAGCGACCGCCTCGACATCCTCATGCTCAACGCCGGCATCATGGCCACCGCCACGGGCGTCACCGCCGAAGGCTACGAGATCCAATTCGGCACCAACCACCTCGGCCACGCTTTACTCACCAAACTTCTTCTCCCACTCCTCCTCAAAACCGCCCGCAGCGCCAAGGGTAACGACCTCCCCCAGCCCGCGGACGGCACCCCCTCCACCCCTCCGGACGTCCGCGTCGTTATTTTGTCTTCCGAAGGCCACCGCCTCACGCCCCTCTCGGGTATCTGCTTCCCCACTTTGAAGAGTAACCAATCCTCCATCATGACCTGGCAACGCTACGGCCAATCCAAGCTTGCCAACATACTGTTCGGCAAGCAACTTGCTGCGCACTACCCCGATGAACTGACGGTCGTGTCGCTGCACCCGGGCGCGGTCAACACGGAGCTTTTCAACTCGTTCCGTGATAGCGGGTGGGTGGGTTGGGCGACGACGGGTTTTCTCAAATTCTTTTTGAGCACGGTGGAGGATGGAGCGAGGAATCAGGTTTGGGCGGCGACGGCTCCCAAGGAGCAGGTGCAGAGCGAGGAAGGGAAGGGGAAGTGTGGGTATTTCTTGCCGGTGGGGAAGAAAGTGGGGGAGAGTGGATGGGCGAAGGATGAGGAGTTGGGGAGGAGGTTGTGGGAGTGGACGGAGGGGGAGTTGGAGGGGCAGGAGCTTGAGGGTTGAGCTTTGGGAGGTGGAGATTGGGGAATGGGGAAGGGCAAGGGGAAGGAACGAAGAGGCAGAGGGGAGTGGAAGCTGAGACTGGGAGGTGCGATGCATGAAGCCTGAGGAGTTGGGCATATGTGGATGCTGGATGAGAGGGAAGCTCTTCCGGACTGTATTGGGCGGATTTAGAGGTGCGTTGAGGTTGGCTTTCCCTTCTATGATAGAGCTAGGAGTTCTCTTGTGCGCCTCTGTTCGTGGTGTTTCTATGGCCGGCCGGTCGTCAACTTTCTTTCTCCTGAGCCATTGGTGGGCCATTCCTTCCTGTGTTCGTCACCAGCAGCGACTTGTTCTCCTCTGACTTCTTGGATCAAAGATTTCTCCGCGCTTTATTCGGAGTGTTCAGAGGGAAGGTACTCGGCATACTTTTGCTTGTCAGGAAGCAACGTTCAAGTGCAGACATCTCGGGCAAGAGCGACTTAGTATCGACCCAGTAACTGTGGAAGTCGTCGCCGGACACTTCTCGCCCCACTTCCTGTATTTTTCCATACAGGGCGGAGGTGGTCTGCCCGGTGATCGACTCCTTTTCTCTTCTCGTGTTAATATGATGGAACTTGATTGCATTCTGGTCTTGCTCGTTTTCTTTCAAGATGCATCACTCAATATCAATGTCTCCATGCCCGCTTCTCTTTTCTTCCAGATGCGGATTCCCGAACTTTCAATTTCCGACCACTCAGCTGCACCTCTCATTGGTTCTTGATCATGGCTCCCATCCAATCGGCACCAGCCACGACGTTACACGGCGTTCGGATACCTACGAGCGGGGGCGGGGTGATCGTTATGAAGAACTTGAGTCACTGTCTGTTCACAACCCAACGTCCAAACGGCATCTATAGAGGTACTCTGAACTTTTCCATTCTCCTACATCATCACTTCACATCCATACAATATCTACCCACCCCTTTCTTTCTGGCTTGAACCGCCTGCGATCGGCGAACAAGAACCTCTGGCTGCCGTGCCTTGCTAGCCATGGATACCTCTGCCTCTGAAGATGAGCCCCCAGGCTCACGCGGGGACCAAAGCCAGGCGCTCGATCGGAAAATATCCAAATCACATCATAGGCCCGAACAGGTGGCAGCTCACATGCTTTGCGATTCCTGTACTGAACTCATTACCAAGTCCAGGATCATCCAAGAGTTTATGGGCAGTGCGGAGCCGGAAGATGCATATACCATCTGGAAAAGACTGAAAGGCGGACCAAGAACCGAAATCTTTTCGCGCAGCCACGCCCTATCGTCTATAGCAGACTTTGAAGCAAGCGCCGCTTGCCACCTCTGCTCCATACTATGGCATAGGCTCCCGCATGACGCCGTGGAACATGGCTGTGGTTTTCTGGACGTTACAGTGGCAGAGGATCGCTCGGTGGACTATGTCCCGGTCACTTTTGTGGTCGCGCCGTCTGAGCTTGCTACCGCGGGCTCTGATACTGGTGGCCCAAACCATGAGCCATGGGACGTTCGCATTATATTGAAGAGATACAGAGGTAACGTGGAAACCCCCGCTAGGGTTCTTTCTGTTTCGATCTGGCGTGAGCCTGGACACTAGCTTAGAATAGGCCTGCTAACGATTTCGTTGAGAAAACAAGGTCCCCTTTATCCTGCCGGAACATCAGGGTCTGGTCCTTTCCTTCCAACTTCTACTAGCTCAGAAGAGTCTCTCACAACCGCACGGTGTTGGTTGAGAGACTGCCTTGAGGAACATGCCGAATGCAGGATGCGATCGGTCTCGCAGACAAGAAACGTACCGTTGAAGCTTCCAACGCGGCTCATCTACGTTGGGGAAGCCCAGGGGCAACTTACGCCGCGGCTGGTTCTTACCACAGCTTCTTCTATACTCGAGGGCACATCATACCTCACACTCAGCCATTCATGGAGCATAACCACAAAGGAAACGTCGCTCAAACTGAGAACGGAAAACATACAACAGCTGCAAGAAGCAATACCACTTGAAGCCCTGCCTCAGACATACCTGGATGCTATGGATATAACTCGACGGCTAGGGTATCGATACATCTGGATTGATTCCCTCTGCATCATTCAAAATTCTCATGAAGATTGGGAAAAGGAAGCGGTTACCATGTGTGACGTCTACGGAAACTCAACTTGCACCATTTCTGCTCTGGGGGCCAACGGGATGGACCGTTGTTATGTGCAGCGAAACGCACTTTCACTTTTTCCTTGCCGTGTCAGCATGACCGAGGACCGCATTCCAGTTTACGCCATTCCTCCTGATTTTACTTGGGACTTCGACTACACGGATAAAGGCTCGCATGTCTTTCAGCGAGGTTGGGTTATGCAAGAAAGACTACTTTCTTCCCGAGTCATTTTCACCGGACACCATCAGTTCCATTGGGAATGTTGCCATTTCAGAACTAACGAGGCCTTCACTTTCGCCTTTGGCTCCGGACCTGTCATCGCACAATCTCCAAAGTTGACGTTCCATGCGCTTTGTGATCCTCAATATTGCGCCGCGGATGTCCCCGGGGTAGCTGATCTAGCCAACACGTTTTTGGACCGCAACATGCTGAAACTGTATTCTCTCTGGACGAAACTGTTGTGTGATTACACGCATATGAACTTGACCTACCAAAGCGATAAGCTCGTGGCCCTGGCTGGAATTGTTGATGCAGTTCACGCTAGCAGGGGATGGACCAATGTGGCTGGGATGTGGAAAGAGTTTTGGTTTCTTGAGTTGCTGTGGCGCATCGACTCCGATGATTGCCAACAGAGTCTTACTCAAACTGAATTGAGGCTCCCATCATGGTCTTGGGCTGCTACGGAGGAGCCTAAGAGATTTTTCAACGCCCTCGAATTTTCCGAGGTTATGGGCGGGGTGCAATGGGATCCTGTCAAGAATGAGGGAGACCCTGCTCGGGCATACTCCGTGGCTCAACTTGTTGGCTTCTGCGGTGTCCCACCCTCATCGCAACACTCACGGAGTACCACAAATCCTATTCCTACTCTCACCGTTAAAGGCGTGGTTTTCAGGGGTTTCCTCAAAACTAAGGCACTAGATCCATCGAAGAGAGACTTGACTATCATTAACAAGTGGGGAACGCATGGCTTTTTCCACATAGAGGTATACAGGTATACTTTTGATGAATTTCCATCAAGAAATCAAGTGGTGTACTTCCTCCCGCTAATCGTCCCCCAAGTCAGGGGCAACAAGCGGCGTGACCAGCCATGCGGCTTGATCTTGGAACCAGTCCCTGTGGAAGATACGGGAACAATCAAGTACTGGCCTCCGGTACCATGGCAGAGCGACCTTGCAGGGAGAGACGCAAGAGAGGATGAAGATGGCTATAACAGAATATTTGTTGGCTCAGAGTCTTATAGTCTCGATGAGGTATTGAACCCAAGTCAAAGTATTGGGCGCGGGGCGGAGCCTACACACTATCGTCGCATAGGTGTCTTCTGGTTAGATTTTCATTCTGATAGGCCGGCGCCGGAATTTTTTTTCGGGCAAAGTCGCAAGGTCTATGAAAGAACCGTCCACATTGTCTGATAAATTGGTACTCTGAGCCAAGTTAGTTTTAGATTCTTGTCTTTAGCTCTCTCTATCAATACCATAGTTATCGAGTTCTCAAGATGGTTCTTGGTCATACAGCAGCTCCTTTGTCGATGAGCTTCTCCAAGGTCGCGGCCACCAAGCAAAATCTGTCAAAGACATGGATCTTGAGTCCTTGACATAAAGCTTCTTCGCATAAATTAAGCCCGTTGTCCCTCTTCTTCCCTGTACAACATGCTCAACTGTGAAAGTGTCTAAACAGAGTTGAGGTCGCTTGTTCGGCGTCCAAGTCGTATCTCCAGGGTATCGAACCTGAGTGTTTATATACCGCAGTATGTCCGAGGACATTCATAGCACAGCTGAACGCAAACATTTGGTCCGTCTGGTGCAGATGAAGTAGTATGAGTTGACATCTAAACACAAACGAGGAAAAGTCCATCTACCTGCCCATAATGGCATAAAGAGCGGTGCTCTAGCGTCGACACTCGCGGTCTTAGTCAATGATTCTAGCAAAGAGACTCGGGGATCTTCATGTCATTCTGGTATAGTTTTGCCACAGCTCCGAGGGGTGTAAGACGCACGTTGCTACCCGCTTCTCAAGCAATAAACGCACCAGTCCTCGGTGGGCTCATGCAAGGCGGTGATCAGAGTTGCGAGTTGAGCGGCGTCAGATGCTGAGCTTGATCCTCTGAGGACGGGAATTTGCAACAGGTCGGGCTCTGTCATGGCAGTGGCATTGGGCCTGAGAGTGTCTGGGGTAGAAGTATGTGAAAGTCCTGAGAAAGACGGCAGCCACGGCCCACAGACACCACCGCCGAGCTTGTTATCCCCGTTGTCCTTCCACCCATGCCGGCAACGCCAGCAACGCTAGACCGGTAATCGACTCTGTGATAACACTTGTCGAGTCTGCCGATGCCATCGTCCGGGAACCAATCAGAACCCAATCTGGGCAGGTTGTCATCCAGCATCAGTTGATCTTCCATGACGAGCCGGAGATCAGGTCTGGCGTCCTAGAGCAATGAGCTATCACGGCCAAACAAGTGCCCCCTCACCCTACCACGGCACCCCTGATAATATCGACGACGAGGACGCTGACGGGGACTCACCTAATACGGATACCACTGTTGAGCTCGTCATCCCTAGAGGTACCTATCGATGAAATTGCCCAAAGCATCAGGCGGCCAAGCCGGGCCAAACAAAACCAATTCATCCGACCACCCAGGTTCATCTTCCGTGATTCGGCTCCCCAGCCTGTCACCGGGCCCCTCCGGCTCGTCTTTATCGACTTACAGCATTCGGGCCCACACTGGAAGGGCTTCAACAAGACTTCATGTCATACTCTAGTTGAGCATTACCGGCAAAGTGATGGATTCCCTGTTTGTTTTGATCATGTCTGCTCGCCGTTCGAACCAATCTGTTCCTGCCAGTGCATTCTGACTCGTAACAGTCTGAATAAACAGAGACCAGGACACGTTCCGTTCAACTACCTAGCGGTCCCGCTATGTGGTGCGGCTGCCCAGCACGGGCGTCGATTTGAGCGGATTGAATGGCACCAGCGGATCGACCCTGACTTGTACATGTATTTCGAATGGACTACCACACGGGACCCGCTTGCGTTGATCATAGACTTCCCTGTCACTTGGCCGCTTACCGTCGTGTTTCCAGACGGACTTCCTGAATGTGGCTGTGGTGGTGACCCGGATGCTTGCGTATGGCAGCAATTTGTGTTGGCGCGGGTGGAGGAAGAAGGAGAGTAGGAAGAAGGCGACAGTCGGAGCGGCAATGACGAGAACGTAGACCAGCCGGTTGCCCTGGTGCACTTCAATATCGGCGTATTGTTTGAATTCGCGGATATCGGGATCATTTCATCGCTCCTTGATTCCCTCCTGCTTCACTTCCCGAACAGGGTGGGCTAGAAAGATCATGATTCAGCGTTTGAATCAACTCAACTCGCCAAGCCAAGTTACCCAACTAACTCAACTCAACTCAATCAACTCGAACCCCCGAATTGAATTGGCCGCCTTTCTTAGTACCCGGCAGAATCCCTAGGTTAGGGTTCAAAGTACAAAAACATATAGATTCTACCCCTAAAAGATCGATCCACCCTAACCCTAAAAGTATACCCCCGGCCCTCCATCGAATTATACCCGCCCAAATAGCTAGTACCTATAGCCAATATAGCCGTCCAAACTACCCAAATTAAAAATTTTTAATATTTCTAAATTGTATACCAAATCGACCAAATCTAGCATTTTGAAGTTATATTGCCAACCTTTTCCCTTAGTTAGCTATACGCTACTAAACCGCCCCCAGTACTCTCAATCGCTCTCGATACGCTCTTAATAATTATTAATTTCCCTCTCCCCTATTTCGCTAGTTAATACTAACTTTTACTAACGCTATTAATATTATGTTATTATAATACCCATCGTTTATAACCCTAAAGCTTCCTCTATTACGGGTAACTCCGCTAAGACTATTTCTCATAGAAATTCGTTTACCTTCGCTACCGCCTTTACTACGTTAAATAATTACTATTATATATTTATCCACTAATAAATTAGGATTCTTTAAGAGATTTATTTAGATAATTTAATCGTAAAGATTTCCGATTGTCCAAAAATTAAGTAGGACAGCGGCAAGTTTATATTAGAAAAATAGTTGTAACGCCGCTTAAAGAAAAGTTTGTAGATCGGTAATTATAATATTTATTTAGTTAAAATATTTAAAAATAGTGAGGTTATAAATTATTAACATTATTTCTTTTATAATAAAAAATATATTTTATTCGTTATTACCTCTATTGCTAAATACTTTCGTCGCGTTTATAAATTTAAGGAATTGGAGGAGACTACCGTCAAATTGCCCGCGAAACGATTTAAATTAGTAACCGACTTCCTCTATTAATAAATTACCCTTATTATAAAACTAATCGACGAGACCTTCCGCGAACTATTAATAGAAATAATCGTCTTTACGTCAATCCCTCTTAAATTTATTAAAAACCTTACATTTTATTCGTTAATATAATTAAGAAATTATAATATAATTAAGAAATTACTATTAAAATCGTTTTATATATTAGACAACTAAATAAGGAATAAATATTAAATTTATTTTAGTTTTTTTAAAAGAGAGATTGGCTTTATTATATTTTTAGAAATACTTCTCTTTCGATTTCTAAATTTCGCCCAATAGTTTCCCTATGTTTTCGATTTTTATTTATTACGTTAATTATTAATATATCTTTAGAAATACCCTTTTTAACCTTTTTAAAGTTTATAGTAGTTATAGTAGCGAAAACTTCGTTATTTCGATTCTCAAAATCTTTAAAACCTTCAAAATCCTAATTAATTAGATCTGTTACTTCTAATATAATAATATCGATTCTAATAATCGTTATATTTATTACGTTATTAAGGGTTTTTTCCCCGCCTTTACCGCTAAAGACATTGAATTCGGAGTATTTTATTATTACCTTTATTATTTCGATTATGTTTTGAACCTCGGTATTAAAGCTATTATACGAAACGGGGTTATTCGAATCCCCAATATTACTAATCTATTTACCCGCTTATTCCTACTTAATAAGGATATTTCCCTCCGGGAATAGCATAAACAGGGGCCAGTTAGAAGGTTTTATAACGTTATTCAATTTATTCATCGAAATCTTCAAAGGCGCGCAAAAGTTTTAAAAATTATATAGTTCGGTTATAGCAATACCCTAAATTACAACGTTAATTTTCTAATCGGTAAAAATATAAAATAAAATAATATTTTACCGGCTATTACTATTATTTTTAATAATGCGATTCGCTAGAATGTAAATTATTAAATAATCTATTACGCTTAGAACTTTCGAAAATTTATCCATTATTATATTACTAAGATTGTAAATTATATTAACATTTCTAAATAGATCCCTAAAGACGATTACTTTAGTAATAATAATTAAGTAGTCCTCGCCGTTATTATAGAGGTAATAAAACCGTTTAAAAACCTTATTAAAAAATATAAAATGAAAAGTCCCTTCTTTTATACAGTTATCCCCAATCTTTATTACTTAATTAAAGAATTTAAAACCAAATACATTTGATATAAGGGTAATATTACCTTCGAATTATTTAAAAGTTCAAATATTCTAAATTCAAATATTATTATAATTAGCCCTTAATTATATAATAGACCTACGTATACCCGCGCCTCCTAATTCGCCTCTTTCTAATTCGCCTCTTTCCTTTAAGCCGCCTCCTTTTAAGCCGCTTCTTTATTTTAAGAATAGTCTAGCGATACTCCCTCCGTTAATTATATTAACGATATAATTAACGAGGGTATCGAGGCCGTTGGTTTAATACTAGATAGAGTTGTTACAAAGTTCGAAAAATATTATAATTTAATATAAGATTACCTCGCGTACTAAATAATGTATAGCTTTTACCCTAATTACTACGGTAGATAAATTTAATATAAATTTATTAAATACGATTTTAATAATATTATTAGCGACTTCTAAATTATTTCCGAAGAAATTTATATTAACTGTACTATCCTTAAACTATTAATTAATATTAGTAATTAGTAAACGAGGAGGGCTAAGGAGGATTGGTTCGTAAACTCTAATTTTTATAATACCCTCCCCTTACAATCAAAGAAGGAGACTGAATTAGAACGTTATTTCAACGACGATATTTACGCTATTAATGACGTTTTAAGGTAATAAAAGGCCAACGAATCTATATACCCGCGCTTTATACGTATAGTATTTAACTTTTATGCTATCCCCTTTATAGTAAATAATTGTAAACGCTCGTTCAACGGCGCTATATTGATTATTAATAGTTAGAAGAACCGTCTTTATATTAAAACTATTAACGTTATTAAAAGTTTGAAGTATTGGGCGGATATAGAATTGGGTTATAATAAGGATAAGGAGTAGGGTTTTGTAATTGTTTAGAGGAAGGGATTTATAATTATAGAGAGGTTTAGTAAAGTCGAAGGGGATTTAGGAAGGTAGAAATCGAAAGAATCCGAATACTTTTGGCTTAGAAACGTAATATTTGAGTTTAATTTACCCAACTAACTTAATTCAATTCAATTCAATTTAATTCGATATTTTGAATTGACCTACTTAATTAACTCGAACCCTCGAGTTGAGTTGAGTTGAGTTGATTCAAACGCTGTTATAATTATCTCTTCTATCATATTTCGAGAGTCCACTCTCTCACCATCATACGCACGTTGTCGCTAATGAGAACTTGAGACAGGTTTCCACGGATAAGATTTATGAGAGGTGAATGACGCGTCTTGTCAGATTGCATATATCTTCGTGACCATTCGATATGATCCTTCCATCAGACAAAAGACGTCGAACAAAAATTTCATCCCCTCATCCTATTATTTATTCCTGGTATCTCGTGAAAGCCATGCTGGGTATCGCAACTCCCCTTCTTTAACAAAAGAAATTTCCTCGAGCCCAAGTCCCTTTCCTCACTCCAACCATAGCCGCATGGCTGCTCGACACCACAACCGTCCTTTCCCTCCCCTCTCCTCCGCTCCCTCCTCGCCTCCCCGCCTCCCCCCTCCGCTACCTGCCGGCCTACTGCCTCGACGGGCCCCTCTAGTTCGGGCCCTCGGGTGAAGGAGCTCGCGAACGGGCTCTGGCGCCCTCTGTGGCGGATGATGTGGCTATCATCAGGCTTGGGTCAGCTTCCACTCAGCAACAACATACGATGACAACAAGGTGAAGACTCACAGCCGTTGGTCACATCTTGCAAGGGCCTGTTGTTCACTTGGCCCAGGGGCAGTGGCTGGCTGTTCGCCGCCACTGTCGCCAACGTCTCCAACCTCGCCGCAGAAGTGGCGGGGCGGCCGTGGCTGTGGGTGCGGCTGTAGCCGCTGGTGGTGCCGTTGGTGGTGCCGTTGGGGGTGTTGGCGGTGGTGTTGGCGGTGGCGGCGTGGGTGGTGGTGGTGATGGGATTGGTGGTTTGCGGGCTGCTGCCACCCACAGTAACAACGCCAAACGAGACAGGGCGCGAGCCAGGCAAGGACTGCCAGTTGGACTGCCACTGAAGTGGCAGCGTCCCTGGCACGTTACCGGGGACGTTGCCCCAGAGGCCGAACTCACCAAAGCCTGCTCGCAGCAGCATGAGAGCCTCCACGGCCTCCTGCTCTCTGAGCCTGCGGCGCTGTTGCGCGGCTTCGTAGAGCCTTTTGTGAGGGCAAGGCATCTTGGTTGGTTGGTGATGGTGGTGGTTGTGGTTGTGTTGTTGATGAGTAAGTTTGGAGGGGTGAGTTTGAGGTTGGGTTTTTGTGAAATTGTTGTGTGTTGTGTGCGAGCTGGGCGGTCTGAGATTCTTCTGCCTGGGGCAAGTGAGAATCAGACGAGAAAGGGCAGGAAGGAGCAGGCAGACAGGACGATGTCGTCTTAGCACGCACGGGTCAAGTTCATCTGAAGACTTGAGAGGGCTATTACCTAGTTACTGCCTCCCGCTCCTTCCTCGGATGACGTTTAAACGGACAGAGCCGAAATACTTTGTGGGTGGCCCTGCCCGTAGTAATCTGGAATTCGTAACACTCTTCCTCCGCTCCTTCCTCATACAGCACTCGCCAATACCCTGCCTGAACGGCTGGAGAAAGAATCACCAAGTGTCCAGTGCGTTGATTATCACGTGTAGCTGGTACACATGCAGGTGTAGTGGAAGAAGGAAAGTGCACAGGTCTCAAGTGTGAAGAGTGGGTCTTATATAAAACTGCAAGCACGAGGCGAAGGATAGAGAAGGATGGAAATGAATTAAGGAGATTAATATCAGGAAGGGGAGGTCGTTTGAGAGCTACTGACGCGAACACTTAGTAGTTACAGGCAGTGGCAAACATGGAGCAAGTTCGTTGTATGCTATGGTCAAATTGTCAATCCTCTTCAACGGCTGCCACCTCAGTCATTTTCCAAACTGGTTGTCTTCATTCTGACGAGATATCGTCATTTGTTCTGTCTTGCTGGACTCTTGACTCATTCGAGTTCGAAGACATTGCCCTATACATGCACCGCTATTGTCACCCATACAACATCACAAACGCCGTGAAGGTTGGAGTGATGGTTGTCTACCTCTACCCTCTTCTGTCAAGAGTCTTTCTACCTCTGCATCTATTATCTCTGAGCTCTCATTCGTTCCTCAGATCGTTTTCCTATCTCGCTTCGTTTTCCTATGACTAGAGGTAGGTCTACACACCCTTCACTTTGAAATTTAAGACAAAGAGCCCCTTCTAACGGAGTCATAACCCAGTGTCAACAAACGCTTTGCCGTAGCCAAATCAACCACCTTTAGTAACTTGCGTTGTCGTCATCCTTCACCAATTCCGGTACATCATTGTGCTCCTACTCTGACAGCCCTTCCTCGCCCATCTTCAACTTCTCAACCGCCTCCTCCAACTCCTGAGCCTTCCTATCCACCTTCCCATTCAAGATATGAACCCTCTCGTCCAAACCCCGATTAAGTTCCAGATGACTCCTCTCCAGATCCGTAATCCTGCCCATCATCTTCTGCCTGGCGAGCTCATTCTTCTGAACCGTGGATTCCAAGTTGAAGACATGCTCCCTCAATTTCTGCATCTCACTGCGCAGGCCGTCGTACTTCTCCAGATGATCACTCAACATCACCATGAACTTCTCCCGCTCCCTGTATCTCTCTATCGCAAGCTCCTGGTACACCCTAATCTTGTCCTTCTCCGAATTCTTAAACAGCAGGTACTTCTCCCACAGTTCAAGCGGCTCGGCGCGGGTTTCGGCCTGCGCGAGCTCCTTGTGGAAGCCGAAGCGCATATGGCCGGGCATCTTTTGCCACGCAACCTTCCAATTTTTGTCTAGGTTCATGAGAGCTTTCTGGATGCGCTCTCGCCGGGCAACAGTGGCGGGCGAGATCTGGACAGGGCCGTTGCCGCTGGGAGGAACACGGTGACCGGGCTCCGAAGAGTGACCCTGGAACTGATCTGGCGGGCCACGGGGGCTCATGCTGGACCCGACGGTGGCAGCCCTCTTGTCTCGAACGGCAGGGTTGCCGTTGTTGTTGCCATGATTGTGGCTGGGGCTGTGGCATTGCAGCTGCGCAAGACTTTGGCTTCGGTTGTGCGGGCTGGCCTTCCGCTTCTTCGATGGGGACTCTGTCGGTCCGAGACTATTCTGCTTGTGGCCGAGTTTGAGAGGGGTGTTGGAACGGGAACCGGAGCTGGAGCCAACAGCATTTGCAGGGCCTGCTGTGGGAGCTGGCTTGTTTGAGACCGAGGGGCTGGGCATGAAAACTTCCAGAGGCAGGCTGTTGTTTTGACCTGGAAAGTTTTCCAGGATAGGACCGATGGGAGGATTCAAGCTGTACCTCTGTTCATGCGGATATCGAGGCCCACCAACGGGACAAGCGAGTCGCTGCGCAAGGAGGAGCATGTTTGCCTGTCCCTCTGGGCCGGCGTCTGATCCGTCATCCTTCGGCGCTCTAAGCCTAGGGTCAATGGCACTCTCGGGGATGCCGAGATTCATGGCTGGCACGTTGTTGTTGTGTGCTGTATCCAGCAGGGGAAACTGAAGCTGCGCGAGTTGGTCCTGGTCCACGATGAGGTTGGAGAACGGGTTCTGATCTTGGACTTGAGGGCCGGCTTGGCCAGGTGTATCGTTCATGTTGAGCATGTCCATGTCGAAACCCTTTCCGTTACATCTGGTCAGCTACTCTCCCTCCGGCGCCTGAAAGCAGAAGTCAACACGTACCTGCTCACTGTTGCTGAGATGGTCGTTCATGTTCGCAACAGCGTGATCTTGATTTTGTGCCATGCAATAGGCCTCGTAGTCAAACAATTCGTTCAGCTCTTCACCTTCAATGCGTGCATCGTTCGGCTCGCCTGGCTGGGGCTGGTAGACAGCCTGCTAAGCCGCGAGTCCCTCAGGGCCTTGCTGGCTATCCTGGTCTCCCATACTGTCTTCGTTGAACTGGACAAGAAAACGGGGGTTGAGTGTGTTCTGGGAGTGCTCTGGATGTGCTTTGAGTGTCGTATATAAGGCAGTCGCTGGTCTAGTTTGCTGATTCTGGTGCTTCTGGGATGCTTTTCGCAGGAAAGAAAGAGATGTCGCGCAAATTCGTCAAAGTTCGAGCTTGAACTTGAAGTGAATGTAGAAGTTTGTGTGCAGACTTGAATTGTTGAGAAAGAAATGTGGGACATTACATGTGAATGGTTGCCGTGGATACTTCCACAACAAGGCCAGACAGCGCACAATAGAAACAGCTCCTGAGTGATAGATGTGGAGTCAAGATGTCGAGGCGGCCAGCTGGGTCTAAGTTCTTCACTGCTGGATTTTCGAAGCATCCAGAAGAGATTTTTCGACAACATGGGACGGAAGTTCAATGTACTTTGTACCGTCTTTACCTGGTTCAGGGCATCAGCGGAAGGGCGAAATATGGAAATCACTCTGACTATCAAGGACTTCCATGATGTGTTCCAACAGTCACTCTCATTCTCAACGTCGTCGGTCGTCATGTTGAAGTGAACAGAGTGAACGATGGAAAAGAAGCACGACGTTGTGGTGATGAATTTCCTGCATTGGCTAGGAAATTAAGTGCTTCCGGATCGTTACGTTCTACGCCTTCCAGAGGTTTAAACTCTCTAGAGGTACCCGCCCGATCCATCTTTCCGGTAGCTGTATCGAACGTCAGCAGATAACCGAACAACATGCCGGAGTTGCGAGTCCAGGGCTAATCGAGATCTGTCAACCCCACAATATTGCGTCTTGCAGACCAAGGAGGGAAGGCAGTCGCCGTACCAGACTTTCAGGTCGGTGCAGGTTTTGGTAAAGTTGGAATATCTCTCTCCTTCAGGCGGAAAGGCGGGCGCGTAGAGGTTCCCAGTGAGTCTGGACTGTGAGTAACATTGTTAAATAGCCCCTGTTGATAGTCGGTAAAGAGTAAAGCGATCACTTACATGGAGGTTACAAGGCAATTCTGGTGGCAGGGACATTAGGGGTAAATAAAGTACCTAGATGTGAGATGATGAAGCAAGGAGGCCAAGTCAGAGTCCTATGAATGAAACAAGTGAAGACAGTCATTGCTATGCATTATTTACTATGTCCCCTACAAAGTGGGCGGAAAGAGGATATGGGCTCATATTATTGATACAGCACGAAGAGCAAACGATCAATCTTGAATTACCGCATCTTTGTTCCTCCAAAGGAGACAGAATGATATAGACAACACCTGGCAGGTAAAGAAACTGAAGAAAGAATTGGTGCGAAGATGAATCTTATTCACTAGCAGGCAAGGTCGAACAGCCAGGTCCAGAGAGTAAATAAAAAAGGATGAAGCAAAGTTGAACTGTAAAAAAAAGAATGAAATGTCTCGTGGTTGAGAATAGAACTTCTGAACTCCAGAAAAGAGTCGAAAAAAAAGATGTTTTGAGACTCGGATACCGGGAGTCGAACCCGGGGCTGTTGAGAGAGCAGTCACTCCTAAGAAGTGAGAGTCAACGATGTTACCGCTACACCATACCCGATTGAACTGATATGGTCCGATTTGTTGAAAGCGGGTCAGCAGCGTATCCTTATTATCTCGAGGGAGCCGTCACTACCATCGGTCCCTGTTTCCAATTCGAGCCGCAAGACACGGAGATGCGGGTTCAGCAATCATTCTTATAACTGTTGCATCTGTCATTTGGACCCATACAGCTGAGAAATGCAGCCACTAGACTTGTCTAATGTATCGATCATGTGCAGTTGCTGGACGCAAGCATAAGACAGCTTAGAGACGAAACTTACCAATACGTACGGTGTATTTTACGTTGCGTACCTAGAGGTATTTCTGTAACGCATAGGAGTCCAGATGTTTTCCCCATGATCTCCATGTCCCCCACATGCCGAGCACGTACCGCTGCCAGAAACGCTTCCTGACCACGTTTTCCATGATTTTCCGTCTATCATCGGCCGGGTCAACGTTGGAAGACAGCTCCGGAGCAATTGCTCCTTGTCATGGCCCTGCGTTCCCATGGTTTTCTCACAGAAGCAGCCGCAAGTGCAAGTGAAGTGATGCAAATGTACCTTTATTGATTGGGGTTGCCAGGGCTTGGGAAGGCCGTTTTGGGAAATACTGCTTGCGAAGCGAGAGATTCTATTCCATAGAGGGAACCCCGGGTCTGAGAACAGGGTCAAAACAGGGTCTATAAAGGATGTTTTGGCAAAAAAATCTTTTTCATTTTGGAACGGTTGCACCAGTTTTTAATTGGTAAACACTATATTTGGTGACTAATAGATATTTATAACCGATAGTGCGAAAGCCCCTTTTTCGATTATTGTTTTAATAGTCTTATTAGTCTCGGTCAGACTTTTAGTTCCGGTTAAACTTTTGGTCCCGGTTAGACTTTTTCTAAGAAGAGAATAATATTGTCTTTTCTTCTCCGTTGGAGGGAAAACAGTAGCGTTTTAGGGAAAACGGCAACCTTAAGAGGAAGCGGCAACTACTAGGCAACTATCGGGGGAAAAATGAACTATTGTATTAATAATACAATAGTTCATCTTTTCTTTGGAATTCATTTCTTTAGTAGTGCATCTTCTCGATAATACTTTTAATAATGCATTTCAATAATGCTTTTGATGAAATATCTTTTTAGTAATACTCTTAGTGATGTATCTTCTTAGTGATGCTTTTTTCTACTTAGTAGTTTTTTTTTCAAATGTTATAGTAGGGAATCGAACGGGAGCCTTACGGAACTAAGTGCTTATATTACTAACTACGCTATCCATTATATATGCGCGAAGGTATTGGAAATAAATGTTGATATAATTAAAAGAAAGCGCGGAGGTTGGTTGAGGAAAGAGAAGAGTATTGAAATTTCGGTTATTTAAAGTTATTGACGATAATAATTTCTCGGGAAAAGGATATTAGAGTAAAAATTTTTTTTAATAAAAATAAAGTATCTTCCTAAAAAAAAAAGAATAGTTAAGCAAAAATTTTTTAACCAAGCCTATCATTCTTTTTAATACCGTACGGATTTTCGGAGTCAAAGCTCTTTTATACCTAAAAGAGAGTGTTGTCTAACAACATGCATTTGCAAGGAACAGGATTTATAAGTCTTTTAGAATTTCGCAAAAAAAGGGTGGTACGACCCTGTTTGAACCTTGTTTGAGCCATTTCTGACTGTTGGCTCAAAAGCGCCTGTTTTGACCCTGTTCTCAGACCCGGGGGACGCTGTAATGAAAGACGTCATCTACCTATTTTACCTACTCCATACATGCAACTCCTTTGTAAATGGCCGCCTTGGCCGCTAACAAAACGCCCTAGCAACCAGTCGCTCAGGGGCTGTTCCCCCTAAAAGTGGAACTGAAACTAGGCCAAACATTGACAGAAACAGCAACACCACGATCCAACTTTCCGAAACTCGCAAGCACAACCCAACATCGTTCCTCGATGTACCTTGCTCGCCGTCCAATTCGGCCAATCGGATCTCTCTCGTTCTGTTGTTACCTTAGTCATGAATGGTAACTTCACGAGTCCCCCACAGGTGCAACTCTCCCTCGAGGAGTCGAGTCCTTCGAGTCTGGAGGCTCTCTGATCATCTGATGTCCAGAGACATGGCGACCATGGCAATGATCAGCACTACAAAAGACCTCCAGCATGAGAGACGCGGCACTGCTAACACTGGACCAGTAGTAGCAACAGCACCAAGCCCAACACTCACGTCAAGATGCGAAGACCGCAGGTGTGCAGACGAGCTCGTGGCTGGCTGGCCGCTGGTATAAATACCTAAGCTCCTGTCAGTTGCTTCTTGAGTGACAAGCTGATACCCGAGAATCTTGGTTCTCACCTTCTCTCCTCTCACCTTTCTATCCATCATCGCCCACCATGTCTTCGAACAACACAGGCTCCTCCAACTCGAACCAGACTGACCCTCGCCAGCACCCGCTCCTGGCCACTGCCCAGGCCATTGCGGGTGCCGTGCAGGGTGAGCACCGCACTCCTCGCATGACACACATGATGAATGCCAACGAGGGTCCCGCCGACATCATCTCCAAGGTTGCCGGCGTCACTTCGGGAGGAAAGCGCACTGGCGATGCTCCATACTTCACCAACAACGAAGGCATCCCCTGGCCCGATGCCGCCCACAGCAAGACCATCGGCGGTATTCCCGTTGCCAGCGACACCTTCCTCTTCCAGAAGCAGCAGCACTTCAACCGATCCAAAACCCTCGAGCGTATGGTCCATCCCTGCGGTTCCGGCGCCTTTGGCTTCTTCGAGTGCACGAGCGATGTGAGCAACCTCACCAAGGCCAACTTCCTTCAAAAGGTTGGCGAGAAGACCCCCGTCTTCGTCCGCTTTTCCACCGTCACCCTCGGCCGTGAATTCCCCGATGAGGCCCGCAACCCTCGCGGTTTCGCCATCAAGTTCTACACCATGGAGGGCAACTACGACATTGTCGGTCTCAACTTCCCCATCTTCTTCTGCCGCCACCCCATCCAGGGCCCCGATGTCATCAAGTCCCAGTACCGCGACCCTCGCAAGTTCTTTTCCGACTGGGAAGCCACTTTCGATTTCCTCGGTAACAACGCCGAGGGCAACCATGCCGGCCTCATGTTCTTCAGCGACCACGGCACCCCCGTCGGTTGGCGCTACAACAATGGCTACGGCTGCCACACCTTCAAGTGGGTCAACAAGGACGGCGAGTTCGTCTACATCAAGTACCACTTCATGGCCAAGCACGGCACCAAGCGGTTCACCGATGCCGAGGCCGTCCGCATGTGCGGTGAGGACCCCGATTACTCCAAGCGCGATCTTTGGAACTCCATCGAAGCCGGTGAGGAAATCGAGTGGACCGCCTACGTCCAGGTCATGAAGCCCGAGGACGCCGACCCCGAGAAGCTCGGCTTCGACCCCTTCGACATCACCAAGATCTGGCCGCGCAAGCTCTTTCCCATGCAGGAGTTCGGCCGTCTAGTCCTCAACAAGAACCCCGAAGACTACCACCGGGACGTCGAGCAAGCCGCCTTCTCCCCCGGCAGCATGGTCCCCGGCATCGAGGACTCCCCGGACCCACTCCTGCAGTTCCGCATGTTCTTCTACCGCGACGCGCAGTACCACCGCATCGGCATCAACCTGCACCAGATCCCCGTCAACTGCCCGTTCATGGCCATGTCGTACAGCAGCCCCAACATCGGCGGGACGATGCGGGTGGACGCCAACGCCGCGGGGAACCCGCAGTACGTCCCGTCCTCGTCGTTCGTGTCCTCCAATAAAAAGTTCCGCAACGACACGGCCGAGGCGCCCTACCAGGTTTCGGACGCAGTCTGCTCGCGCCGCTCCCACTTCTGGCACGAGGGCAACAAGAACGACTACGACCAGGCCCGCGAGCTGTACCGGCGCGTCATGTCGGAACAAGAAAAGGCCAACACGGCTGTCAACACGGCCAAGTACCTCGGCCAGGTCCGCCACAAGGAGATCAAGCTGCGCTTCCTTGCGCAGTGGTATAATATTGACCCCAAGCTGGCTGAGTCGGTCTATAGGGCGCTGAGAGAGGATGCTAAAGAGGACTTTACCCTTGAGGAGGTGGCGACCAAGGCGGAGGACGCTGAGCTCTGGAATAAGGCGGCCAAGTTTAGGCCGGCTCCTGGCGCTAAGCTCATGGGTGCCAAGTGTCCTGCTGGTATGGGATACGGTGATTGAGGCGCATGTATTGTGCCTTGCATCAGATGAATCATGTCATGAGTTGATGATGGATTGGATGGCGTTTTTGGGTCGTATCAAGGGAAGGGGTTTTAGGAATATTTGGTAGTGCTAATGAGTCATGATTACTACAAAGGCTTCTTCCTGTTCTTGATCCTCCTTGGTGACGCTGTTTTTGCTGTATTTGTTGGATGTTTCATCCATATAAACGTAAACGTGTCACGAGAAAGTGACCATTGCCCAACAAAACGGAAGAGGCGACGCCGAATGTGAACTGCGTTTTGAGAACATTAGTGACTGTGTAAGTGTGTGGCCAGTAGAATCTGATAGGCCGAGTGTCTGCTGTCTCTATTTCCAAGTTGAAGCGTCAGTAGGGGTGGAAGTGTTGTGGTTAATCGTGACATGAGGACCGCACGAATGCATGCATGTGGATACCACTACGGATTAGGTATCTTTAGAACTCTTCACAAGCAAGCTTGAGCACTGAAGGTCACACAATGCACATCAAACTCCTGGATTTTCCATTTTATTAAGGTAGGTTTGGTGAACTGCCAACCAGATGCCTCTCCTGCTGCCCTGCAAAAATCCCTTCAATGTGACGAACCGTTACACGCACAGGAGTATATCGCTGGGATAGGTAGAACAACGGTAGTAGTAGCCGAAAGGTACTGATTGATTGTAGAAGCTATTGCTTGCTAAAGAGCCAGAATAACGAAGGCCGGGAAGCGGCCTTCTTATATACTGGCCTTCGAATCCGTCCCGTAGTCCCGTGTTCTCGGGACTCTGGGACACTCCACATGACCTGGGTTCGGGCTGCCTTTTATTGGTCAATCCATCTAGCTTACATAAGGGGTTTCTGATTGGATCGTAACATTCAAACGACCCCATCATCCTGACTAGATGTATCCAATTCATACCTTTTCGCCTCCAGGTCTACCATCCATGCCGCCTCCAAGCCAGCTCATGCTCTCTGCGACTATGGTCTCCACTCAGCGCTGGAAATAAGCCAACTCGTGCATCTCAAATATCGATCTGGATTTGATTGAGTAAGTCTACCGGGGTGCCGAGAAGGCGGCCAAATCGACAAGCAAATATCGACATTGGATTTATTTGGGTCAAATATTTCGACATGCGGATTTGTTTGCTTGTTTATTTATGTTCGCTTGTATTTATATTTGACCTATTTCCAGCGCTGCCTCCACTCAAGCAATCCGGCATACCACCACATCGCCCTTATCTCCCTCGTCGTCATCTCCCTTTCCCGATCCTCCTGCCCGAACCCATAAGGCACCCCTTGCGCCGCGGAAAAAACTTCATGCCGAATCCCCACCAAGCTCAGCAGGAGTTCGTCGGTGTGCACAGCTCGAAAGAGCGGCGCCCATTCCCTCAGTTTGTCCATGATGAGCTGCTTTTCCATGGAGTCTTCCTCCTGCTGCCAGCGAGGGATGTCAACCAGGCTGGTGCGGAGTTTGACCGTGAGGAATGCCAACTTCCTGCAAGGGGAGTCGGGACGCAGGGAGGGAGAGAAAAACGACAGCATGTAAGCCAGCTCGGTGGTGACCGTGTCGTTGAAGTCGGCGGAGCAGTCGAGGTGGAGAATGATGCCGCGGAGCATGGGTAGGATGGCCGGGCGCTCGGCAGCGAAGGAGGGGAAGAGGTGAGGACCGTAGGGGAACTCGGCTGTGCAATTGGGGTAGAGGGTTTTACCGAGTTCTTCCGTGACTCCTGGTGAGAGCTGAGAAAGGCGAAGGAGGTTCTGGTACTGTACCGGAGGTCGGAAACGACAGCGGGCCTCGTAGGTGGTGGAGCGTGGACACCAGTGGCGGGAATTTTCCAGAGCGACAATCTCCTCGTCTGTCTCCCAGATGTTTGGCTTGTACACCATGACGAAGCCGTAATCCAGATACTCTAATGGGTCACTGCTTTGGTCGTCATCTGCAAAGATTGCAGGGTCCAGATGCAACAGATCCGAGGCTATGTCATCCTCCGCCGTGGCCGGGATGCTCGACTCCGGAATGTCGATGGCAGGTTTGAGGAAAGGCGATGAAGGTGCAGAGACAAGCGGGGATGTCGGCACTGAAGATTTGGCTGAGCGGCTGGAGGATGGCTCGCCGCTGGAGGATGGCTTGACGCAGGAGGTATCTGTATCCTCCTGTTCGTCGCTGGTCGGCTCTGTGTCATGTTGTGTGACGCTAACACACCTATTGTTATTTTCTCTTTCCTTGTCGTCAAAGATGTGCTCCAACTCCTTTTCGTCATCGAGGGCCCATGTGAAGCCGCAAAGGAGGTCGCAGCACTTCTCTAACAAGGTATCGATGAGAAGTCGGTGTGATTGAATTGGGCCGTCGCCATCCCGCCTGTTCGTAGCGAGGAATGCCCGCTTGACACCGTCAGGATCTGATCCGACCTCTCGGTCGAGCGAATGCCTAGATGCTCTAGGGGCGGACGCAGCTGTATCCTCGCCGTCCTCCGAGGTGTTGTCCTCGCTAGACTCCTGGTCGCTATCAGAGTCCTCTTCCGTATCCTCTTCGGAGATCTCATCCTCGTTCCAGGATAGCTGTTCCAGCTCTCGGGCAACCTCTTCACTTTGAAGCCACCCATCTGGGATCGTCTCAGCAGTACCGGACTGGATCTCTCGGTATGTAGCAAGTGGATCGACGGTCTGCCGAGTGCCAGTAACCTGGTTCAAGTTCCGAGAAGAAACTTCACCAGTGACTATGAGGTCGTCGGTTGAAAGAAGTGATTCGGGGGAGAAAGGGCTCTCGACGACTTGGAAGCGGATGCCCTTGCCTCTGAAAGATTGTGGCACGAGATTATCGTCAGGGTATTCTTTAAACGGAGCGATGAGGTGGTCGAAAACTTGGTAGAGTATCTCCCTGGGCAGGTTCATCGCCGCAAAGCTACTGGCGACATCAGATCCGCGGGACCCAGTGGTGGCAGATGAGCATCTACCGACAGCGGATTCGAACAGATGCCGGACTTGCAGAGGGTAGGCCGGTTCATACTCCAATGACTCTGGTTTATCGTCATTGAAGGAGTTCCAGTCCTTCCTCGGAGACAGGTCAAAGGAGCCAAAGCCCCCAGTGGAATCATTGTTGGTGGTGGAATCCATGATGGTTGCTTTCAGTTAAAGGCCAATGGATGATTTGGTGTGGAAGGATGAGGTTGGATAGCGGTTGGACACCCAGGGAAGCAGTACAGTTGGGATATTTATAGCAAGGAAAGAGAGAATGGGAGTGGGATTTAAAACCCTATGCCCTAAAGTGTCCCTTCACTTCAACAGACTCAAAAGCCTGGTGAAGGGAAGGCATGGGGTATCATCCCGTCCATCCCGTCTCCAGCTCCACCAGTCTTGTACGGACGGAGACAGGAGAGATCAGTGAATGGGGGTATCCGAGCTGCCGTCTTGATCGAGAAGCTTCTTAGCGTAGAACTGCACACACCGAGGTGCCGGGGCGGCAAGATGAAAGTTCATTTTGGGTGAAGGTTTTGTTGACGCACTGCCATCCAAGCACTAAGCTGTCCAGAGCGTCACTGCGGACCGTTAGCGGGTTCAAACGCAGAAGATCTCGTAGATATAAGGTTTGAAGCTTCGTCCCTCAGTACCGTTGGTGGTGCCGTCCCATGGTGAGCTTTTCTAACTGCCGAAGCAGCTTGTGGCCCGCGATCCCTAATGGAGATGAGGGTTAGCATTCCTGTGAAGGGAGATAGTGGACACTTTCTGCCATCTTATACCTTACAGCCTTCCATCACCTAGCTTGTTCAAGGTGCGGTGACTCTGGATTGTGTCTTTGGTGTTTGTTTCGTCTATGGCTTGTGATCAAGCAGCGTGAAGTAAACAAGAAACGACTGCCTTCCTGTGGCTATCATATTCATCTGACGACTGTGACCACCTGAGTGCTTTGGTGAGCAACAACGGCCCATCGGGGCCACTCCACTAGCAAGCGTTTGTCCGTATGTAGCAGCTTGAGGGTATTCACAAGAAGTCATGAACACAATCACCAGTGATACCGAAGCCATTATGCCTCATAGAAACCACCTCGGCCATCCACAGTCGTTCAACCTTTGTGCTACCCACCAGCAAGATCGACGTGCACCGTCTGAAGCCACCACGGCCACATCCGAGTGGTCTAGTGGATCGGTGGCGTTATGCCGTGCGGCCCTGGGACAGACATCTTCTGGGGCACGATAGACCCGCGGATGACTGACGATGCAGCCGTCGAATGGAGGAGGAAGACGGGTTGCGTAACGCGCCCTCTCTGCCATATATGCAGCATCAGCAAGAGGATTAGGAGCCGTTAGAGCCTCCTTTATATCGTCGAGGTATCATCACCATGAAACCCCGGAAGGTTGATGGAGCCTGATGCGGAAATCGAGCCGAAGAAGAGGTCCTCTGGGGTACAACTGGTACAGACAAAGACGAGGCGAGGAAGAAGAGGAAATGTCCCGCAGGATTTGGAATAAATACGGCAACAGCATTCAGAAGTATGGTCGGCCACGACTGCCACAACTGGCGAGCGTCGTCGTTTGGCCGATGTTGCCCCTTAGCAACGGGCTTAGGCGAGGAGGAAGTGCTGCTCGCCTTTGCCGTCATGAACATCGATAAATATTGCGGATAGCGTTCAGTACCCGGTGGTCCATCAAGATCACAGTTCGCACTGCCGGGCTTGCTCACATGGCGGCTACGTGGGGCTACGTGGTTGTTCCTGTCGTCGTCGTGGGTTGTGTGAGGTTGAGGTTGTTGACGTTGTGATGTTGTGTTTCGCGTTTGGATGGGGCGTCTGTGGGCGCCAATCAGATGCTAAAGATTCAGCCACAGTCCCCGCTATTCTGGGGATCGGGATTCCGGTTGGTTGGCTTGGCCCGGCCGCCGGCCGCTGGGTCCGTGGGAGTGGAACTGTCCGGGTGTTGCCCAGTTGCCCTGTGGTCGTCAATGGTCCAGGCCTTGACAAGGCCGAGTTCAGCTGCGCCTGCAGAAGGAAAGATTGCAAACGGTCTCCAGGTCTTTGCGTTGATCGTGGCTTCTTGGATATCAACGGCTGTCATCTTCATCGCGGGTTTGCTTCGATTTCATCTTTGCAGGCTCGAACGTCACAAGCGTTCTGTGGTGGTGGCCAGATATCCGACTAACAGCAGAGCGCTGTAGACATTGTGTCGCAGAGTGCTCGATTGCAATAGTGCGCTAACTCGCACCCACTGCATCACGCAGTCAGGCAGTCAGAGCAGTTACAAAACTCACAGACGCCATCTCGAAAAAAAGATTTCACTGCAATCGCGCGTGCCCCCATCATGAGTGGACCAGACGCGGAATCGTCACCGAAGCCTTCGGAGCCTCAACATGTGGGACCTCATAGTTCATCAAATGACACGCACCCTCCATCACCAGTCGCGTCGCCACCAGGGACACCGCCGGCAGAAACAAATGGCGTAGCCACGCCCGTAGCCGCCGCGAGCGGTGTGCCGTCACCCTCTCCGGCTCCCGCCAGTCCGGCCGCCGCCACAACCGGTCCTCCGCCGAGTCCGAGCCCTATGCGAAGCCCCGGCTCCGATTATTCCAACTCTTCGGCTTGGATCACAACCGATTCTTCACCGAGTCCGGACCCCACAAGCAGTCCCGGTCCCGGTCCCGGTCCCGTTCCTGGTCCTTCTTCAAACCCAAGGTCCGGAGGAGCCGCGTCTTACTACCCCCATCCCCGCGCCTATCCAGCATCCAGCTATTCACGACCTCAAGAAGAACAACAACATGAACAGTCACAATCGCCATCGCCGCGGCCAGGTTCCTCCGAAGCCGTCGGCGCCAACTCTAACGCCAATCAGCTAGTAATCCCACCAGCCCCACATGACGGCGGTCCGCCCGGGCCCGGCCCGTCCCATCCACACCATTCTCAGGCGATCCCTACCGGTGCTCCGAGCTACGTAGCACCACCACCTGGCTTCTTATTCCCTCCAACACCAGGCGGGCCACCCCCCGGCACTGGGCTCTACATCCTCACCTCCGCTCCTCATCCCTACCCAGACCCTCCGATCCGTGTCCCTGTCTATCCCCCACCTCAGGCCTATCCCGCGCCTCAGGCTTATCCTGCTCCTCATCCTCATCCCGGTCCTCATCCCGGTCACCAACCTCATCCCGCTCATCACCCCCCACCAGCACCACTAGCACCTCATCTCCAAGCCCAAGCCCAAGCCGAAGCTCAAGCCGAAGCCCACTACAAGCAGATTTACGGACCACGATACGGTCAAGCCCACCCCTCTCATCATCCGCCACCCGTCTATCACCAGGCACCACCGCCGCCGCCACCACCAATGCCACCACCAGGACAAGTTCCCGAATTTGACGCCCCCTTTGGTTTCTACCGCTCGCCAGGCAAGGACCCGACAGAACCGCCTAAGCCCAAGTTCTACCCGCCTTCTTCCAGACCGCTGTTTCTGCTGCAGACGGGGCGGCCGGCAAGTAACTGGAAATCGTCCAAACGAAATGAGGTTCAATGGTACGGGCTGGCTCAAGGCAGAAGTGGAGGAGGACAGCAGCAGCAGCAGCAGCAGCAACAACAACAACAGCAACGGCAGCAACGGCAGCCAACACCGGAACCGCCAACACACCGTCACACCCTGCCACAACCAGGACGCATACCACCACCGGTACATCCAGACTTACTAGCACAAGCACCCAAAGAAAACCCGCAACCCCGAGGACAACCGCAACCCCAAGGACAACCTCAACCCCAAGGACAACCTCAACCCCAAGGACAACCACAACCCAAAGAAAAACCACAACCTAAAGGAAAGCCAATCAAGATCATCCACCACGAACCCCAACCACGACCAAAACAACTCCAACAACTCCCACCACCAGCCCCCCTACCACCCCATCTCCAAGCCCTAGCCGAAGCCGAAGCCGCAGCCCAATACAAGCAGATCTACGGCACACGCTACTCCCAATCCGCAGCCCAAGGCAGAGCCCAAGCCCAGGCCCAAGCCCAAGCCCAAGCCGAAGCCCAATGGAAGCATATTTACCGACCACTACCGGCCCTACAACACACCCAAGCCTACGCCCAAAACAACCCACCGCAAGTCTTGGCCCCGGGCCAGGTCCCAGCTCACCAAATCTACGGACCGCGATATGGCCAAAGTGCAGGCTACCACGGGGGACCACCGAACGAGCACCGCCCCTACCGCTGCAATTTCCTGGATTGCACGCTGAGTTTTGCTCGTAACCATGATCTGAAGAGGCATAGGAAGGTGCATTTTCCTGATAAGCCGTTTGCTTGTGAGAGTTGTGGAAGGAGGTTTGCGAGGCAGGATGCGCTTAAGGTTAGTTTGAGTTTTCTTTTCGTTTTTGTTTTTGATTGAGATGTGGAGGCGAAGGGGGTTGGATTGGAAAGGTTGGTAATGGGAGGGTTGGGTTGGGAGTAAGAAAAGTAAGAGAAGGGAAGGTGTGATGGGAGGAAGATCTTAAGACGGGTGAATGTGATTTCAGCAGACAAGGACAGGAGCGGAGGGCGGGAGAGAAGAAACCGAAAAGGGGAAGAACGAAGGAGAGAAGAGGGGAAGGAAGGAAGGAAGGAAGGAAGGAAGGAAGGAAGGAGGTCCACAACAAGGCAAGAAACCCGCTAACACCCTAAACAGAGACACGTTGCACAAACAACAAAAGGCTGTGGCGCCGACAACCCGGTCGAGATCGGCTCAAGTCCATCTCCGTCATCTCCAAGTTCAACGCCAGGGCCCGCCGCTGGCGATGCCGACAACAACACACCATCATTGACCAGGAATGGCCGATCCAACAGGACAAGATCACCATCGGTATTGAGTGACACGGAGCGAAATCGCGGAGGACGAGATCACCAACAACGAAAACGGAAACGAGATCAAGAACAAGAAGACGACGAAGCGGATACCGACGAGGATTACGAACCTTTGTATGAACCACGTGCAAGCCAAAGTCCGAGGCCAAGGGAAAGACCGAGTCAAGGCCAGATGGAAAGCAGGAGCAGCCAAAGGCAAAGGAAGAGCCCGAGTCACCACAAACAACGTCAAAAGGAACTCCAAAGTCGATGGGTAATCGGCACGAGCGCGACGAGTCACGGTACGGCAGCGGCGGCAGAAGCGGCGTCAGCGGCAACGGCAACGGCGGTGGTGGCGGCGGAAAGAGCAGCAGAGAAGCAAAGGAAAAGCCACAAGGAAAGACAGAGGGAACTTCAAAGTCGATGGGTAATTGGAAGGGGACCAAGTTCGAGCGCAAGCGCGAGTCACGGTACGGCAACGGCGGCGGCGGCGGGAGAGACAGCGGCAGCGGCAAGGGCAGAGTCAGGGGGGGACGCGGCGGCGGACACAGAGGCAGAGGCGGCGGCAGTTCCGAATGCGAGTAAAGACACTGCTTCCGCGGCGGCAGGGGCAAGAGGAGAGGTAGTCCGACCTCAAGCTCAAGGGGAACGTCAAGGAGAACAACGCCAAGGCGAACAACCTTTGAGTCAAGGGGAAGAAGGACCACCGGGAGCATCATCATCATCAAAACCGCCATCAGAAGAACCGGTTGTGACGCACGCCGCCGGGACGGAGCCACCTGATCCCGCGATGGTCAAGGTATTCAAGTCTTTTCTGTCTCAGATACAGTAATCCTTAGTATCTTGGTGGGGTGATATGGATGGAGAGGCACAGACACTCGGTTGCTCACGCCCCCCATCATCCGACGCAAATCACCAAAGCAGGCCGCAAGAAAAGAAATAACAAATTTGATCATCATGGAAAACTTCAAATGCTTTCGAAACTGATGATGCCAGATGACGCCGGACTGTCCCATCCTTATCCATCCCAGTCCTTCCCAATGATGACGCGATTCTCAATGCCCCGATGCATTCATCCATTATTCCCCCGTACATGAACCATCATCCAGAATCATTGTGACCCCCTTAGATGTGGAAAGCGTCAACATTAGCCTTGATATAGTTATACGAATCACTGCGGAAATCATCCTTAAGATAACCGGCATAGTTCGAAAAGAACTGGACCAACTTCCTCTCCTTCTGCCACTGCGGCCAGTCCTGGGCGACCTTGCTCTTAGAGGATGTGCCACCGGAGGCATCGTTGGGGTCGAGGTTGTAGACAAAGTTGGCGTAGTAAGATTGTATGCTCTTGCTGGCGTAGTTGGGCAGGATGCCGTAGAACACCTGCAGGAGATCGGAGCCGTGGAAGGTTCCGAGGATGGGGGTGCCGAAGTCGTACGAGGCCAGGTAGGACCAGGCGGGTACCGAGGGGTTGAGGCTGGTGGCCGCGTCGAGGAAGACGCGGCGGGTGAGGGTGAAGGTGAGATCGCCAAGGATGGCGGCCAGACGCTTGAAGCCGGGGTAGATCTCGTTGAGGATGCCGGTGCCAAAGGGCGAGCCGGCGGAGAGAAGCGGGGTGTAGGTCGAGACGAGAGACTCAATCTGCGACTCGGTGGCGTCGTGGAAGAAGACGTCGTTGAGGTAGCTGACCAGCTTGCTGGTGGTGGTGATGTTGCTTTGGAAGAGGGAGAAGAGCGTGCCCTCGTCCTCCTGGTCACCGATGATCATGGGGACGGCGGCGTACTTCTTGGCGAGCACGAGCTTATCGGCGCTCTGAGTCAGAACCTTGCCATCGGGACGCGGGAGGTAGGAAAGAGCAACGGAGGTGTACGACAGAATCGCAGGCACCGAGTTGGCGGCCTTGAGGAAGGTGTCGTAGGGAAGAGCGCGCAGGCAAGCAAGGGTGTCAGCAGCACCAGAGCAGCCGGCGTTCTTGACGACGGTGTCATAGACCTTCTGGCCCTTGGGGCAGTCGACGGGGTCGGCGGGAACCATGGAACCAGAGTTCATGATGGCGCCACGGAAAAGGGGCTTGCCGTTGTACGTGTTGTCACCGTCGTAGAGAGACAGCTGGTTGAAAACGGAGATGGCACCGGCAGACTCGCCCCAAATGGTGACCTTGTCCGGGTCACCGCCGAAGGCAGCAATGTTGTCGGCAACCCACTGGAGACCCATGCGCTGGTCGAGGAGGCCCAAGTTGGAAGAGCCATCCTTAAGGATCTCCTTTCCGGGCATGAAACCGAAACCACCGACACGGTAGTTGACGGCAACGTAGACGTACGGCTTACCCATGTTGATAGCATTGGTAACCAGGGGAGCGCCATCGTACCCGGAGGCCCATCCGAGCTGTGAAGTGTTAGTCGTTGTTTATCACGGATATAGGCTGGGTTGCTTACCTCGAAACCACCACCAAAGATCCAGAAAAGGACGGGGAGCTTATCGCCGGCCTTGGTGCCCTTGGGACGAGTGACCGTGATGGTCAAGCAGTCCTCCTTGATGTTGAAGACAGTGTTGAAGAGCTGCGTGTTAATGAGCTTATCGATAACCTGAGGCAGGAACTCGTTCGACGAGGTGTCGGCAAGGAACTGGGGGCAAGCAGGAGCCATGCCAGACGCATCAAAGACACCCAGAGACGAGTTAAGTCTCACAGGAGGCTTGAGGCGGAGGTTGCCGGTGGGAGGAAGGGCGAAGGGGATTCCGTTGAAGGCCTCAGTGAGGATGCCGTTAGCACCCACAATGGTACCGGTGGAGATGGTGACAGTCGGGGCGGCCCGCTTGTCCAACACCTGGGTAGGGGGCTCAGCTGGGGCAGCAGAGACGCGGCCGAGGAGGGCCAGCGAGGTGGCAAGGAGAGCGTTGGAAAAGCCCTTCATGGTGACGATGTGGCCCGGAGTGGATGAGGAAGGGAAGGAGAGGGGACAGTCCTTGTCGTCTCTACTCTTCTGATCACATCTTGAAAGCGGCGGGATGGTGGTGGTTTAATACCAATGTTGACCGGCGGTCTATCCCTAGGTTGACCCACCCACATGCTCCGTGGATCCATCTCACAGCAACAGCCAAAGTCCGTAGTCCCTTGACCCCCGTCAGTTGAGTTGGACGACCTCGCAAGCCAGACCAGAAAGGAGAAAGGTTTGCTTGTGTGTTTCCACCCCGCATTCTGGTGATCGCGGTGTTGGGTTGCTCACCGGAGCAACAGAGTGGAGGGAGGCTCCTTCATGGTTGTAAGCAGGGCCAGGTGACCATGTGCCAACATGGAGATATGGACGAGACGGGCAAGTGGCCGAAGGTTAGGGGAGCATTTCCCCAGACTTTACCACCCTAACTACCGCCCAGGTTACCAGTTCGGGTACCCGGGGAAAATGCAACCTCACAAGACATTTTGCGAGTTTGGATGCCCAACACCACCAAGGAAATCAAGCGAGAATGTGAGATGGTGACCAACTCTTTAGAAGAGCAGATGGCATGTGAAAGATGTGCAACCAGTTCCTGAGGTGTGCTTAGGTGTGCCTGGCGGTGTTTCTGTGCCTGGCGCTAGACGAAAAGCCTCGGTCTGGTGTAGGCAAGGATAGTCGTCGATAAAAAGGCGCCATCGTTAGTTGGGCGTTTCTTGGTGTCCGCGGTTGGTCATGGTTGGATGAGAGCTTTTCCAGCTTCCGATCCAGAGTGAGGGGTACCTGGCCAAGAGTTGGAGTAGCTTTGCCGGAGCTCACGAGGCACGGTGAGGCACAGCCAGGCTCAGTCTGGAGACATTAACTCGAGGCTATTTGGGACAGTCCTTGCGGTGAGATTAACCCTGAGATTTGTTGGTGACGAAGCCATCTTCATTGCATTTGACTGTGTTTCTCGTCATGTCACGGACCGAGACATTGACATGAGCTGGACGGCGTTGCCGCTCGGGACGGAACGTGTTGAAGCCACGCATGCTTTCGACAGGCTGAGATACGAAGGGGGCTGAAGTGACGGGAGTCAATGTGACACTGTCGGAGACAGAAACAAGAAAGAAGCACAAAGTCAAAGTCGAAAATGGAAAGAGAGGATCGCCGCCGGTGCAGGTGGGTTGGGGCATCATGTGGAGCACGGGGGTTTGGCCGATAGTGAGAGCACGCGCCTCCGTGCTATGCGCCCAGCGCGGAAGGCAGCGCGGAAGGAGGCAGGGACTCTGTAGTTCCCTGCTGGTGATAGCGCAACGGCAGTGCAACTGCCCGCCATTGCATTTTGATATCGTCCGGCGACTCCATTCCGAGCCACGACGGCGTCAATTTTAGCGGCGTCAATGTTATCGGCGTCAATCTTAGCAGCGGCCAAACTGCCCACGACTGGGTCCCATTGTCCAATCCTCTGGTATCCGCTTCAAGATCGTTGCAACTCCAGCCTTCCAAACGACCCGTTTGATAGTCAGGTCGAGATAGAGTTCGACTCTGGGCATTGTCACCACTGCGGTATCGTGAGTTGTTTGCGACTTAGAGGAAATCTGCCTAAACTCTCGGCCTAGGCAAAATCTCCGACATCAAGCTCTCTTCTTTCATGTGAAAGAACAACTCCAAATGCCAATGCCAGACTACTAATCTCCTCGTGAGGGGTTAGGTCGTTGGTGTTAGTCATCCAAGGAACTGTACAACCTCCAACTGCGAGACTCGTCACATTCGGATACAAACGCCGACGACGTCTCCCCGCATCCACACACCTCCATGATCCATCTCGCATGCATGAGCACAATCGGAGAGAAAATCTGGGGTACGGAAACCACGGATCACGGTAACGGCAATTCGGCAAACGGCTACGGCGGATTACCAAACCAACCACCACACCCACTCCTTCGTGTTCGTGATGATGTTCAGTGAAGTTGCGGAGCGTTTACCCCAACTTCTTCTTGGTCTCAAGATCAGCAACCCACGACCATGTCCAATCACAGTCTCCGACAGTCTGACGTCTGCCAACCTTTCCCATCCCAATTTCGGAGTTTCCAAACTCCAATCTTCTCGACTTCACCGATAAAGAACATGTGCAAACCCTTGGATTTCTCTCCACTACCGAATTGAATACCGAAATGGGTTTGGTTCGCTTTGTTCGGGGAGTTGGCTGTTTCTTGGAAGTATCGATTGCTCGGTAGGTCCTAGTGTAGGTACAACAGGACACTCGAACGGGGAGGGGGGACCGCAGCACAGAGCAAAGGTTGAGCCATGAGGTGTCCTCCTCACAAAACACCAGTGTAGTGCTACTTCCCTTTCCGCCGGTCAAGATCATGTGTTGCGCACCACGGACAGCGAGCGGGTGTGGAACAGTCTGTCAGTCTCATTCTGGGTCTCGGTTCTCACTCACAGTCTAGCTCTCCGAGTCCGAAATTTCATGGGCCCGCGACCGCCGCCCACCACAGGCCACACCATCATGTACCACCAGTCCACCACTCGATCGTCCGTCCCGTCTCTAGTTGTGGTTCCTGAACTACTGGAAGTGGTGGGACTGGATCATCACACCCACATCAGCAAGGCAGTCCCACATTTTCAAAAAGGGGGGGAGTGTCTCCTGTTCCTGACGATCCGAGGAAATAGCTTGCCAATGGTTTGCGGGTCTCCCACGTGTCGAGACGACGGATGTGATGATGCTTATGCTCAACGGCGGCACGTGAACGGGGCTAGCGAAGGTGGAGTCAATAGGTGGAAGTGATCGATTGGCATACTATCTGCAAGGAACCAGGCACTCATCGAGAGATGTGGACATGGTGGTTGAAACCCGGAATGACGCTTGGGAACTTGCTTGTCAGCAGTTACCAGCAACATGTACAGGCGTAAATCACACCGAAAGCCGAATTCTGTGTACGTGATAGGTATTTCCACTGGTAAGATGGAGTTGTTCGTGGGTATCGGAAGGACCAAACGAGGTAATGCCCCGATGTTATCGTCCAGACCGAGCTATCTAAGGGCTCAGGCAGCTCCAGCTCCACCAAGGCTTTCGTCGCCAATCCCCATAACTATCCCCAAGAAGGTCAAGATCATGGTGTTACCCCTTTTCATCTCCAACCTCCAGGCTCCAGTTTAGCCGCAGCATAGTCCAGCCCATACACACTTCCACCGCCTCTCGTCATCTCCCCTAACCACACCCTCCCAATCTCTTCAACCTCAGAGCTTATTGAACTCATCATTAACAACATTGTTGATCTCAGGAAGGAAAGCAGCCGGGACGCCTTCCTTCTCTGCTACTTCATCGACAACTACAGTATGACGAAAACGAGTCCAGTTCGGTTAGCGTTGCTCCAAATCATAAATCGTGAGCTTCGCCAGAGGTGGGCAACTTCTAGGAGCAGGAGTTGGAATCAGGAGGTATACTTACTACTGTCAACAACGGCATCCTCCTTGGCGTCGTTACCGATCTTATCGGCTGCTACTTGTTCGGCGGCGCTGGAAGAGGGGGAGTGGGAGGTTAGTCACATGCTCGCGGGGCTGAGGGGTTTAGACTTGAAGTCTTGGGGTTTGTATGGCCGCTTGGCAAAAGAAACCTTCAAGGGATATGGCTGAAGGAGCAGTCCATACAGACCTGAACGTACTCTTGCCCGTCAACAGCGTCGACGACCTCCTCGACGAAATTCTCTAGACCCATGGTTGTAGTCGAAGATTGGTGAATGTCTTGAGCGAAAGCAAATCAAGGCGATGGTGGTGGTTCGTAAGGGATAGGTAGTATCGGCTTAGTTTCGATATGATGAACGGTAATTGATATCTCCGTAGTATAGGGTAGTGAAGTTCGTTATTGATACAAGTTTCTTGAGAATATTTGCTACGAGTCCAGTCTCGAGAGGAAGCATCACCAGCCCAGTCACAAAAAAACGGAGTGGCCGATCCGAATAAGCCTCACAGATGGAAAGTCACGACTGATTCAACGTCGATGTTCGACGCACGAAGAAGGGCCAGACCAGCAGAACAATACCGGCAGCCTGCTTCCCTTTAGAGCCAAACCCTACCTCTATCAGCGGAAGGCACGAACATGAATCATCACAACTCGATGATTTCCGCTTGACTTCAGTCACGGTGTCAGGTGGAGTGGACACGTAGATACCAAACACTCGCACCTGCCACTTGAGACAAAGACAATCGAAGACAGTGAGGAAGGAGCGAACGAGCGGGTGTAGTCTGCATCGATGAAAAAAAACAGCAGAGAAAGAAAGGAGGAGCCACCCACCCGCCTCCGCGCCAAACCTGCCTGCGAACCAGGGAACCTAAGGTGCCCTTGGGGTCCGGGTACATAAGTCCCCTTAACTGGCCGTCTTTTCCGTGGTTGGCTCGGTGGTGTAAAAGGCAACATCCCTGAGGTGGAATGATTTCACTTCTGACTGAGGTCCTTGAGGAAGATACGGGTTCGAATCCTGAACGGGGCAACCACACACACTTCTTTTTTTGCACTTTTCTTTGGCACTTTTTCTCCGTTAGGTGCTCTTCCTAGATCAGTCAAAACATCGGTGTTCATGTGATTCCTTTCTGGCGATACGGAAGGACTTCTTTTGGCTTGGTTCTCGTTTCGTCGTGCAGCATTACATCCTTCTTTCCTGAAGTTCATGGCCTACCCACACATCGTTGGGAGCGCCATACCGAGACTCCATCCCGAGTCGAGTGTCCGTAACACACGGAAACGTACAATCGGTGAGTGGTGACGGGACACAAACACCGACACTGACACTGACACATGGAATTGACAGTTTGTGATAGTCAAAAGTACGTGTCCCTTATCTTGCGATGCGGTACAGATGAAGGGAGCCGATCGAACTCACGGTGGTCATGATTAGCACGAAGGAGGATGGCTTGCGTTGGTGGGTAACTGGCTAACTGGTGGGTTCGACATCTCCTCTTCGACGGGATTGATGAAAATCGCAAATATCATGGACAAATCGGTCAGGAGGTGGATAGATGGTGTTGAAACGTTGAGCTCTTCGAGCGGGATATCATTGTTTGCCTCCCGTATCAGGATGCTTCTAGAAGCACGCTGTCGTAGTCCATAAAACCATGACAGGATGATCATGCATTAGTTGATCAAACCGAGGTGGTGGGCATCGACAGATAACAAACGTTTAAAGGGGAACGTTTGATAGACCTCGAAGACAATCTAATCCCTTTCATCCTAAACAGGAAGTCAAGCAACCGAATCATATCGTGTATTCTTACATGAACCCATACCCATCACCTTCTATCTTTACAAATGACTCAAACAGAGATAACCAGTAGCGCCCTCAACGCCAGTATTCTTAACACCAACTTCGATATACCATATCCGACTTTGATCAAACGAACCATGAGTTGGATTGCAAAGGGGGTATCGTTTCCATGTTTCCCAAGCTTCCTGATCTGAGACGCCATCGCATGCCCGTTCGTAGTTCCCACCTCTTTCTATCCCTCCCGTCCCGTTTCGCCTCGTTGATAGAACTCATAATACACTTCCGGTGATACAGAGATAACACGACAAACAATCGATACCCAGACCGAAAAGAAACATGATTCATGACAAATGCATCGTGTGTTCATAGCATAGACAAGAAAGAAACCTCAAGAGCATGACCTCACCGACCGTCGGTCGGTCGACCGACTGTGAGTCAGCAACTAACGGACCTCCACAGCACTGATAGACCTCGCCGTCCTCCTCCTCTTAGTATTCGGACTTAATACGGGCCGATCACGATCTGCTCGGTCTGCTCGATCCGCCTCAGATCTTGTAGGGCTCGTTGGGGTGTCGCTCTCAGGTGTCTCCTCCTCGAAGCTGCTGTTATAAACCTCGGACAAGGGTTCCCGTTGGCTATCACTCTCACTACTCTCCCCCCTCTGGCTCTGGGAGCTCGTGGCGCTTCCCTGACTGTTGTAGCCTTGACTCCCCTGACTCTGACTTTGATTCTGACTCTGACTCTGACTGCTCGGGCTACTTTGCGATTCCCTCCCTCCTTGCCTCTCCGCACGTCGTTTCCTTGAGTTGGATTCGTTCTTCGGCGGTGTGTTGTTGTTGGTGTCCTCTTTGCGCGGTTCAACGAGAAGGTCCCAGAAGCCGATGTGATCGGGGTAGAGGTCGGAGTACACATCCGGACCGACAATGTCCTTACCCAACGCCCGAGCCAGGCGCTCTTTCAAGCCGAGAATGGGCCAGAAAGGAACGGGCGTCATGGTTATGTCGAGATTGATCTGCTTTTTTGCTTTCTTGGATGACTGGGGTACCTTGAGCGGGTACAGCCACCGCTCCATGTAATCTGCCGTCACCGTCGCCGTGTAGACAAGAAACCTAGGGTTGTTCTCGATGCCCTCGTCGTGGGCAATGACTGTCACCTTGGTGTCCTCGAACTTTGGTTCCGCAATCTCGAAGGGTTTGCCGTTACCGGAGCGCGTGGACTGCTGGGAGTCGGATTTTTGCGAGTGCGAAACCTCCTGGTAGAAATGCGCTTGCGCCATGGAGACCATCATCGCGACAATATACGGATCCTGATCGACGTCGGCGGGTATCAGATGTTTCGAGCGCAATGCCTGTAGACTGGCGACAGATTCATTGGGATTGAAGGGCGTTTGAACGATCCTGAACAGGTTTTGTCGTATCAAAGCAAGTTGCGACTTGTTGATGTAGGCTAATATCGGCATGTTGGGGGTCTGCTGTAGTAGTTCGGGCTGCGGCTCCTGCGGGCTATTGGGTACGTAAAAAGAGTCGTTCGGGACCGTTGGTATCGTTGTGAATGAACTGGCGTTGGGTGTCTTCCACAGGCACGGAATGCGCACCGCCTTCCGGAAGACGCGCTGGCCAAAGTAAATGTCAAGCTCGGCGTTCATCTTTGGGTTCGCTAGCCTATCCGGAAAAAATATCCCCATTGCGTTCTTCATAGCCATGTTTTTGCAAAATATCCGTGTCATGGACGTTTCGCTCCTGATAAGAGTGTGCAGTTGGTCGGTGAGCTGGCGCGCAAGCAGCGAAGGATCGAGCCATCGCCCAGGGACAGTTTCTGGAACCGGCGTGACAATAGGGGCGCCTTCGGTGAACGATGCGCCAAGGAGCGTGGCATGGAGATCTGTCCAGCAGATGGGGAGAAGGTAGAGCGATTTGCCAGAATTGTCGTGCATTATGTCGTATATAGAGCCTTCATCGGGGCGGTGTATTCGGGGAACTTTTCGTTTCCTTGGGGTGGTCCGTTTCCGGCGCGGCGGCGATGACGTCGATGCATCGGTACTTTGGCTGCTGAAGGCGGGGCCGTCGGGATCGGAGGCTGAGGCCGGGGGTTGTTGTGTAGGGCCCGGCGATGGGCCCGGCGATGGGCTGGATGTGTCGCGTGAGGCTGACATGGCTATCATGGCGCGCAGATGTCCAAACAAGGTGCCACTGCTAGAGAAGAGGGACCTGAGGACAGGAGATGCCGAGATTAGAGAGGCGCGCGTCAGCTGGTTGTTGCAGTGTGGATGTAACGTTGGCGCGGTGTAGCTCTTTCCAAAGATATCAAATATTCGTGCAGTGATCAAAGAACAAAAAGAGCGAGATCGCAAAATGACCTGACGTACTCAAATGCGTTCATGAAAGAAGAGACGGGAGTGACCGGGAACTATCTCGAAGGGGGAGGAGTTCCTGGTCTTCTGTTCTTGTCGATTCGGTTCAATGGACTGGACGGGACGCAGTGGATGCGACAGCTCTGCTAGGGCGCCTTGACAGGGCGGATCAGCGGAGTGTTTTGCGGGCGCTGGAGGGAGTGATGAGCGCGTGCACGTTCCCTTTTTTCTGGGGTCCCCTTTCTTTGTTAGTCCAAGTTAGCCGCACGCACAAAACACAGGTGAAATCACCAAATTCATAACTCACCCAAGATGGTCCCTGGAATGATGTTTTGTTATTGTTCGAGGAATGGAAAAAAACGATCCAAAGCTAGTCGCGCCGGTAACAACTGAGTCACCGCAGAGAGAGAGGAAAACACTGGGATCAAAGTTTGCCTCCTAGTTCACAAAGTCGGAGGGTCTTGTCCGGCTTCTTTTGTTTGGCTTTGCGCGTGAAGAAGCGAAGGGCTGCCCTGCCTGCGAAAGTGGTCTTGGCCTGTCTTTAAAGATTGAAGAAAGCAGGGTAGGCGGGAGAGAATCGTGACTGGCGGGGTGATGTGATGGGAGAACCCCAGATACCCCTCCGTCACCCTTTCTCAGTGGACGGCCACGGCGGCGCTTTTGATTCCGCGTGTGTGCCTGTTTCGGCTGGTGGTGTGCCTGTGTGTGGCAATCCCGGATTTGCGCCGGATGAACAAGTGCGCCAACAACAGCCAGCCAGTCTGGACCCTTCAGGTTCCGCTCTCTGCTGGCTGATTTCATCATCTGCGACGCGCTAGCACACGAGCTCCCGTGACCTGCTGTCTTGGCATTCCCTCTTGTCTCTTCAATGTCTCTACTTTCTGAGTCTTCTCCTCCCTCCTTGACGACGGGCTCCCTTGTCGTTCAAACAGGCAGCGATGGGCGGAGCGCGGCGTCCACGGTGTTGGACTGCATCCTATCCAACCAACATCCCGGTGTTGGGTCTGACATGCTCTCCGAGAATATCTGGATGGGGTAACTCTTCCAGGTTGTTGGACTCGACCACGGCGTGAACCTCGGACAATCTTCTTCCTTGAAAGATGCCGCCATAATCCGTAAAGATGGGATCCTTAACACCATCTTGAGCGTGGGGTCTCGCTCTTTGTCTGGATTCTGAGACACAGCAACATGAGCTGTAAGGAACGCATTTCGGCCAGGACCAACGGGCGCTGACATCGAACGCGGTGGCTGACTACACGACATGTGAAGAGTCTTTGTGTAACCTTCCTTTGTACACCAACGGAGTGGCATCTTCAGCTTGTTCACATCCGCACTCTTTGAACAGATGATGCGTCGTGCAAGACCTTCCGGTCGCATCGCCGATTAGCCGGGACTACGCGGTTCCACTTTAGGCCGCGAAACCCCACTTTATCGGAGCCAACCGAGCTGCTGCCTGCCCGATGGTAGGGTCGGCTCCGGTGACTCTACACGTGATGGGAACCGGGAGTATCTGCTAAGCCTCATCCGGACACAGCCACTGCTGAGCCACGAATTCAATTAGTTAGGAACATGACGCACAGACCAGCTTCAGCTCTCGCAGCGGCACGGTGCAAGCAGCGGTCGTCACCGCCAGCTCGACGTCAGCGCAGGAGCCGCCATCGCCCGTCGCTTGCAGCCTCCAGGTCCAGGTCCAGGAAGGCCAGTCCAATCGACCCCATCACCCCGCAAGGCTGCGCTATACGCGGTCAAGTCAACACGACATTCTAGATTACACTATCTCCAACTTAGACCACCCTTTACATTTTCCGGCAATAGCTTCATAGAGGGAGCTTAATACCAACTGTCACAATGCCGGTAAGCAACCAGTTCACACAGCTCCCAACACCATCCGCTATGCGCATAGCTTCCCCCAAGCTACCAGCCAGCTACCCCTTAATCGCCCGTCCGCCCGCCCACCCAAAGCTCCCCGTCCATGATCGCATCACCACCACCGCCACGATAATACCACCGCTTTGCGCCAGTCGCAATCCATAACCTCATCCACCCCATTACAATTCCCAAACCGCATACTAACCAACCCCCCTCTCTAGGCCTACAACTCCGTCTTCAACGCCGACCCCTCCCCCCGCCTAATCGGCAACTTCCCGCTCCTCCCCCTGCGGACCAAGATCCGCGGCCCTACCTACCCTCTCCCGTTCCCCGACCCTCCGCTCCCAGCCAACGAGTCGCCCGATCCGGACTCGGAGTCGTACGACATTCTGGACGAGACGCTAGCTCTCTTCCGGGCCAACACTTTTTTCCGCAACTTTGAGATCCAGGGCCCCGCGGACCGCCTGTTGGTGTATGGCATCTGGGTCATCAGCGACTATCTGGGCCGTATCAAGCCGCACTATGGGGTCAGGGAGGCGACGAAGGAGGTGAATAATGCGGCGCTGGATGTGAACTTTGCGTTGCCGGGGGATCCGGGGTGGCCTTTGAATCAGGTGAGTTTTGGTGTCTACTATGGGTTTAGTTTAAAGGATGGCATTAGAAGATAGGAGGATGGGTGGACCGAGAGGCGGTGAGAAAAGGGGATAGTACAGTATAGCTGACAACTTGACGACGACAAACAGATGTACGAACCCCCCCGCGACCGTCAAGACGCCGAAGTCCTCCGCCAGTACATGTCGCAGGTCCGGCAGGAGCTGGCGCAGAGGTTACTGGCGCGCGTGTACGACGACGAGACCGAGGACAAGCCGAGCAAATGGTGGTTGAGCTTTACCAAGAGGAAGTTCATGGGCAAGGGGCTCTGATTTGGTCTTCCCTCCAGGTCGCGTTGCATCCGTCGTCAAGCTCCAAAGTATAATACGTACTCTACAAATAATATCTACTTAGTTTCCTAGGTTGCGCAGGCATGTTGGGGAGAGCGAGCAAGCCTGTTAGTTGTTCGTTGTTGGGTCCGGTTCGAGTAAGCATAGCTCGAAATGCACATACACTTATAACTCGATCATGAGCGACATGGGTTGTATCTCCAGTTAGCGCTCCATTAGTGAAATTATTGCAGCTCTATTTCGTGCAAATAATGGTATCTAAGCGCAAACGAGATCTATGCGTATCTGTCTTGCTGGTTCTCCTGGCTGCTACTATCGGACCCTTTCTCACTGCTTGCTCGCCTCTCATGGACAAAGCATCATCATTTAGACCCATGGTCGCCTCCACTCCTCCTCGGCTGGTCGAGTCCACCTACTGCAAGCCGGCCTCGAAACGCTCTAACCGTCTTTTTCCTTTTGACTTGCCCTCGGCCTCATTGCTGCTGTGAAACCCTCCTTGAATGATCTTCCGATTCACGGGGAGAAAAGTGGCATCCTTGAACCCACAACCAGCTCTTTCCGATCAATCCCACTTATGCCGAAGCCGGCGTCGAAACGCTCTCCTCCACCTTTCTCCTCTTAAACTTGCCCTTGGCCGCAATCTTGCCCTCCGCCGGCTTGGCCCTCCATCCCGTAAAGATATACCCATCCGCACCACCACGCTCCGTCATCAGCGGGTGCGTCCTGCCCGGCAACACCTGCCACCTCCTCGCCCTGCTAGTCTGGATGCTCGTGCCCAGCAGCAGCGTAGGATTGAGCGGGAACTGCTCGCTTCCTTCCCACTTCTCCAGCTCCTCGGCCGTCTTGCCCTGGATCTCCGCCACGTGTCCGCTGTTCCACGCCGTCCTCCTGGCGACGCTGAAGCAATCGGCTAGTGTCGCGAGAGGCTCGAGAGAGGGCGAGTAGATGGCCACGGGAGCGCCGCCGGCCAAGAGCGGAAGGGCGTGCTTGAGGATCGAGATCGGGTCCATGGTGCTGGCGCAGACGAGGCCGGAGAAGTTGCCGGCGCGCGTGCTGTCGACGATGTGGCGGACGCGGGCGTAGCGCCTGCGCTTGCGGTGGAAGTTGCCGCGGCGGCTGGGCTTCCAGGTGCTCAGGGTCTCGGGGTCGGCAGTGAGGGGAGGGGTCGAGTACGAGGTGTCGAGTTCGGGCTTGAGGAGCTGTAGCCAGCTGAGGGTCAGGAGGTGGTTGAGAAGCGGGTGCGGTGGGTGTTGTGGGGCGGTGACATCGAAGTTCCAGTAGTTGAGGAATGAGAGGTTTGGTTGGCTGGCGCCGTGGAGGACGGTGATGGTGTTGGTTTGCGAAAAGGGGACGGCGAAGTCCGAGTCGCGCGGCTTGTTGTCGCGAGGGCGCTTGGGGTGTCGGGCGAGGGTTGTTGTCTCTGATGTCGATTCCTGTTGTCCGTCGGCCATTTCGGTGTCTTTTTGGCTGGTCGTTTCGGATTCCTGGTTTTGTTCTGTCTCTTCCTCGGTCTTTTCTGTGGCTTCCTCCTCTTCCGCGGCTTCCTCAGTCTCGTCATCTTCCTTGTAGAGAACGCCCATGCGCTCAGCCATGGCTGCTACTAGTAGACCACCGGTGTCATCGACAACTAGCCATCTTCCAGCCAGCAAGTCCTCTTGCAGAGGCGCCAGAGCCTCCTCTCCTTGTTCTGTCGTCGCCTTGGGATCCTCCAAGAACACATCATCACCACCGTAGTGCACATTACCCCAGCAACCGACCAGACCCATCATCTCGGCCCGGATGTCCAAGATCTTGCTAGCATCTCTCTCCTCCAGCTGCCAGTTGGAAAAGGTGGGGACGTCGATGGGCAGGACCTGGAATCTTCTGATGTACTTTTTCGTCTTCAACAGCTTGTACTTGGACAAACTGAAACTCGTCTTCTGGTCGAGAGCAGCATGCGACAAGAGAAGCTTGGCGATGACGTCCTTGCCGGCGTTGGTCCCGTCGCGCTTCAACTCCTCGATTTCCGCTTGTGTCAGCCTCTGGCGGGCGTTCTCGTCGATGACTTCCTGGGTGGACCGCGCGATGACGTTGCCGCTCTCGGCGTCGACTAAGCTGAACTCTTCACCCTCGGCGGTGGCAATGACGGCGTCATTGTTCGAACCGGGACCGGCAGCGGGGTTGGCGCATTCGGCGTCCTCTTCGGCGAAGACATCGGCGTAAAGTTCGGACGGGGGGACGACTCGGAGGCGGGAAAAGCTCTCTTCGGGAAGCTTGTCTTGGACCTCGAAGGTAAGGTAGTATGGGCGCTCGAGGATTAGGTTCGCGGGGAAGGTGCCGTATTTTCCAAGAGAGATGGATCTGGTGGTGACAAAGGCACATCAGTATCTCGCCATGTTTTGTTTACTACGAAATCGTCATGGTCCTCTTCGGTTGACGTACGTATTAGGAGCAACCTGAATAACTCTGGTGACACCGGAGGGTAGCTTGAGGGCTACCCAGCTGTTGGGCTTGATTACTGAGTGGTGCATCTTGAATTGCTTGGTTCGCGATCCAAGTTGTTGCCGGGTTCAAGATTGCAAAATGCGATTCCCAAGGACGAATTTCAATTGACGCCGCGCCGAGAAAAAAATCAGCGAAAAAGTTCCAGAGCTTAGCGCGTTGCGGGGTCCTGCGGGGCGGCTGGGGGCGTGAATGGGACTCGGCCAGGCCAGCTCCACGCGCAGGGACCTTGATGGATTGGGGGCGGGACCCACTTTGAACCTCACTGCTCAGGGAGTGTGCACTAACAATTACCACTGAAGCATCAACAACGTAAACAAAGATCACACAATTCCAACTTTCCACGTCGACATCTGCAGGTGTCTGTTCTTGCCGAATTTGTCATCAACGGTGGTTAGGAAGGCGCGCCTGAGCTGCCATAAGAGAGGGGCAGAAGGTTATCTCCATTCAACAGACAAGTCCCGTCTTTCACCAAAGAAATCCTCGACTCCAGCAATCATCCGAGTCCCGTTGTCCTCGTCTTTCCAGACTCTCCCACAAACCATTGCGTCCAACCGACCGCCATCAAGGTTTTCCAACTCATCCGTTGTGCAAAACCGACGGGCACACTATCGAATCATTGGCTCTGCCGATTTTTGCTCCTGATATCTCTATCGGAATCGTTCTCGTAGACCTCTTTGCTTTTGATAGGCCTGACTCTTTGCTTCGACTTTCCACCCCTTCTGCGTAATTGCGTCAACCCTCTTCCTTCGTCAAGTTTGAACTTCAAGCATCGTCAAACCACCTTCTTCCAGCTGACTACTTCATTCTGACAATGGCCTCCAAGGTTGGCTGTAACCTAACCGTCTCCCTCCAAGGTTTTGTAGCTAACCTCAGGACGACAGGATAACCAGGGATCGGGAGCATTCATCCGCAGCGAAAGCGCTTTCCGCAACTTCATCTCCCCTGACCCCAATGCTCGATTTCCGGCAGAAAAGGGTCGCTATGCTCTGTACATTTCGCCTACCTGTCCTTGGGTAAACTTTGCCCCTCTTCCACTTGGTTATTATTCTTGTCGGCCATCAACTTACACATCTGGAACAGGCACATAGAACCACCATAGTCCGGATCCTCAAAGGACTCGAGGACATTGTCGACCTGTACGAACTCCACCCATCCATGGGTCCCAAGGGCTGGTACTTCAGCGGTGAGGGTAGCTCTCTTCCGGCCGACCCCTTGTACGGCTTCAAGTATCTTCCCGATCTCTACAAGAAGGCCGACCCCTCCTTCACCGGTCCCTTCACAGTTCCCATGCTCTGGGACAAGAAGAGTCATACGGTAGTCAACAACGAAAGCTCCGAGATCGTTCGCATGCTCACCATCGCCTTTGACAACCTCCTGCCTGAACACCTACGTGAAGTGAACAGGCCAGGTGGCGGACTGTACCCAGAGCACCTGATGTCTTCCATCGACGAGGCAAACAGCTGGGTCTACAACCTGATCAATAACGGAGTGTACAAGACAGGTTTCGCTACCACCCAGCAGGCTTACGAGGCGAATCTATACCCGCTTTTTGAAGGACTCGATCGTGTCGAGCAACTACTTTCCTCCCCTCCACCCAGCGAGAGTGGCTCGCCAGACACAAAGTCGAGGAAATACCTTCTTGGGGACAACTTGACTGAGGCTGACGTCCGTCTGTATACCACGATCATTCGGTTCGACGTCGCATACCGCCCAGTGTTTCTTTGTAGCCTTAAATCCATTCGACACGATTATCCGAACATCTACTCCTGGCTTCGGCGCTTGTATTGGGATAGAGACAGCCGCGAGACCAATTCTGCGTTCCACAAAACGTCCGCACCGTATCTGGATGTGTATGGGCCGTCATACGCCGCTGCAAGGCACAAGAAAGTGTTTGGCGGGCAGGGGCCTTTGATTGTCCCCAGGGGGCCGACGCCATTGATCGATCAGTTGTAAGACATTATTCCACACAGCGAAATTCTTCGATGCTATGCTACAAATATTACTGCGAAACGATGATCGGTGGTCTGCTGATAAACGAAATGATTCCTTCGTCTTCTATTACACAAAACTCGAACAAAGTACAAGACCCAACACCTTAACAGAGTGGGAAAAGAGGGTGAGAAGAACGAGGAAATGGAGAGGTCAAAAGGAACATCCTGCTCAAAAGTAACCCTTGTGCTGTTTTCGCCGACCACATCTCCAAGCACGGAGAGGCGCAATGGAATGCTACCTCTAACTTTGACCATTAGATGGATCAAAGGGGTTGATGGTTTCTTGTGCCAGTCGTTTCTCATCGCGACTCTGAGAATTGGACGGATCAGGCTCCGGAGTGGTCTGATTAGATCTCACAGTTCCCTCGGGTTTAATCTCGCTGGCCGGATCGACCTCCTTGGCTATACATGTATCCTTAAGGATATGCCCCATGCAGTGCTTCTTCTTGCAAAGCTCCAACTGGCAAAGATCCTTTTCATAATACAAAGTGGTTTCTTTGCCTCCAACGTCGAGGACAAGTCGATCTTGTGGTATCCCCTCATTGCACGGCCAGCCGCCATAGGGCCGACGTAGGTCGTTCGTCTCGTACAGGCATCGAAACAGCTGCACCGCATCAAGCACATGATACTTGCACCAGAAGGGATTCCTCGGGCCCTTGGATACAAGTAGCAGCAACTCGAGCAAGCCCCAAATGGCCGTGAGAAAGATCAGGATGGCCACCAAGGAGATGATCCCGGTGAGCGAAAAGGTCTGGATGTCCGGGCTGGACACCACAAAGTGCCCGGACCCTTCCTCGGCTTGTCCGTTGCCACCCCGGAAGACATTGGGGTAATTTTGATCGGAACCACCAAACATGGTTGCGTCAATAAAGATGTTCCGAGTCGCTACGAAGCTCGCGAGGACTAGGCGCTCCATATCGCTGTCAATGGATGACATGGATGCATCAATCACCCCGTTGGGACTGGTAGTTCGAGACCTGAGTGCCGAGTCACCGCTTGCGTTTCCCAATCTGACAAGCATCGGGCCAGCGAAGAATGTCGTTTCGAGGACTTTTACAAGGACGTCGGGGATGGTTCGACCCGGCTGGTCTCTGAGGTTGGCGATCGAGTCGAGAGCCGTTCCCTTGTGTGACCACTGCATCTGCTCCCAGCAAGAGAGGATAGGTCTGGCCCGCTTCATCCAAAATTTGGCGTTGAACTGACTTGGGCTAGCGGGCTGGTCACGCAGCTCTGTCGAGTACCAAGGATCACTGCCTTCCGTCACACTGGTCCGCCGCGCGGAATTCACTATCATAGCAAAGGAGTAGTTGGAATCCGCTGGTGGCCCCTTCACGAGGTACTCGCTGGGGAACTGGAAGGCGGCGGTAGGTGCGCGAGCAATAGCAACCTCAGATAACCCGATGGACCATGGCTGGTTCTCGTTGTTCCACAGGTGGTAGGCCTCGCTGGCATTGGTACTGATGTTAGGACGGTACCAGCTGTACTCAGTCCTGCAGTAGCCCTTAACCCCAAGTGCGAGGCCATCGCCACCCCGCAGACCTAGCTCGACTCCGGTAAGATTGTAAGCGTAATTGACCTCATGGAGAAGATCGGTTCCGTTTGGTATGAGGCCGAGATCCTCGCTCGTGATGTTCACGCGAGTGCGTAGTGTCACTTTGGCTGCTTCGACGCTTCCCAAAGAGCGCAAAATGCCTGGGGCACGGAGACCAAAGTCCTTCAACTGCTGAACAGGAACTTGACCAGGGACGTTGGGGTAGAAGAGAACACTTGGGTTGACGGGTGCGACGTGTCCGATTGAAACGAGCCAGGAGACGACCGTCGACATGGCTACACTCCCTCCCCAGACGGCAAAGCAAACGAGGCAAAGGGACAAGCCGTACAGGAAGTCGCCTCTTTGCTTGGGAAGCTTTTTTTCTTCCTGATGACCGCCTTGAGTGGTCCCATTGGCGGTCACTGACCCTCTCGTCTTGGGCTCCTTGATTGTCCGTGGATAGCATTGAATGGTGTACGTCACCAGTCGAAGAAATGCAGCGATTGCGTCGCCTGAGTTCCAAAGCATGATCATGCCAACAAATCTCCTCCTGGACTCGTTGCCCGTGAACAGCAGGGAGAGGAAACAGATTATTTTCCAGAGGGCCGCAAAACTCAGAGTGACGACAACGGAGAGCGCGGACGCTACAAGCACTGAGCTTTTGCCGGAAAATGCTATAGCCCATCGGTCTCCTTTGTCGCTAGGCATGTAGAATGCCTGTGCGAGGTAGTAGGCCGTTCGTGGAGGTGGGGTGTATATGTCGGACATCTTGGTCGAAGATGAGGTGAGTCACCTCTAGAGTCTGTCTGGCTTTGCTCTTGGAGATTGACCGAGTCAGCAAAGGTCTATCCGGAGCCCTGGGTATCCCCAAAACCAATGGCTGTTGCCGACACTGGAAACCATCGGTTGTCAAAACTGGAGAGAAGCAACTGAACTTACAAAGGGGAGAATAGATTGTTCCGATATCGAATGGATACCAAAGGCTGAATATCGCAGACAAGAGCCTAATAGCTCGGATATACTCAGCTTCGAGCTGCCGATGGCTTGGTCAACTCAGATGGTGATGTTCCTGACCCCGGGCTTTACCCTTACCGGAGTATTTAAGTTTTGAGGATGTAAGTTATCAAGGCACTGATTCACCAAGATGTGGCATTCGAGGTAAACTGACCTAGCCATAACATGAAGGTGGCAAGGGCTGGTACCGCTCTTCACCAAGGTCACGTTGAGGGAACACAAGCCAAACCTCGTGCCCTTAATTTTGCTTCGGCCCTCCAGCCTCATTCGATATCCCTACATCCATGAGTTTTCTGGACTCCATTCGGCGTCTCGTTCTTCATCCTGGACCTGTCACCTCCACTTTCGTGTTCCCACATCCAGACAACTTCAACTCCGCCTTCGTAATTCTAGATTTCCTCGGCAAAGACTTCCTCATCCAGACCTGACGAGCAGGGCGAGATTTCCTCGAGGGCTTGAGAAGTGGTTGGCTGGGAGGTTGAGTTGGGTTCAACGAAGTCCTGGCATCAGGCTGGAAGAGAGGTTGCTGCTGGCCTGCTGTCCGGAGATAGCCCGTTCGGATTTTCCGTCCTTCCTCCACTCCCTCCGCTCCCTCCACCCTCTTAACTCCCTCCTCTCTGCATGTTGTCAGGCCATGATAGGCCGCGACACTTGGAAATTTCAAGAACTTGATTCAGCCGCACGACGACCAAAGTCTCCCAGAAGCTTTGGAGTATGTGGTTCCTGGTCTCCATTTGCACGACTCTAAGACTTAGTGTGCCGTACACCCGTGAGTGAGTTGCAAGGACTTACTCCATGGGAAACCCTCCCCGCACCCACCCTATTCCTAGACGTACCCTGTCCCACCCAGAAAAGTGGGACTGCAGCTGGATGACACCTGACATCGAAAATCCCGTTTTTACCCGCTAAATTTCGTATTTTCAATGTATACCAATATCCTTTATTACAGGGCTAGCTTATAATGTGGTTGCACTACACTGACTGTATATATACCATGCTAGAACTAGTACTATAGCCTAGAGCCATATATTTACGTATTAGTTATATATTCTAATTACGTGTAGCCTTATGTACGCGCGTACGGACTAGTCCTACCTAAGCTTTTGCCTATATAGCCAATCCTCTACGCACACTTCCCTTTCTCTCCTTCGTATAATAACGTATATTTTATCCTACCCCTAATAATACCCTTTCGTCCCGTAATAATTTATTATACCTTACTATTACGCTACGTACGCTTACCTAAAGGAAAATCAATTATAATTAATTTTTAATTGTTGTAATGTCGTTAATTTAATATTACCGATTCGAATTAATTAAAATTCGATACTAGAGCGATTAAAATTCCGCGTCGCAATCTTCGGCCTCGAATTAGGTAATTACTAAGCCGAATATTATTATTAAATAATTTGTACTCTCTTTTCCCTTCTACTTACTTAACGTATTAATTTAATAATTAATATCCGATATCGTTTTATATACTCCCCTATAATTAATATCTTTCTTATTGTTACTACGGTCGGGGCCCTCGCTACACTAAACCCGGTTAACTAAAAATATTATTCTAATGTTATTTAAACGTTCGAATCTTTTAATAATTAAGCAATTTAAATTAATATCGCTACCGAATATACGTTTAGCTTTATTTAACTTCCTGTCTTTTAAATAAATTTTTAGGGCCTTCGACCGCCTCTTCTATAATAACATTATTGCTACCTATATTTAAATATAGGAGGTATAGAAAGAGTTCGCTACGTCCGAAGCCAAATTCGCTACCATACTATATAATATTAAATATTGTAATAGTAATATTATTATAATTTAAATTTAGGCCTTCTTTTATATGTAAAAGGTAATTAAGAATTACGATAAAGCTATTAATAACCTCCGTAATAATTACGTCGACGAATTTAAAATTATCCGCGATATATATTTTAGTATTATTAATATTTTTAATAATCATATTATTATTGTAAGGTAAGAATTCGCTAATTTCCGCGCGAACTTCTAGAAAACGTATAAGAAATAAGGTAATAAATATTTAAAATATATTAATAATTTTCGCTAACGTTTTATCGCCACCTTTAAAGCCGAGCTTATCCCCAAACCCGAAGTCGCTATCCCGCCTCCGCTTTCCGAAAACTCTAATAATAATAAAGACTCCGAAGATCCCAAAATAATAACCTTTAATAATAATAATAGCTATAGGTCGGTATAATATATTATTATATCTTTTACTTTCGACGGTAAAAGTACTTCTATTCAACGTATCGTTAAATACTGCATTTAACGTCTCCGCGTTAAATTAATTTAAATTAATAAATTGAAGGTTTTTATTACCGAACGTACTAAATTTTCGTTAATTGCCCGCTTTATTAAAGGCCTTCCTTTCGAAGCTATCGAAATTAAATTTAATAAGGTCCTTACCGGTAAGCCCGTTAAATAGAATATAACCTTCGAATTACTCGACAAATTCGATAAAAAATATAATAATATCAATATTATCGTTTATTTTCGCCGCGAATTAAAAGAATTAAAAATAATTAAAGGAATAAAATAGTAAAATTTCGAAGAGAAATTCACCTTCCTTATTAATTACTATAATTTTAATAACAATACAAAGGTTTAGTATTTTCGTTAGAAGATTAGCGAATATATCCGTATTACTTTTATTTACTAAAGTGATTAGCCCGCTAATAATAAATACGAAGAATAGTTTATTAAGGCCCACAATTTAGTTAAGAATATAAAGAATAAATATTAGCGTAAGAAGAATGCTAACCCTTTCTATAAGACTGGTATTATTATTAGTATTAGCGCCTCCGCCCCCGAACTTAATATTAATTAGGGTAGTAACTCTATAAACTTTAATACTAGATCCGCTTCCGATATTTAATTCTTTTATATAATTAATAACGAAATCTTTAAATTCCATATAAAAAATAAAATATATACCCGCTATAGAAAGAAGGGTTATTTCTCGGCTAAATACTATTTTCGTATTAATTTTCAAAAGGAAATTAAACCCTTTAACTACAATAAGAATAAAAATAAAAATAAGAATAGTAGTAATAATAATAATACTAGTAACGGCGGTACCGGCGGTTAATAACCCGCCCAAAATTAATATAACTATAATTAATAGCGCCCCTACAACGGCGGCGGCTATTAAATTAATACTATTAACGTTACCCCTACTATAGGCGCTCTAACTCCTAATACCCCTAGCCCCGGCGGTTATTACTACCCGGTCCCTATTTATTAGCCCGGCTTCGTTAGTTTCATTATAGGCGATAAGAACGGCTCTATTTATAATTAAGGAAATATATAGCTTCTTAATTAAATTGCGTTTAGAAATATTAATTTATAAAATAAAAAGGAAGAGAACAGGGGCCTATTTGTAACGGCGCTGGCAGACTGGGTCTGAGTGCTATGTACGGATGTGGTTTACGAGGGTGCTGGAATAAGGTATATAGAGGATTCTGGGTACGGTACGGTCTAGGGATGCGAGCCATTTAATTAACTATACTAAAACTAGCTGTAGGGTAGATTTTAGCACGTATAAAGTTTATTATATAAGTAAAGGGGATACGAATAAAGGGATTGGCTAATAGCAACCCGTATATGGGTCCCGCTGTCGCTTATATAACTAAGGTATTTATTTGGGTCTATACGCTTATATTTAATTCTCTTCCTCTTTCCTTTTCCTTATTTAAAATCTTCTATTATAGATAAAATCTTAGCTCTACCTTCGACTCACTTATATTATACCCTTATATTATTTTAAATCAATTAATAATAATTACTTAAGAAAGTTAAATCCTAAACCAAAAATGAAATTACAAAGGTTTATTGTAAGAATTTAAGGTATTGAACATTTATAATAATAATATAATAATATTACTACGCTAAATATATAATAGTGGTGGTAATTGTAAAAGTACTGAATAGACCGAAAACCGTAACGAACGTTATAATAAGGACGTTTTTAACGACGACGATAATTGTAACGATATTTTCTTCGATAACGAAGAGGGCGGACACGGCGATAGAGAAGGAGGTTCTAACTTTTTAAATTCCGATTTAAATAAAATAAGGAAAATACGGTTATTAAACCGAAGGTTAAAAAAAAGGTCGTCGTTAATAATAAAAAACTTATTCCTAAACGCTAAATTATTAATCCTATTATTAAGGATGATGCGTATAAAATTATATGTTTTATTAAGGAGCGATATAATAGCTTCTACTTAAATGAGGAACGCTTTTGTAGTAAGTTTACGATCTTCTGTAAGAAATCTTTATATTATATATATTATTAATTAGAATTACCCGATAAAGTATTAACCGACGTAGTTGCTAATACGAGAAAAAATAATAAGGAACCCGAATTATCTTTTAATCTATTTAATTAATATATTATAATAGCGGTTAAAAGTATTAAAACTTTTAACGCTCGTTTAACTAAATATAAAGTTATTAATAATTTAAAGTAAAAGATAGAAAAATTTATTAAATCATTTATCTGCAATTCTATTACTAATTTCCCCTTCCAAATATTATTCCCTTCGAACCTCCCGTTTCTAATTATTTAATTAAAAAGAAATCTATTAAACTATACTATAAAAACCCCTAGGCTATATTCTAAGAATTTAAATTACTATTTATTATAAATATAGTATAGAAGGAATAAATATTAGAACTTTATCGCCTCGTTTCTTACTTAAATATTAAATTTAAAATTATTTATAATTAGGTCCCCGCTTTAATCAACCGTTATAGCGCTACTACCCCTACTATAATTTAATAATTAAAGGACTCTTGTATTAAAAAAAATAATATTATCGAAGGATTAAAAACTTTATTACCGATTTAAATATTAGTAAAGGAATATTTAACAAATAACAATTAGAATAAAAGGAAGGCTAAAAAAATAATATTCTTTAATATTAAAAAGGATGCTAATAAAGCTCCTCTTAGGGCTTCTACCCGCTTTTCAACTTTATCCTTTAATTCAAATAATAGAAAACGCTCTAATTCTTACTACTATAGTACTAAATAAACTAACCCTACTAAATATTATAATTAGAATAACGAAGATAATATTCTTTTCGAAGCTTAGAACGATTTAATTTAAAATAACTTCGAAATTAACGTTAATTACTACTTAATTAATTATAATAAATTTCTATATATTAAAAATCGTTTAACCGGCTATACTTATTACAATTTAATATTATACTTATACGAAACTTACTTAAATAAAATTAAAACCTACTTTAATTTAATAATTTATTTATAGCGCTAATATTATAACCCTAATTAAGAGGAGAACGCGCTCTAGAATTTTACTAAATTAAAATTTAAAGATAATAATAATTTTAATTTCTTTAAAAATAAATTTATTCGGATAATTAGTAAATGCTAACGTCCCAAACTTAAATAGAAGTGTAAATTATTTTAACGCCTTCTAGTAAAATATAAAAAATAAATAGGCGTAAAGTACTAGGATTCTTCTATTTCCTTTAAACTTTATTATATAAATTATTCCGGTTTTAAATAAATATTAAAAACTATCGCTAATAAAAATAAAAATACTTTTAAAATTAATAAAAATAATAATTCTAATAGAAATAATAAGGGCTCTAATTTTAGCTCTAACTCTTACTCTAATTCTAACTCCGCTCCTAAGCCTATTAGTAGAGGAGGCGGAAGCGCTGTTTATTAAGGTAGTAACTATAAAGAAATTATTTGACTATTTAATGAAGGTAAATACTTTCTCTATAAGGAGAAGGGTTATATTAAATACGATTATCCCGAAAAGGAACGTTTCGACCGCGAACGCCGCGACTATATTATTACTATCGTCGATCATTATTTAACTTACGAAAACGGAAATAACTAAAAATTCTAATTACCCTGGGCGTTTTAATTATTAACGAATAAGGAAATTAATTACTATAAATAAATTAAATTCCTTCCTAAGAGAAGTATCGGTTCTATAATAATAGAAGAAGAATAAATAAAAACATAAAGGAAAAGAAGGATTTAATTTAATACCCTTTCTAAAATGGGAACATTTATTTATTTAATATACTTTAATTAATAATAAAGTATTTTTATTTATATTTAATACTTTAATTAATATAAGAATAAACGGTTATTTATCTATTAGCACCGCCTTTATTAAAATATTAAAGAAATAAATATTAATAGAATTTGTAAATAACTTTCTAATTCGAAGAATTAACAATTATTAAGGAAAAATAAATTAAAGTATTAAAAAAGTTGTTAAAGCTGCTTTAAAAATTCAGAACCGAATTACGCTACCCGATTACCTTATTGTAGTTAATATAGCGTATGATATTATTATCGGCCGAAAATAGTTCGACCTTTATAATATTTAAGTAAATTATACTAATTAGCGTTTATTCTTCCCCTAAAATCGAAGCCGGACCCAAATTAATTAAACTACTTCGAAATTTAAAATTCGCCGAATTCGATTAACCCCGCTTATTAGAAAGATTTAAAATATTATAACGTATTAATAATTCGAAAGAATAACCGCCGAATGGATAAAAAAAGTAGCGGCCGAATAATTATTCGTTTTATAAATAAATATATTTTAACCGAACCTATCCTTAATAGACAACTGTCCCCTAATTATTATATAAAACAAAGAAATCGATTTTAAAACCAAAAATTAATATTGCTACAAAGTTCGACAATATTAGAAGGATATTAAAAAGCGGATTTTAAAACTAAAAGCCGCTTCGAATTCCGAATTTAAAACGGTTCTTATTATACCTGTTACGATGCACCAGCTCACGTAGTTCCATATCGCGTAGTTGGGTAAAAATGAATAAATAACTAAAGCTAAAGAAGGAAAGAGGAAGAGGTTGAAAGCTAGGCTCTAATATGCACTCTTATATAGGATGAGCCTAGGATTCTACTAGCCTTGATCGCTTTGCTTATTTAATCTAATAATATATATAAATGTAATATATAAGTTATAGTATTAATTAAATAGGCGCGTATATTAATACCGCCGGTATAGCTAATTAGGGTACGTATATTAATAGCGCTAGTAAGTCTTATATGTTTTATTAATAAGACGAATGGGATGTGATTTATAGTATTAGATCCTAGTCGTTATATTACCCCCCCCTCTGGGTTGAAGCTTAGCCTTAGAGCCGAAACGAAAGAAAAGAAAGAAAAGAAAGAAAAGAAAAATTTCCGCTACAAATAAGAATTGAATACTTCTTTTAACGTCTTTCTTTACTTTCTTACTATCGCTTTCCTCTTTAAATTAATTCGTAATCCTTTAATTAGTTTATTATTATTATTGTGGTTTACTTTATTACTTGCTAATTATTAAATTAAATGCTTAGGTAGCCTTAGTATTATAGGGTTCGCGTTCTAATATTCTTTTAGGAGTTTTATTAAATTGACGAAGTTATTCGCTAATTAGAATTTTAGATCGGGGTCCTAACCTTTTTACTCTACTTAATATTTTAACTTTCTTTTTATTACTCTCGATAAAATTACCTTTGAGATTTTTTATTCTTTTTTATTACTAATTAATTTGCTTGCCGGGTTTTCGTTGCCTTGGTTGGGTAGTAGGTTATTATAATATTTGCGTAATTTATTAGTATAATAAATAGTGGCGCCGCGCTAATTTTGGGGAACTTTTAATTTATATAAGTGTTTTTTTATTACTTTAATATAATGAGGGATTTAGGTTTATCGTTAATTAAATTTATTATTAGGCCTATTTGTAAATTAACCTCTTTTAATAATGAAAATTCTATTACTGACGTTGAAATTTAGTTCCTTTTTATACTTATTATTTTAAACAGTTTGTTACTACTATACTTTATTAATAGTATACCGAACTATAATTTATATCGTTTTTAACCAGTCTATTAATTAATATACTTTTTAACGGTTAATTTCCGTTTTATATAATTTTAATTCTATACAATGCTCCTAATTAATATTAGGTATGGGGTAATTTATAATAACTTTTTTAGGGGATAGGCTATTTAGATTATTATATAGGAAGTTTATTTAAATTACGTTTAGAACGGGAATGAATTCGGACTAATTATTTTAATAGTAATTAATATAAGATTTTAACCGCTAGTTGATATATTAGTATAGATTTTTAATTTGGCCGGTTATTTATAAGTAATGTAATGTAGTTAATTTTTATTTAACGTTTAATTAGGACGTAGTTTCTTATATTATTTAGCATAGAAATTACGGTCTTCGATTATTAATAAATTTATTGGGTAATTTAAAAATACGGTATAATCCTTGGTAGTAGAGAACTATAGTATCTTTAGCGGTAATTATATTTTTATAAGGGATATTCTAATTTACTTTTATAAATTAGTTCATAATAATTGTTAATATATTATAATTATACCGATTTATAGGTATTAATTTAAAGTCGATTATTCGTGACTTTTACGCCCTATAATCCTCCTTTAAAGGGATAGAGTATATTAACCCGGGAATTTTATTTTTAGGAGCCTTCAATACCTTATAAATCTAGTAATTATTAATATATCGGTTTATATCGGTAGCTAGTCCTATTTACTAATATTCTTTATAAATTATACGTTTAATTTTACTTCTACTTGAGTATATCGAAGTAACCAGATAGTATATTACTTTAATAAGTCTAATTTATAAATTATTATCTTTAGGGACTACTAATTTATAATCCTTAATTAATAGTCCGTCTTTAATAACGAAGGACGAGCTTTCGTTTTTACTTTTTTTTCATAAATCAATAATAATTCTATTAAGCAGTTAATATAGATAAATTCGTTTATTAAATTATAATTAACTTTTATTTTAACGATTTTAACCATTTTATCTTCCACCCCCAAATTCATTGGGGGTTCTAATTTATCCGTAGGTTTATTGCCGGCGAAAGTAAAGATTCCATTATTAGCGGGTTTAAATATTCGTAGCTAAATTAATTTTCCTTTTTATCCTTGACCGTTTTTGAATCTTCTAATTTTTATAATAATATATTTACTACTATATTATCCTTTTCTAATCGGTAAATTACTCGAAATTGGTATCTTAATAGGGTTTTAGATTATTAGAGCTATTTACTATTAATTACCCTCTTTATATTAAAATATTTAAGAGTTTAATAATTAATAAATATTGTAAACGGTTTAGTACTTTTAAATATAGGCCGCTATTATTCGATACCCTTTATTATAATTATTAATTCTTTATTATAAATAGGGTAGTTAAATTTAATTAAGTATATAATTTCCGAATAGAACGTTACGGGGTACTATTCGCCGTTTTTTTAAAATTAATTTATTATTCTGGTATATATTCTATTATTAATATTTATTTCGATTTATATTTCCCTTTCGTAATCGAAATAATAAAATATTAGTACTCTAAGAAGACTCCTTTTTAATATATTAAAAAACTTCTTCGTAATAGTTATGCTATTTAAAAGTTAAATCTTTCTTTATTAAATCTATTAAAAATTTAATTATCTTTAAAGTTTTTAATAAACTTCCGGTAGAAATTGTAAAAAGTTTAAAAAATTTATATATTTTTTATTATTATTAATACCTTTTAATCTTTTATAGCTACTATTTTCTTTAGGTCTACCGAAATATTATTAATATTAATAATAGATCTTAAGAATTTAATTTTAATTATATTAAATTCGTACTTTTTAATATCGGTTTATAACCCCATTTCTTCGAGGCGTTGTAATACAAAATCGATATATTTATTATAATCTTTTTAATTATTAGAATAGATTAAAATATTGTTAATATAAGCGTTATAGAAATTATCGAAGTAGCTTATTAGAATTTTATTAATAAATTATTAGAAGGACGATAATCCTTTTGTAAGGCCGAATAGTAGTATTTTATATTTATATACCTTATATTATATACAGAACATTTTTCAATCTTTGTAATTTAGGTATATACGAATATAATAAAATACTTACTAAATATCCATCTTCGTAAATATTTTAATTTAATTAATACGAATTAAAGTCTTATTAATTAAAGGTAATAGATATTAATCTTTCTTTAAGAAGGTATTAAATTTCCGATAATTTATATAGAAGCGTAGATTTCCGTTGGCTTTAGGGATAAATAATCCCGGGGCGGCCTATAGGGCGGAATTAGCTTTAATAAATCCTTTTTAGAGGTTATTAGTAATATATTGTTTATATTCCTTTAATTATTCGAAGGTTATTTTATATAGCGAATTGTAATTAAGGTTTTATAGGGACTTGCCCTCTTCGAATTCGATATTATAATTAATTTTCTCTTTTAATTTAGGTAGTATATCTAAATCCTTTTTATTAAATATATTAATACAATTTTAATACTTCTTAGGAAGTTTATTTATAACAAATTATTAATAATTTCCATTATCTTTTAAAAGTATTTATCCTTCTTTTAATATTTCAATTAGGCTATTAATTTCGTAAAGATTTACATTTTGGGCGTAATTAACTATAAAAGTTAACTTTTATATAATTAGTAAGGGGGTATCGGGTTTAAGTATAATTAGATTTACAATATCGGCGAAGCAACATTCGAAGTTAAAAGTCAACGAGGCGATTTATTAAGTTTTCAGGTTCAATAAAGATTTTAAATACTTTCCTAAATAAATATAAGTGAATTTTAATTAAATGTTACGATACATTAGCTTACGTAATTCCGTATCGTATAATTAAATATAAATGAATAAATAAAATAAAATTAAACAAGGAAAGAGGGAGAGGTTGAAAATTAAATTTTAATATATACCCTTATATAGGATGAGCCTAGATTTTGCTAGCCTCGACCGCCTTCCTTATTTAATTTAATAATATATATAAATACGATATATAAGTCGTAGTACTAATTAAATAGGCGCGTATATTAATGCCGCTATTATAACTAATTAGGATGCGCGTATTAATAGCGCTAGTAGGCCCTGTGGGTCTTATTAATAAGACGAATAGGATGTGATCCATAGTACTAGATCCTAGTCGTTATAATACTAACGAATTCGGATATACTCAATCCCGCTATTTTCTTTAGAACCCTACCGCAGTTCTTAAAAAGACCAACCGTATAAGTAAAATAAAATATAATTTAATTAATTTTACTTACCTTATAATATTATTTTTAAAATTTGAAAAACCCTATTATTAAAAATAATCCGCCGAAGGTAAATAAGAATTAGAAATTTAAAGTACTTATTAATTAAAGTAAAATAATATAGGTTAATATGAGTTTTATTCTACTTAAATATGTATTTCAAATAGGGACCTCTTTTTATAGTCTATTAAAAAGGCAAATTGTATAATTTATTCTATTAGTATCTTCGAAATCGATCGATTTATTTAATAAAAAAGAATTATTAAAGACTTTACTTAGGAATTATTACCCCGTAAAAAGAAAGAACTTTATAAGGAAATTATTCCAACAATTCTACTCGAATATTATAACAAAATCGAAATTTTTAATAAATACAATTCGAATACGTTATTCAAATATAGGCCGTACGATTACAAAATTAAACTTAATAAAAGCTATCGACTAAAAGAACTCGGTTATAATCTTCTATATAAAATATCTTTTAACGGATTAAAAACCGTACGCAAATATATTTTAAAACATTTATTAAAGAGATTCATTAAAGCGAACTCATCCTTATAAATAGTACTTATATTATTTATTAAAAAGGTTAATGGAAATCTGTATTTTTATATAAATTATCGAAAATTTAATACTATTATTCGAAAAGACCGCTACTTATTATTATTAAATAAAGAAATACTCGCTAAAGTAACTAAAACCTAATAATTTATAAAGATCGATATTTAACAAACATTTTACTATATTCAAACAAAACTAGAAAACGAAGAACTAATTACCTTCCGTACTAATATAAGGGCTTTTAAATATAAAGTATTACCGTTCGGCCTTACCAATAATCTAATTAACTTTTAAAACTTTATTAACTCTATCCTAAACAAATACTTAAATAATTTCTATATAATCTATAGTAATAATATTTTAATCTATTTAAATACCTTAAATAAATATACTAACTATATTAAAAAAAGTTCTCCATCGTTTCAAGGACGCAAGCTTATAGGCTGATTTTAAAAAATACGAATTTTATATAACTAAAACAAAATTCCTAAAATTTATTGTAAGCTAGGATAATATTTCTATTAATTTAAAAGAAATAGAGATTATTAAAAAATAGGCCGTACCTTCTAACTTAAAAGGAATCTAATCTTTCTTAAACTTCTATAATTTCTATTAAAAATTTATTAGAAATTATAATCGTATAACACGTCGCCTTACAAACTTAATACGGAAATGAAAAACATTTATTTAAACCAATAAATATTAAACCGCTTTTGAACAATTCAAAAGATTATTCGTAAAAGCCTCGCTATTAAAATATTTCCGTTATAATACCGAAACAAAAATTAAAATAAATACTAATAATAGAATACTAGCGGGAATATTATTCCAATTATAAAAGGATACTAAAAAATAACACCCGGTTACTATCTTTTTAAAAACTATATAGGGCGCCGAATTTAATTACCCTATTTATAATACAGAATTACTTACTGTTATTAAAACCGTTCTAAATATAGCAACCTAAATTCGTTAGCTTCTAATAAAGTAAATTATTTATAATTATTACTAATTATTAAGCATTCGAATATTTTAATACGAAGCGCCTCCTTAACTTTCAATAAATTAGATAAGTAGAATTCTTATCCTAATACTACTTCGAAATTACGTACCAACTTAACACGAAGAATGTAGTAACGGACGCGCTTTCCCGGAAGTCCGAGGACCTTAAAACGTAAAAAAAATAAAAAGGACGCATATTATACATTATAAATATTCAAATTAATAATAAAAGGCAAAATTAAAGTTTTTATTATTATTTCCATCGTTACTACTTCCGGTCCGCTAAAAAAATCGGTCCCGATTATAACTTTAAATATAAATAAATTAAACCCTATTAAACTAAAAGGATATAAATTAATAAATACGCTTATAAAAACTTACTGAAAAGACGAATCCTTGAAGGAATATTACGTCCGCACTCATAAGTCGGATCCTAACTTCGTAATACTAATTAATAAACTCCTAATTTATTAAAATCGCTTAATCGTCCCCGAATTAAATAACCTACGTATACGAATTATCGATAAAACTTATTTAACGTTAATTATAATTTACCCAAAAAGAAATAAAACCTAGGCAATCCTTAAAATATAATACTAGTAGCCGCGTATAATTAAAAATATCGACCGCTTCATTAAAGATTATATAATATATAAGGTTAATAAAATCCCTAAAAATAAAACACCCGGCTTATTACACCCAATTCCCCTACCTACTAAAAAATAAACGTCTATCGTTATAAATTTTAAAAAAATACGAAAAAATAAATATAGTTTCGATAATACATTAATAATAATCGACTATCTTTTAAAATTATTATAGTTCACCACCTATACAAAAAGTACTACCGCTTACAACGCTACTCGAATATATTATAAAGGATTATACTATATTTATAATATACTAAAAAAAATAATCTCCAACGGGAGGCCGTAATTTATATCCGTATTTATAAACAAAATATTTAAATTGACCGGGACAAAATAAAAACTAACTACCGTAGGACATAATCAAACGGTAGGCCAAATAAAAGTTATAAATATTTATATTAACTAATACGTTTATCTATTTATTAACTACCGTTAAAACGATTAATCTAAGGCTATTCTAACCTTAAATATAATATAGAATAATCTTCTCTAAAATAATATAAACTTATCTTCCTACGAAATTATATTCGAATACCTAATAAAGATACCCTTCAATTAGGAAGGTTACATTTAAAATCCTAATATCCCCCGGACAAAATAATTAATTAAAGAACAAATATAAAACTATATTTAATATATATATAGTTACATCTAATTCGCAAAGGAAATAATATTAAAAATATAAAAATAATAAACGGTCTAAATTAATAAGAAACGGAAGGAACCCAATTTCGAACTAAAAAATAAAATCATTATTATTAAGCAGCTCTAATTTATAACTATTCGACCTAATAATAAATTCGATTTCCCCAATATTCGTAATTATTATAAAATTATTAAGAAAATGAAATACTCTTACCGTTAAAAATTACCGAAGAATTCAAAGGGTACCAACGTCTTTTATGCGGACTACTTATAAAAATATAATAATAACCCACTGATAAAATAAACGTTCGAATACTCTAGACCAATTAATATAAACGAAGATAATAATTCCGAATAAGAAGTTAATAAAATTATAATTTCTAAAATAATTAATAAAAAACTCTTTTATTAAGCGGATTAAAAAAGTTAAGGCTCTAATTTAAAATAATATTCTACTTCTAATTTTAAATACGTAGTAAAAATACTTTAAAACTTTTATAAAACTAACCCAAATACCCTAGGCCCGCTCTATGAATATAAAGCAATACAATAACGATGAATACCCTGAAGCTGAAGGATTAAAGTATTTATAATATATTATAAAGAAGAAATAAATATAATTTTATACATTAATTCTATATAATTATTTAATAAAATTCGCGGAAGAATCTTCTATATAGAGGAGGGTAATAAAACGGCGCTAATAAATTAGGTCTAAATACTATATACGGATATAATTTACGAAGGTATTAGAATAAGGTATATAGAGGATTCTAAGTACGGTATAATCTAAGAATACAAGTTATTTAATTAATTATATTAAAACTAGCTATGTGGTAGATCTTAGCACGTATAGGGTTTATTATATAAATAAAAGGGATACGAGTGAAGGGATTGGCTAATAGCGACCCGTATATAGGTCCCGCTATCGCTTATACAACTAGCGTATTTATTTGGATCTATACGCTTGTACCTAATTCTCTTCCTCTTTTCTTTTCCCCATTTAAAATCTTCTATTATAGATGGAATCTTAATTCTGCCTTCGACTCACCCATACTGTGCCCTTGCATCATTTCTATATAATTAAATATTATAAAAATAAATAGATCTTCAGTAAATAGCCGTTATCAATACCCTAATTTATTAAATCTTTCTATTTACTTATTTTATAGACCGTATAAATTGTATTACTCTACCTTCATTAATAGTAGCTATACTACTCTCAAATTTATTAACCGCCGTTTTATTTATTATTATTAACTCTCTTATTTTAAATTAGCGACCCCTAAACTTTTTTACTTCGCCGACAGCTACGCTAAAGGTAATATTACTTATTTCTCCCGGTTAATAATATAGGCGGGCATTTATTACGAGGTTGTTAATTTATTTATTTATAATTTAATTGAGGATAACCCTATTATTTTAGGCTATCCTTAGTTAGTTTACTATATTCCCGGTATTAATTAGCCTAACAATTCCCTTCGTTTCGGTCCTACCTACGAATAGCGTGGCTATTTTCTTTATAGAATTCTAATTTACCTTCGTTATACCCTGCTAACTAAACGGTACGACCTCTTAACGCCTCTAAAGACGGCTAATATACAGCCCGCATAAGAAAGCCTTTTTATAAGGAAGTCCCTAACGAAGGGGAACTAGAGTAATTATAATCGGAGTCCGTATATCGCTTCTCTATCTCCGTAATCGTAAAAAGAACCGCCTACTAACGGTTTAACCGCTTTAAAAACTAAGTTACTAACTGGTTAAGGATTACGTTTATTAGTAGGATCCTTAGTAGTTCGGGTTATATATTAATATTCGCTATTATACTACTTTAAATTAGTCTCCGTATTTCTCTAAGTTCTTATTAAATAATTAGAAGAGTCCGTACTAATAATATTAATTATTATATATTAATTCAAGTTTATAATATCCCTAATAGCCCTATTAACTTTAATGATCTTAAAGAATTATTTGTATTGAACTTTAATTAACTAGCCGAAAAGTATAAATTATAAATTATCCGTACGATTCGAATTAATATAGAGGAGGATATTGAAAGAATAGTAGAGGAGGATAAAGTAGAGGAGGAGGGAGGAACCTTAGATCTTAGTAATATTAATAATAATTTAATAAAGGATATGATTAAAGAAGTATTAGAAGGGAGAGGTTAGGAGTATAAACGATTCTTTAATAATTATTTCTATTAATAGATCGATATTTTAGTTAGTAAAGGAGATAAATATACGTTCCGTACGATAAGGGTAGCTAATTCCATTTACTTTACTGGCAAAGAGGAGGATTTTCCCCACTACGAAAAAGTTATTAACGATTACTTTATAATTAATAACGTTTCTATTAGTAAAATTATATTGGAGGATATTATTAAATTTTATAAAAGGCTAATAAATTTTTTAAACCCGACACCTAAATCTAAACTAAACTCCCTAAGTAGTATTGGTACTATATTAGTATATTTAGATAAGAGGGTATTAATATTTTTCGTTCTATTCGATTTTATAATTTTAAATTCGAATTCCGCCCGGGAATTACGCCGCTTACCTTTCGCGGTTACGTTTTTAACCCCAACAAATTTAGCGTTATTAAGAAGTAGATTAATAATATTTTTAAGAAGAAATTTATTAAACCCTCTTAATTAGAAGTATTAGTATTAGTTTTATTCGTTAAGAAGTTAAGTAGCGCGGTATACGTATATATCGATTATAGAAGTATTAATAATATAATTCTTAAATCCTGTTATCCTTTATTATTAATTAAAGAGACCGTTAACGCGATTTGCCACGCGAAGGTTTTTACTAAATTTAATATAATTACGGCTTTGAATTATATTTATAATAAATAAGGCTACGAGTAGTTAATTGCTTTTATTATATAATTTAATTTATTTAAATCTTTAATAGTACTTTTTAATTTATCAAACGCTTTAAAGGCTTTTTAAAATGTTATTAATAATATCCTTTATAATATCCTTAATATTCATACGACCGTTTACTTCATTAATATTTTTATTTATTTTAATAACGTACGAGATTACAAACGCTATATTAACAATATATTCGATAGGTTTATTAAAGTAAGCCTTAGCGTTAATATTAATAAATATGAATTTTATATAATATATACGAAGTATTTAAATTTAATTATTACGTTAGGTGGTATTAAAATAGATTTAAAGAAAGTTAAAATAATTATAGAATAGTAGGCTCCCGAATTTAAGAAGTCCTTACAATCTTTTTTAGGTTTTGTAAATTTCTATTAACGTTTTATAAAGGAATTTTCGATTATAGCGACCCTATTCTACGAATTTATTAATAAAAATGCAGTCTAGACTTGGAATAATAGTTATTAAAGAGTTTTCGAATTTTCAAAAAAGGCTTTTACTAAAGGACCCGTACTAAGGATTTTTAATTAGATTAAGAAAATTATTATCGAAATAGATGCTTTTAATTAGGCCGCCGGCAGTATTCTATTATAATACAATAACGATGACGTCTTTTACCTTATTGTCTACTTTTCGGCCAAATATATTTCTTAGGAATATAATTATAACGTATACAATAAAGAATTATTCGCTATTATTAAAGTATTAAAGGAATAGAGGCCAGAATTCGAAGGTATTTAATAGCCCTTTAATATTTCAATAAATTATAAGAATCTATAGACCTTTACGATTAATAAATAATTTACTTAGCACTATATATAGTAGTCTTAATTTTTATCCCATTTTAACTTTTTAATTAAATATATATTGGGTTCTAAAAACCTCCGCTTAGACGCGCTAAGCTGCAAATTAAACGACCGCCCTAACGACGTAAAGAACGATAAATTTATAGTATGCAAGCGGGCTCTATTAGACCCCTTATAATTCAAATATAATTATTTCGAAGACCCCGCGGCTAATTTCTCCCTTTATTTATTAAGTATAAACGACTTTAATGATAAATTAACTAATATTTTGATCCGGATAAGCTACGAGATTTTTATTTTCTTATAAGAGTTACTTTTTTATTTAACAGACGAAATAAAGCGCTAGTAGCCACTAATAATCGGGAAAGTCTTTTATTATACCTTTTTAGAATATTATATTATTAACGGTATTGCGAAATAGCAGGGTAGAGTCATTATCGACCTTTATAATAAAGAATTCTAATTTTAATTAATTAATCGATAATATAATTCCTTAAGCGCGGGCTACTTTAGCCGCGACGCTATTTACGAATTCTTATAATAAGAATTTTATTAAGCGGGTATATATAACGACGTAAAGATTTTCTATAAAGGTTATTTTCTATATATAAAGATTAAATTAATAAAGCGGGGCTCCGCTAATTATTTTAAATTTATAACCGTATTTTTAGTATTATAGAAGGATATTATAATTAATTATATTACTCCGCTATTAGGAAATATCTACTTTAATTAGACCTTTAAATATATTGCTATTATTATCGACCGTTTAATTAAAATACAGTACTATATTTCGATTATAATTTTGGAAGTAGAGGAGTTCGCGGACTGCTTTATTAATTATATTTATTCGATTTATAATTTATTAAAAAGCGTCCTATCCGATAAGGGTATTTAATTCGTATTGCGTTTCTAATTTACTTTTTGTAAGAAATTATCTATTATTTATAAATTAATTTGCGCCTTCTACTTTTAAACTAACGTTTAAACCGAATGGATTGATATAGAAATAGAATAATTCCTATAGCTTTATATTGATTAGGTATAAATAAATTGAGCGAAATAGTTAGCGATTGCGGAGTTCGCTAATAATAACGCTATATCGTCATTAATAAGCGTTTCTCCCTTCTTTATTAATTATAATTATTATTTTAGAATAAATACCGAGCTTTGTACGCTATTCCCTCTTAATTTATTACTGGCCTAGCTAAAAGAGTATTATAAGGCTTGTAAATTAGCGGACCGCTTCTAAAAGATTTGGGATTTTGTAATTTAATAGACTCGTTGTATTTAGTAGTGATACGAAAATAATACTAATAGAAAATACGTTAATTTGCTTAAATATTGTTTTGACAATATAGTTTTATTGAATACGATAAACCTTACTAACGGCCGCTTATATTTAAAATTTTCGCTTCGTTAGGAGGGGCTATTCAAAGTTATTCGAATTAAATTTTATACTGTTTACTTCACCCTACCAACTAATATAAAGTATTCGCTAATTTTCTATATTTTTATAGTATAATTGTCATCCGGTAAGGGACTATTAGGATAGAATATATTATGGGACGTTAGGGTAAATAATAGTTGCGTTATAATTCGAACGGATAATTTAGAATAATATGAAAAATAGGCGTTCAAAAGGTTTATCGATTACGTTTAGCGGGGCGGTAATTTATATTAATACTGTTATATTAAGTAGAAAACCGGGAATTTAATTTAAGAACCCGTTAATAATATCATTCATTATAAGTACCGCTTATAGTAATTTTATTATAAGAATCCGAATAAGCCGGTCCTCTTAAAAGTCTAGAATTTCTTCTACCGCTTCGCGTTTAATTCTCCAGCCTCCGCCCCTGATTCCCTAGTTCCCGCTTCCGCTCCCAGGCCTACCCCGGAACCTCTGTAGCGTTACTCCGCCCGCCTCCAATAAGAAACCGCCTCGATTATTAATATAATAAGGCTACTCCCGGATTCGGTTATAATAGTCGAAATAAATATAACGGTTAATAAAGAGGTAGAGGATAAGTTATATTTAATACTCGGAAGGATTGTACGACGATTAATAAATATATAATTAGGAAAGCTATCCCCGACGTAATTTGTAAATTATAATAGAATAGTATAAAGGGATAAATCTATTATTATATGTATATATAATTTTTTTAATTCTACGAACTTCTTTTAAGGGGGGATAGTACTATAGGGCTAGCCTATAATGTAGTTGCACTATACTAACTATATATATACTATACTAGAGTTAGTGCTATAGTCTAGAGCTATATACTTACGTACTAGTTATATATTCTAATTACGTATAGCCTCACGTGCGCGCGCACGGACTGGTCCTGCCTAGGCTCTCGCCTATATAGCTAATCCTCTACGCACACTTCCCTTTCTCTCCTTTGTATAACAACGTATATCTTACCCTACCCCCACCAGTGCCCTCTCGCCCCGTAATATCCTTCTAACTTAGTCGTTTTTTTCGCTCAATTTCATACGGCTATCTGCACCCCCTTTATACTACCTATTTGTACGCATTTATACGTCGTATATTAATAACTACCTTCAATGTACGTAACTTCATTCAAATTGATTGATTTTGATTGTTTTTAATCGTTAATAATTATTATAAATATTTAACGAAGCCCTCCCTTCTACGCAACCTCACTGTCATTGTAATTCAAATGCTTTGTCGGCTACTTTTGTAAACGATACTTCTTTCGACCGCGAGGTTGAATAGACAGTGCCCGACGACGACTTTGCGTTTACCCTCGTTCCCCAACTCTTATTGGACTGTATTTACTTTTAAGTTATTAAAATATATTATTATTATCGCTTTAATATTATAATCTAGCGTAGTTATAAATACGATAATTTATGAAACTTCAACTTATATAGTAAGCGATAGAAAGTAGTAATATATTGTAATTACGCCGAATTATAAAAGTATTTAAATAATAACTTATATAAGAAGCGATATATTATATTATAAAAGATCGTATACGATTACCCCTTCCGTATAATATTATTAAATTTTAAAAGTAACAGGTATAAGTAGACTATTAGGGCAATAGATTATATATATAAGGGATATCCTCTTTTTAAAAACTTTTTTACTTACTTTATATTTCGATTACAGGGTACCAATATTACTACTTAGGAAGCTATTATAAGCTTACTTAATTAATATAATTTAATAGTCCGTTCCGTTTATATTACTATTCGATAATAATACTTTAAATTCTCTTTTACGTTTTAAACGTTTAATAATATACGATAGGAATTGCATTCTAATAAAAGGGACGGCTATATAAATACTTAAACCTGTATTAAGAAATCCGATAGTAATGAATTAATTAATTTAAAGCGTATTGAATTTGATTATTATAGGGACGAGGAAGAGCAAGAGGAAGGAATTATATTACATTATATTTTCTAATTAATTTACGTTTAAGAGAGGATGTAAATGCGATACCTTTATACCCCTGTACTTAATATTATATATAAAATTAATTACTACTATACCTCTTTAATATAAGGGGTAATATTTACCCCTAAAAAGACTTCTATACCAGTCTTTTAAGTAGTAATTAATGATAAGAGGGAGGAAGGGTTTACGTAGTTAATTAAAAAGATCGAAGAGGTCGTTAACGAATTAAGAATCCTATTATTATATATTATTATTATTAATAGAAATATTTAGTTAATCAGTACGATTAACCACGTTTTTCTAAATACTTAACGGTAATATTGCGTATAGTATATTAATTATAACATGTCAGGTCGCTAGCGACCTATTAAGCGTTAGACCCGTACTAGCACTGAGGAGCGCCGACGTTTATATAGTATAGTACTGTAGTATAGCGTTGGAACGGTTCGGAGCCGTCGCGGACTTAGCTACTACAAAATAGAGTTTGCAACGGTATAAATAACCGGTCGGACTCGCTTCTAAAATTGTCGGAATTAACTATTAATATATTTTTAATCCTCCTCCTATTTTAACGTCCCCTACGTACTTACGCTATCCGTAAATATTTTAACCTACCTTCCTTTATAATTTTAAGACATTAATAATTCTCCTTGCGGGAATTAAACTGTTACTAATAAAATATAAATATATAATGGACAATCTATCTTTTAAACCGCCGAAAAAACCCCTCCTTCTCCTTCTAATATTTAAGAATCATTTATTACCCTTCTTACTATAATTAATAATATCTTTTAATAATAGCCTCCTTTTTCGTTTTAATATTATTAATTAATTATTGAAGAAATAAATAATAATAATTCGGATAGTAATTACTCCTTTACCCTCTCGTATATTTCGTATAACCTCTTCTATTATTTAGAAAATAATATTATAATATAAAAGTAAAAACTCTTCGAATCCTACATAGCGGCTATTAAATTACTTTTAATTTACTTCCTATCCTGTTTATTTCTTTATAATTAGAATAATTTTATTAATTTATTAGAGTAAAATTAATTCGATAATTACCCTCTTATTCTTTTCAAATTCTACTATTAAAATTATTTCTTTTATAATTAAATGTACTTTTCTACCTTCCCTATTCCTATTATTATTCCTTAAATTATAACACTTATTATTCTTATATTCATTTAATTAATTTAATTTATTATTTCCTTCGAATATTATTTTAAATTTAATATTTCTAAATTTACTAGCGAAATTTCCTCTCAATTATATAATTTTATTTTCAATATTAATAATCATTATTTTACATACCTTTAAATACCCTTTTCTTTCGCTATTAACTATATTCAAAGTAATTTTAAGAACGTTTAAATTAAATATATTATAACCTTCAAAAAGAAAATTGATTATAACCCTATTTATAACGCTCCTATTTAAAAAGACCTATAGATTTTCTTAGAGAAAGAATATAGTAGTAATATTTAAATTATTAAACGTTCTGCCTTTACTAATTTTAAACGTATATAATAAAGCGCTACTGAAACCGTTCGTATATTTTATAACCGTTTCTATATTAAAAAATTCAATCTATCCTACGAATAATTAGAATATTCGTACGTCCTATAATAAATAAATTATATATATCCCTATTTATATAGTAGTATTTTATTAAGGAAAAGGCTTCCAAAACGTTGGAACGTAGGTCATTGGTCGACGTTAACGCCAAAATCTATTTCGACGACGGTATTATACTTAGCACGTTCGATTACCCCTTCCTACGATGGCGCATTTCGCGCGCGGCGAAGGCGTAAGTAGTAATAATATTAAAAATATTTGTAGTAGTCTATCGAATAGCCAATACGCACCCGGAAATTCTGCCCGCGCTTCGTCTAACGACGATAGTAACGCCCGCGCAGTAACGATACGATATCCGGCTATTAATAAAATAATAAAAAATAAAATAAACCGATATATATTATTTCTTACTGAAAAAACTAATCTCTTTAAAATTACCGACGAACGGAAAACGTAGGCGATATACTACTTCGCGACCGCTACGGAAATCCTAAAGAGGTCCGAACTTTACGAGATCTACACCGACTTAACCAAAATTAAAATTAAAATCACAATAATAATAACAACCAATACGCCCCCTACAAGCAAATTTATTTAGGCTATTATCGCCGGCAATTCAAAATACAACAGCTTCAATCCTACTCCGTTTAACCCCGAAGGAATATAGAAGATAGTCCCTAACCAAATTGAACGAATCCTAATTATAAAAAAATAAATATTTAGTAATTAATTTAATAGCCTAATCTTCCGAATAAATTTTAAAGAGTATTAATAAAACTAAAGAAATAAAAGCGAAGGTAATTATAAAATTATAGAGCGGCGATTTTGTTATAACTTTCGAATCCAACGGAAGTGGCCGGGCGTAGTATTTAAAGTATTAAATTTAGGTCGAAATTATATTCGAAAAGGGGGCTATATTTTCATTCTATATAATTATTATCCTAATTAAAAGAATATTTTAAAAATTCTATAACAGGGTTTTTGAAAGGGATTTCCTTAAGAAAGCTAATTATATTAACGGTATCCCCATTTTCCGAAGTAGAATATATTATCGGCGTTCCGATTTAAAAAGAAGTACTCTTTTTTTAAAAGTAATTATTATAACCGAAGCAGATAAAATTATATAAGATTCTTTTTTTAGCGTAGTAGCGTTTATTGATGTAAATTATTCGAATTAGCGGCGGTTTTATAGTAGTACTTTAATTATTATAAATTCGGATATTTATTTAAATATTATAAGAAGGATTTTATTTACGGAAGGTATAATAAGAGGGTATACACTGAACTTAGAATTAAAATTTAAAAAGTTAATTACGTTTCTAATATTAACCCAGCGCTTATTCGCTACGGCCTTTATTAAAAAAACGGGTATATAATATATTCGAAAGAGTATTTTCGAAAGCGCGCGGCGGCTGAAAGGGCTTCCTCTACGTTCGCCGAACGCTTTAAAAAGTTCGCCTTATACTAACAGCGCGAAGAAATTATTATAAAATTTATAAATAAAATGAATTTAATTAGAATTATATCGATTTACGAGCTTAATATTCCCCCCCTTCTAACTTAAATAGCTATTTCTTCCTCCCCCCCTCCCTCTCCTCCCCCCCCCTACTAATATTATTCCCTTCTTTATTACCCCTATTATTATTCCCTCCTTTAGTACTCTTACTACCTTTATTAAATTTAATATTATATTTGCCTTCGTACCTACTATTATTAAAAAAAAACGTTCTAAACCGAAGAATATATTTTTAGGATATAGAATTAAGAAGGTTGGATATAAGTTTAACTATAAGCGAGCTGAATTTTTATAGAAGGTAACTATAGCCGAAATAGAATAATAATACCTTTTAACCGAATTTAGTAGGGTAATTTTCTTTTCTCTCTCCTAGGCCAATCTAAATTAAATAGTATAATTATTAACCCTTAAATTAAAACCCCAATCATAAATTTAAAAAGCCTTTATTAAAATATTCGTAAATTTTATGACCGATATAAGACCGCGCTCAAATAGTATAAATACTATAATATTATAGTAAAATAAGAGTTTAAATGAAATTTAAATAATTATAGACTATATAACCTTAATACACTTCAGTACCAAATAGTAAATAATTTAGATTATAGACGAATAATAATATATATTAATAAAGGCTTTTTATAAGGAGAATAAGAAAGCGAAAGTAAGAAGGATTAGGTAAAAGTACATATTAAAAAAAATAGGAATTATAATTTGATCGGTTTATTTACCGATTTAGAATTTTAAGCCCGAATATAAATAGAGTATATTATTTAAAGAAATAGTACCGTATTCGAAGGAATATAAAGTAATAGTCGGAAATATAAACTTATACTATATTTATTGAAATAAATATAAGAGAAATAGTAACGGTAGTAGCGTACTTTCAACGATAATAAAGCGGCGTAACCTCTAATTAATAATATTTTAGGGTATTCCGACCCAATTAAAGCATAGAATAAGAAACGAATTAAATAATATAATCGATTATATATAGGTTAGTAGTAATATAGTAGCGGAATATTTCTTTCTTAATAATACTCGATTATTTAGCTCGGACTATAAATTTTAAATAATATATATAAAAGTAGAACGACTATAGTATATAATTAGTACATTAGAAAAAGGATATGATTAGAACTTTATAAATTCAATAATTATAAAGAATATAGTTACTAAAACTATTATTATCCCTCCCTAACCTATTACGGCCGAAATTATAAAATTCGCTTTCAATACCCTTATAGATTAATTCGAATAAATTACTATAGTATTTACCCCGAAGAAGGAATTTAATACCGGCCGTTAAACCAATTAATATAATTATTATATTAAGAATATTACCCGGGAGGTTCGCTATTATATTTAGTATTAGAAGGCGTTTCGTACGCCCTTCCAGCGTTAAGAGATAAAAGCTGCTTTTAAACGGAAATAAGAAGCTATAAAATATTTTTAACGTGAGAAATAGAAATAAATAGTTTCTAATACCTTACAGGAATTAAAAATTTTTTAGAAAGTTAAAAAATAAGTACAGCTACGTAACTACGTCCTTACCGACGCCCTTAAAATACCCGGCCTTTAAATAGACAGGTTTAATAATATTATTATTATTTACGTTAGTAAAATAGAAATCCTAATAGTAAAATTCTTCTTTAAATTTAATACACTTACGTACTACCTTCCGGAAAAAAATATTTTCCGCCCTAATTAATTAGGAATTAATAATATAATTTCTACGGACGATATATAAAAAACATTTGGAAAAAATAATATTTAATAAGGCGCTAACGGAGGATATAATATTTTATAAACTATTGAAAGCCTATAGCCATTAATTCGTTAAGGTAATAGCGGTCTTAATAATAATTAATTTTAAAATAAGTATTCTCCTACGTAAATTCCGACAAGTAAAGGTTATTATATTAAAGAAATTAAGTAAAACGTTAATTTAGTAGTATAGTAGGCATATAGCGCCTTATTGCCCTATTTAATAATATTAATAAAATACTTAATATAATCGTCATAAAACGAATTTCTAATATAGCGGAAAAATATAGTTTCTTCCCCGACAGTTAAATAAATAATTATAAGAATAAATTAATTGAATTTATTATTAGAATAGTTATTAATATTATATACGAAGTATAGAAATAGGGCGAAGTAATTTCGCTCTTACTATTGGATTTAAAAGGGGCATTCGATTAAGTTAATTATAAATAATTCCTTTATATTTTATATAAAAAAGGATTCCACCTCTAATTATTTTAATAAATAAATATATCGATAAATAAGAGAGTAGGTTAATTTTTTTTAACAGAGAAAAATTTTAGGACTTTTACATCCTAGCGGGGGTTTTATAGAGATTACTACTTTCTTCTATCCTGTTTCTCCTCTTTATTATTATATTTTATAAAATTCTAATTAGGATTTTGAAAATTAGGATAATAAATTTCGCGGATAATATTATTATTTTAACAATATTACGGATATTAGAGAAGAATAGCGCGAAATTAGCAGAAATATAGTAAATATATAAGAAATAAGCGAAGGAGATCGGGATAGAATTTAAAGCAAATAAATTAGAGCTTATTTACTTTATTAAAATATACGAATTATTTTAATAAATAGTAATATTAGGGGATTTTACTTTAATACTTTTTAAATTGGTACGGTTCTTCAACGTAATTTTAGATAGGAAGTTATCCTATAAAGACTATAAATAGATAGTAATAAAGAAACTAAATATATAAACTTTTACTTTAATTAAATTAGCGGCAAAAATATAAAGATACGGTTTAATTTACGCCCGGGAAATATATACGAAAGTAATCCGAAACGCTATAATTTATAGCGTTTCAATTTATTATATTTTAATAGAATTATATTAAAAACCCAAGGGATTCGCTAAATTATTTTTTATTACGTAAATAAATTACCTCCGTACTATTATAAGTATATATAAGGTTATAATAATTTAAAGTTTAAAAATAGAAACCTTCGTACCCCCTTTCGATTTTTATTTTAATAAAAAGGTTAAAACTTTCGAAAAAGAATTAATTAAAGTAGGAATAAAGAAATTTATAAGAAATATAATAGCTTAGGTTAAATCGTTAGTATAATAGCGGCGGAAACAGATTATTATATAATTAGCGAGCGGAGAGGCTAAAAGGGAATAGGCAGAAAAATATGTACCAGTTAGCGATATTATTATAAAAGAAGAAGGATATGATTAACTTATAGTTAGGGAGAGAAAGAAATAATTAGAAATAACTATATAGAAAGATTAGGTCGCTAAATAATTGGCTAAAATCGCTACGGTGGTACGGAAGTAAAGTAGGAACTTTAATATAATTAAATTCTATATTAACTTTAATAATAATATTCTTTAACAATATATTTAATTTAGCGACAACGATAAACCCGCCCCCTATTACTTTCTTAAAGTTAAAAGCTCCCTTCTAATTTAAGCCCGCACTGGCAAAATTAGGTTACAATCCTTTTTGTTTGAGCGCGGCGTACTAAATATAACAATATTTTATTACCGATGTAGTATAGGCAAAGGGATTTTCGAATATTTAGTATTCGACTATGTTAAGACGATGGAATTTAGGTTATAGCTTAAATCGCCATCTAATATAATAGAATTCTACGCCCTCTTCGATATTATAGAGGGTGCGGAGTAAATTTTTAGCTAGGTATTCCAGTAAAGTAAATTTAGAAAATACTAGTTAATAGTCTAATTAGAAATGGAAAGGAAGGAAGAAAAGTTATTACAAAATTAATAATAATAATATATATATTAATAATTTACGAATAGTATAAACGAAGTGAAGATAAGGTTTTCTATTTCTCTAGAATTATTATATAAAATAGTTTAAACGTTAAATTAAAACTAAATTCCTAAGATTTATTATTATTATTATCCTATCTACTATCTTCTATATCCCTCCTTCCTATTACGCTCCTCTTCCTTCTAATAATACCAAGGCTTATCCTATTGCATCGCCGCTGAAATATACTTAGCCTTAGCGGGATAAGTAAAGGGAGCGGCTTCGATAATACGTTAGAAAGTTTAAACGTAGCGGAGGCAAGGTACTACCCGCTTTTCGTACTTATTATTAATAATACGTTTTTTACGCGGGGTATTAGTAATAGAGGAGGCTTCGGGAGTAGGGTGCTTATTGCGACCGCGCGCACCTCTAGTAGTTTTAGGAGCCTCGCCCTTAGACTTGTTTTTAATAGTATCAGGAATAATATCAGTTTCGCCGTTGGAGCCGCTAATTTCGCCGGGTTCGGTTATTTTAGTAGTAATTGCAAAGTAAAGGGAGGGTAAGAATTGCGGTAAGAGGGAGAAAGAAGGAAGGAAGAGGAAATTTAAGGGAGAAGCTACTTTTTTATACCTATAAGAGAGGAGGGTAAAACTTACTTAGAATTTTATTAGAAAAATAAGATAAAACGCGGGTTGGAAATTTACGATACATTAACGCTACGGAAATAGGAGTTTAGATTCACTTAAGCTTCGCGGCAGCGGCGGATAAATCTATAAGAGTGTACAATAGCTTTTCGATGGGGTAATATACCGGTGAGGGCAATTGCGACCGATAGTATATATAAAGATGCGTCGCCAGTAGCCTCTACCGAGCGGTGATAAAGACGCGGGGGGTTTTTACCCGGGAAATATAATTTTTCCTCCCAGCTTTAACCGACAAAGAACCGCATACCCAAATGGGCGACTAGTTAGATAGACAGTCAGCGTGAATAAGATTATTATTATTTATTAACGAACGGTATTAATATATTAATTAAAGTAATAACGTATATAAAACGATTAAAAAATTTAGAAATTTTACAATTAATAATATAATATTAGCGCTCTTAAATATTATATCCCTACTTATTTTCTCCCTCTTCTCTTCCTACCCTGATTCTTACTTCTATTTTTATATTTAGTCCTAATTTTAATAGTTTCTTTCGTCCTTTCCCTATAATTTCTATTAGCCCTAATATCGTTTATTATTATTATAATTGATTTAACTATATATATAGCTAATACCAGGTAATAAAATTATATAATATTTACTATAAATATAATAAACCTAAATATTTAGCGTTTTCCTATATTAAACATACTTATTATAATTGTAATAAACTAAACTATATATTATATTAATACCCTATTCTCCGTAATACCCTAATCTAAAGCGTAAATATTAAATTAATAGTATTAGTAAGGACCGCGACTACTTCGACCTAAGGAAGCGTAAATATATTGTAATTATATTTAAATATAACATTATTAATAAAAGTATATAGAAATTAGTAGAAAATTTATAGTTTAATAAATTCTAGTATTGAATTGAATTTTATTAAAAAATATTTACTCTCGTTGAATCTTAAAATAAAATTAATAAATTACTATTTTATTTACTTTTCTTTTTAATTTATTCCCGTATATAATTTAATTATTTATTTTATTAAAATATATAATTCCTATAATATTAAACGGAAGAAAAAGATTATATTTATAATTATTAATTCCTTTAGTATAAACGTTATCTTCGGTCACTTTTAATTATACGAATATAATTTTAAAATCGATTAGTATTAAAAGAAATTCTAATTTCGAATTAAAATATAAAATTTAGAAACGAATAAAGAACCAATTAAAAATATCTATAAAATTATAATATTTTTCTATAATTTACAATAAAATTCAATCCTTATTTTAAAACCGAAAGAAATATTAAAATCTATTAATAATTTTAACTCTTTACTATATTCGACCGACCTTTTCGAAATTCCCCTATCTTTACGTACAAAATTTTCAACCCTACCGGATATCCCGGATTCCCTTAATACTCCTTCTAATATACTTACTCCTATATCCCTTAATATATTCCCGGATATACTTTTTAACACTTTTAAGGTTATATTAAATGGAATTTACTTACTATTAAAACCCTTATTAGAACTAATAATTCTAAAGCCGCCCGTCGCCGAATCCGAAAAGGAGGAAATAATTACCGCCGAACGAATAATTTTTCCGGAATATAAGGAGTTATAATAAATATTCGAACTATTAATTATACCCTTACTATAATATAATTATTTAAAATACTATATCGATTTAAATAAAAGAGAATCCGCTCTTTAGGGACTTATTTATACGCTTAATATTAAAGAATTAAAAGTATTTTAACAATAATTAGTAAAGGCGTTATATAAAGGATAAATTCGTCTATTTATGAACCTAGAAAGGGTTCCTATTATTTTTATTCCGAAGAAAGGAAGTAAATTAAAATTATATATTGATTACTATATATTTAATAAAATAACGAAAAACAATTATATAACGTTACCTTTTATTTAGAAGATTTTGGACCGGTAATTATTAATAGGGATTTTTATAAAATTAAATTTAATGGACGTATATTATTATATTCGGATTAAATAAGAAAATAAAAAGAAGATAGTATTTTATATAAAATATAAGTATTATAAATTCTTAATTATACCAATAAAATTAGCCAATATTCTTACTATTTTCTGAATATATATTAATAACGTATTAGCAAGCTTGATTAATCTTATTTATATCATTTACCTTAATAATATCATGATTTATAATAAGAACGAAAAGAATTATTATAAATATATTAAAGAAATTCTCTGACGTTTGCGCGAATATAATTTTTATATTAACTTAAGTAAATACAAATTCTATATTAAAAGGGTTTCGTTTTTAAATTATATAATTTCGCCCGAGGGTATTTTAATAAATCCGGAGAGGGTTATAATAATTATAAATTAGGAAGCTGCGAAAAGTATTTATAATATTTAAATTTTTTTAAGGTTTATAAGGTTTTATCGATAATTTATAATATCCTGCTCTAAAATTACAACTCCGTTAACGGATTTATTAAAAGGAAAGAAATAAAAACCGCTCGAATTATCAGAACTAACTAAAATAACGTTCGAAGAATTAAAGTGGCTATTTTAAAAAGTACTAATATTATAGTACTTTAATCCTTTTTTACCGATTTAAATAGAAATAAATAAATCTAATTTCGCAATTAACGTAATATTAATATAATTATATAAAATATATTATTATTTTATTATATTCTTTTCTCGTAGGAAATCTCCGGAAGAAATATATCATAGCGTTAACGACGGCGAATTATTAGCGTTTATAAGCGAGCTAAAAGTATAGAAGTAATATTTATTATATACTAATTAACTTTTTTTTATTATCACAAATTATTTAAACCTCTAGTATTCTATAAGTAAGGATAGGGTTAGTACGTAATAAACTCGGTAAATATTAAAATTAGCGGTATATAATTTCGGTATCAAATATTAAGTAAGGAAATTTAATCCGACGGATAAATTATTATAAAAATTATAATTATATAAAATTATCGAAAAAATTAAGGAGGATTATCTTTTAATATAAATTTTTAAAAAAAGCGTAGAAAGGAAAAAGGCGATATAGAATAGGGTTATACTAGACGGTAATATAAACAGGGTATTATTAATTAGCCGGGAAATATAGAAGGCAATAGTAGAAAGGACAGAATAATATAAGGATAGTAGAAAAAATAAATTGGTTTAGGGATTAGATTAGGAATATAATAGTTGGGAAAGGGAATATAAAAAGCGTAGTATTAAGAAGAATAAAGAATTATCTAAAGAGTATAAGAGTTTAAATAAAAATAAAGAGATATTAAGGAAGAAAATACAATTTGCGGACGAAGTTGCTATAAATTGTAGAAAAAGGATAGATAATATCGTTATTAATTATATAGGAGCGTATATAATAATTCTAAAAATATAAAAGTAGGGTAAATAATTTCGTCTATTAAATTAATAATTATTGGAAGTGTAAAAATGAAATCTTTTCATATCGGAGGAGGTATAAAGAAAATTAAGGAGAACTTAGAAAATAAAGAGTTAGAAAATAATAGAAAATAAAATATTATATTATTATTATTAAATTTACGTACCGGAGAATATACAATCGGAATTCCTTTATACTTATTATAATAACGTTATAGCTGGATATTTAGGATAATAGAAAATATTTAAAAGGATTAATTAATACTATTATTAGCCTACTATCGCCGCCGACGCAGAAGACTACGTCCGTTAGTATCCGATATATTAGAAAGTTAAATTTCGGAATTATAAATTATATAAATTCCTTATGTCGCTACCCATCCTAATAATATTATAGTAAAATATTTCTTACAATTTTATTATAAATTTATTTAAATTTTACCACTTTATATTTAATCGAACTTATGACACCGTCCTAATTATTATTAACCGCTTTATGAAATTTATATTCTATATCCTAACGTAAAAGATAATTATTATATAGTAATTCGTATATTTATTTTGATTTATTATATTCCGGCCGTTCGGATTCCCAAATTCTATTATATTTAATAGGGGAGCCTTTTTATAAATAACGTTTAAAAAACTTATTATAAATTATTAAATATTCAGCGCTATTTAAATACCGTTTAGTACCTATAGACGAATAGAAAGACGGAGCGATAAAAGTAGAATTTGGAATTATATTTATAAATCTTTTATAATTTAAAATAAATAGATTGGAGTCAAAATTAATAATAGCGGAATAAACGTATAATAATTACTTCGATATTATTATTAGTAAATTATTATTTAAATTATTCTATAGCTATTATTCATATGGGCTAGTTAATTTAAATTGGGGTCGTAGAAACGTATTCCCTATGGCGGCTACTGAAAGGATTACGAAATTAATTAAAGAACGAGCCGCTATCGTTAAAGCTTTAGAGAAAATTAATAAGGATTATGCGAAATAGTATAATAAATTGCGTAAACCTAAGGAATTTAAAGTCGGTAATTAAATGTTTCTTAATATGAAGAACGTTAAATAATGAAAACTTAATGTTAAATTAGTAAATAGATTAAAGTTTTTTTAAATTATTAAAATCGTTAATAATAAAAAGATAACCTCCTATTTTACCTTTTTAGAATATTATTATATTTATTCGGTATTCTTTATCGCTTTATTAAAATCGTACTACGGTAATCTTAAAGTAGTAACGCTGTGAAAAGAAGTAGTAGACGTCGAAGATAATTTCGTATAGTATAAAGTAAAGATAATTATAAAATATTGAAGCTCGGGAGCGAATTAGTAGTATTAAATAAAATAGAAGGGGTATTCGAATAATAATAATGAGTAAATATTATAAAAGGATTTAAATTGTCCGGAATTATTAAAAGAATACGAAGCGAGGGAATTATAAAGGAAGAAAGCCGAAAGGGGCCTAATAATTAGGTTAATAAGAATAAATTGAATAAGTTAATAAAAGGAGGTTGAAATAATTAACGACTATAACGTATTAATAATTATAGAATATTAGTAATTATAATATATAGAGTATTAGGCGATTATAATATATAGAGTATTAAACGATTATAACGTATAATATATTAGATTAGAATTAGGGGAATTATATTAGACAATTATAATGTATAATGTATTAAATTAAAATTAGGGGAATTATATTAAAAAGGTAAGCGATGGCGTACAAGTAGAGGGAGGAGAAATTAATTAAAGAACTATAGAGGATAACGAGCCGGGAAACGTAGTAGCGTACTAGTATCTAATTATTAACTATCTATTAAATTAATATTCTTCTCTCTAAACGACGATGTTATTAATAAAGTAAAATTAGAAAATTATAGAAATAGAAGGCTAAAGATCGTAATAAATACCTAATTTAATCCTTAAATTCGAATTTAAATTATATATTAATATAACAATCAAATTTATCTTTTCAAAAATTGAATTCTTGCGCGCGGCCGCCACGCCTATTAATAAAGAATTTAAATTTAAATTTTATGTTCGTTTATTATCGTATCATTAATTACTAATATTAATATATTCCCGTTATAAGGTTAAAAGGACGCTTTAATAAATAGTAAATAGCGAATATCGGTATATACCGAATTTATAGCCTAAAGGATATTCGTTAGACCGGCCGTACCTACGGGGGTAGCGGGAGCTATTAAGAAAACGGGAATTATAATATCGAATTATTGCCGTCGAAAGCATAAATAATAATAGGGGTGATTTAACCGATAAAGCAACTATTAGTAAGACGGTAAAAATTGTAGTACTCTATCTATTCGTTAAAGCAGCGGCTATAAAATTCGGAGGGTATTAGAAGAAAAATATAAAAGCGTTCGTAAAGGATATAAATTCTAATTACTAAAATGTTGGAGGAATTACGGAGGGTAATAGTAAAAGTAAGTATAATGTTATTTATATTTCCTATGTAAGCGGCGATTATATTCTTTTAAAACCTAATTATATAATTATAGAAGACTGGAAAGGAATTATAAAAATACCGATTTAGAATTTCGGGATACGCCGAATATATATTATTACTTGGAAAAATAATTTTATTAGTACTAATATTAATAGAAAAGGAATAAAAGTCTTTTCAATTTTATTGAATATAAACGAAGTAACCTACGGCTAGGACTATAATAGTACCGGTAGTGTTAGGAGGTAAATTAATAATAGCGTTCGTAGCCTCCTAAAAAGAAATAGTATAAAGCGGATAGTAAATAATATTATTGAATAATTAATATAAAAAATTTAAAATAGAAAAGAAAAGTATTTACTAAGGCTAAAAGCGGTCGGGCTTAATAAGCAGGGTTAAATTATAAAAAGTATATTGGTTGGCGGGGCTTAAGAAGGCGGCTATAATAATAATATAAATAAGTATATAAATTTACGCAAAGGAAGGAGGAAGAAAAGAAGGAGGAGAAGAAAGGAAGGAGGAAAGGTTCGTATAATCAGAATTAGGAATATAAAATAGAATAGAATTGGGGCAAACAATTAAAGTATAAGAATACGGGCGTTATTAAAATGTTTTTACATAAATTAATTTTGGATAATAAAATATAAGAAAGGCGGTAAGGGAAGACGGTAGAAGAGAATAGAAGAAAGGCGAAAAAAATAATTTAGGACGAAAAGACGGCTAATAGGTATTAAAACGGTAATAGGGTGAATAAAATATAATAAAACGGAAAGCGGTCAATTTAAACTTAGGATAGCGGCTGGTAGAAAATAGGGGAATAACGGACAATAAATAGAAAGTAGTCGAAACCGGCGGAAAAATAAGATTAATAGGTATTAAATAGCGGGTTAATACTGGTATAAGAATAAAAAGAGCCAAAGAGGGTAGTATTTTAGCGAAGGTATATTCGGTTATAAAAGTAAATTACGGAGGAATAATAACGGAAGAGCGTTAGTAAAAAAATTATTAATATAACATATTTATATGTTTTAGGATAGAAATTTAAAAAAGGGGGGATTATATTAAATCGCTAAAGATTTATTAGGTATTGGACCCGTACTAATACCGAGAAGCGCCGACGTCTATATAATATAGTGCCGTAATATAGCGTCGGAACGGTTCGGAGCCGTCGCAAATTTAACTACTATAGGATAGAGTTTATAATAATATAAATAGCCGGTCGGACTCGCTTCCAGAATTATTAGGGTTAATTATTAATATATCTTTAATCCTCCCCCTACTTTGACGTCCTCTACGTACTTGCGCTATTTGTAGGCATCTCAACCTACCTTCCTCTACGATCCTAACATAACGTTATTAATTATTTTAAGAAGGATTAGGTTTTTATAATTATTAATAATAGAAATAAGGGTAATAATAAAGAATTTAACGAAGAAGAATTTAGTAGTAAAAATTCTAATTCTTTATTGTTATAGTCTTTTAGTAGCAAGGCGGTAGCTTAATAATTATAATAGGAGGCGGTTAGCTAGTAGGAGAAAAATAATTTCGAACGATTGCGCCGCTTATATTAGAAAGTTAGGACGGCTAAAACGATATAGGTTAATTTAGGCCTATTACTTTAAAAGGTCACTAATATTAAATTAGGGCTATTTTATTTATAGTAATATTTAATTTACGCCGCTTTTATATCGGATTTCAAAACTATTTAATCTTTCCTTTATTATTAATTCGAAGAAGCTTAAGAGGCTATTGTTAAATAGATTAAGTTGAATTTTATACCCTACAAAATAGAATAGGCGGATTGTTTTACAAAGAATTATTTTAATTATAATTAGCGTAGGGAGGATAGCTCAGTTGGGAAGATTTAGGCTTAGTTTACCTTGTAGTTGTTTTTGTAAGGTTATAAGTTCGAATCCCGCTCCCCTCCCTTCCATTCGATCTTTTCTAGGTTCGGGATCGGTATTAGAATTCTTTCCCTACCAAGAGTACGTAATTAAACTTATAGGGTTCTTCTTAATTTAAAACCTTAGGATAAAGCGATTTAGCGTTTGAAAATCTCTTCCTCGATAGCGACGCTACGCTAAATAAATTTAAATCGATTTTCTATTCTCCGAAAAGTAATTACCCTATCCAATAATATGATAATTTCTCCGCTTAATTAGCGTACGATTCCTTAAGTAAGTAGGGTAATATTTGCCCTCGCTTCGAAATTAGGGCCCTTAGACCGAAAGAAGACTTTAAAAACGCCAATCGAAATCCGTAAGATTCCTCTTCCTTCCCCCTTCCCTGCTATAAAAATAGACGATCCTAGGCGACGATAAGGGTGGGGGTGGAGGGGTTAGCTATAAGAACATAACGAAGGGAAGGCTTAGATTAAAGGAAGGATATATTAAATATAAAGACGCGGGAGGTTTTTATCCCGTATTTGTAGTAGATATACGGTTTTTCCGCCTAGCTTTGAATAACGAAGGACTGTATGCCTAAATAAAGCAATTAAATTAGAATAGTTGAAGCGTGAATAAGATTATTATTATTATTATAATTAGCGTACTATATTATTAAATAAATTTAATAACGGCTCGTTAAAATCGTATGGCCTCTCTACCCGCAGTGGTCTAATTAATTTCTACGACACTTATAATATTTATATACTTAACCGTTATACGTATTTTAAAAAAAAAGCTTAATACTTTTATTTCGTATATGAGGGTTAGATAAGTAGGCAATAAGTAAATAGGTACGACCCCGCTAGAATCAACTATTTAAGGGTTAAATTTAATCGAAAAGTAATATTAAAAATTGAAAGCGAACCTCCCTACCCCCAAACAACCGTTTAATATATTTTTAGAACCTTACTTAAATAATTTCTATACTTAATATAGCCTCCCTTATACGTATAAAATAGAGAGAGTTTTTAATAAGGATAAGGAGGGTAGCGTTTTAGTAAATAGGGAGGATATTTATCCATTTTAATACCTTTATTAGCGACGTATAAATTTTAATCTCCTTTAGTCTCCCCTATTTAATAGTTATTACTTCCCTATATTAATATATATTATAGGGTATAGTAGATAAATACTTACGACTTTAACTAGCTATTAAAGAAATCCTTAAGGGCCGCCTTCCTAAATAGGATAGCCCGTTTAATAACGAGGTTATCCTACTAGGTAGGTTACCCCGGGGCAATTTAATTTAAATAATTTAGGATAAGAAAAGTAAAGGGAAGGCTATTATTATAATTTCTTGTAGTAAGTCTAAGAATACGGTTCCTATACGCCTTTTAGTACGTTGTAACTATTTCTAGTACGAGTTGGGATTTAATATCGAGGAGATAGATATTAGTAACGCCTATACTTAAATAAAGTAGTACGTAATTGTATTAAGGTAATTAATGACAACGACGACGAAGAGGATAAAGAGCTAGGTAAATATTAGGAGGAGAGGGTTTAAGAGTATATGGTAAGAGAGGAGGCGAGAGGAGAGGAGGCTGGAACGCCTATTGAAATATCTTTTAAACTTTCGTCCTTGAGTAGCGATTTTGAGTTTAGCGAGTAGCGCCTTGTTTAGTTAGATAGCTTTAATATTATGAAAAGTATTACTAGATATTTTAATACTATGAAAAGAATCGCTAGAATGTTTGTTTTGGGAAGATAGGGAAGGATATAGCTGTCTTGTAGACTTAAAATTTTTAGCGGTATGTCTGGGATATTAGAAAATTCGAAATTACTAGTAAAAACGGCCAGTATTATATGATAGCTGTTATGGGAAAATAGAGGGTACTTCTAGGATTCAATAGAGTGCGGAGAGGGTTTCCCTACTCCATTGCTTCAACGAGCACCTGTAAATTTTCTCTGTTGCCCACTTTCGGAGAGGCCAACAACCACGGAAGTTACCTCCTCTTCCCGCCATCACTCATTGGTCCCGGCACAACAGTTACGACTAAGGACAGCAGATATCAGTAATAGTTATCTGTTAAAGCAGACAAACTTACATGACAGGCGCCATAACCGACATGCGGAGAGTACAGATTCGTGCAGGTGTTTACACCTCCACGTCCCAGTCGGTAACCTCAACCTCAACTTCGTGATCCTCCCCACGGCACCAGACATCACTGTAGCACGACGACGATCAAACCCTTAAATAGGGCTGTGATAACATGAAGGCGTGCTTGTGCATCGCTGAGACTACCAACTAGCCACTACCATCTCTTCAACCTTCCCACCTCGAAGGCGACCTTGAACGCCACTGTGCTCGGCTTCGGTCAGGGATGGTACTTTTGGGCCAAGGTAGTGGTTGATGAGGAGGAAAAGCTAACTAATAGAAGCCCCACGATTCCAAGTCTTTATACCTTCCCTACCTGTACTATGCGCACAGCGCACCTTCCCAACCTCTAGAGCCTGGGGCTCCTTGGAAGCCTTCAGCAGTGCATTTCGGACATGTCATTGGCCGGACACACAAATTCCGTACACCCTAACCCATTTGGAGCCACGTAAGACTCACAGCGGCTTTGACGGCCCGGGCTGGATGCACGAGACCCTTCTTGCAGCAAGTGCGTAAGATTGCGGCTTGCAGGCCATTTCCCTTTCTCATCACTTTTACTTGACTGCTTGTGGACGACAGCGGACGACAGTGGACCAGCAGCAAGCCGCTGTCAGCGCCGAGTGGTGTTGTGGACGGGTCGAAGCCCAATTCTCCTCAACCGAAGGTCAGTGGTGAGTTTGATTGGTAAAAGAGGTGGTGAAAACGGATAAGAAGGCAAGAAGGCTGCGAGCGCCAAGTTATATATTCGACAGAATGCGGCTTGTGGAGAACAAAGGGCTGGTTATAGTCCCCAGTCCGGCCGAGCCGGTTCGATCAGTTTTAGCATCCTCAGCTTAGCCTCTATCACAAGCCAAGCACACCGAGCCTTCTACTCTCCGGAGCCTTGCGGGGAATCCTTGCTCGCACGTCATTTCTAGAGGTAATCGAATGATACAGTGTGCAATGGAGCGGCTGGGGCGGGTCATCTTCCTGCACCGGAAACCTTTTTGGTGTTTTGATGAAGTGCGGAGAATCTTGCAAGCTGCAGCCGGGACTCGCTAGGGAAGCCTGAATGGTCGGTGGTCTCGGCGATGGTGAAACCCTTCCAGGTCCCCGGGAATCTCTTCAATTCGCGTGGCGCGGTTGCTCGAGCAACGAATAGGGGGTCTATCGAGTGCAGACCCACCCACCATATATCTCACTTACACAACCGGATGGGCTCAGTGCTGGAGCACTGCTTACGCCAAGGTCCAAACACAGTGCAGGAAGGAAGATCATGAAAAAAGCTCTTGCGGCATAACTTGTGTTGGCTCCATCTGATAAGTCAAGAGCCTTCAGCTCGACACAAGGATGGATACCCAACGATGGGATATTGGGAGAACTGCAGAACTCAGAATTCGGACTGATAGGACCGGATACCTACCTGGATGATTATCACCAGCCGCATCATGTTAGTGATCAAGCACTCATCAGCACGCCGGCCTCCACCTCATCCAGAAGCTTGAGGCCGAGGAGCCGCAAAGCTGTCAATATTGCATGGAATTTGCAATGCGGGGGGCCGTCCAGGGCTCTTCGGTGCAAGTGAAAGCCTCGCGATCGGTGGTCTGTAGATGACGACTCCTCCGTTGGTTGCCAATTGCGCAAGTTTCAGGTTTTGATAATTGGCACTTTGGGTTCTTGGGCATCGCAGCAGATGCCAAGATATTGGCATGAATGGCACTGCCACAGAGCAATGGTGTTGGCGGTTTGGCGGAGAGTTTCCCAGACTCAAGTCCGTCCGCGGCGCGGCTCGATCAACAAGGGCCATAATCGATACGAATTACCAATCGAGGCTGCGATGATCTCAAAGTCCTTGTGAAGTTGAAGAGAAGGAGTCGACGAGGCAGTCCAGATATAAGAAGGGAGTTACTCGCCGGCGTTCATGGTTTCACTTTGTGTACCACCGCAGCACAGTTTGCTTCTTCATCACCAGTCTTCACCCACTAAAAGTCTCACTCACCTTTCTTTCGTTTAAGTCCTTCGGAACTTCACCGTCACCATGATCCCTCGTCACATCCTCCTCGCCCTGTCCGCGGCAACGCTCGCTTTCGCCGACACCCTGATCAACACCCTCCAGCAGAATGGCTTCAGCGACTTCGCCAGCATCTACCAAGATGCGGACCCCAGCATTCTCTCCAACGTCAACGCCGGCAGCAACATGATCATCTATGCCACCAAGAACACCCAGTCCACCAGCAACTCTACCCTTGGCCGTCGTAAGACCACCGTCAACACCCAGATTGCCGCCATGTCTTCGGTGCAGAACACAGCCTCCAGCTCGAAGAAGCTACGCTTCAAGCGGCAGCAGGCCAACTCGCCCGCAGCTGTCTACCAGTCTCTGCTGAGTGACCCGGAGATCGTCAACCTCGGCCCGGGCGTCAACCAGTCTCTTGTTGAGAAGCCCGTCGGAGACGCGGGTGTGCCCACCGTCTTCGCCGGTGTGGGTAAGGCTGTTCCGGTTGTGGGTGATGATATCCCCTTTGACGGAGGTGTCATCAGGCCCGTTGATTCGTAAGTCTTTCCCACTCCTCTTCTCTTCCTCTCCCTTCCTCTCCCTGTAACACCAGACCCAACACTAACCTCCCGCCAACAACACCAGACTCGTCGAAATCCCCGGCTCCATCCCCAACACCCTCGCCCTCTTCCCCCAACTCTCCAACCTCACCGCCCTCCTGACCCAATTCAACCTCGTCGAACCCGTCAGCGAGGCCACCGGCATCACCGTCCTCGCGCCCGAGAACAGCGCTTTCGCCGCGGTCGACACCTCCGGCCTCACCGACGAGCAGATCGTCGCCATCCTCAGCCAGCACGTCATTGTCAATTATGTCGGCTACTCCCCGCGGTTGAAGGATGGACAGGTCCTCAACACCCTGGCCAACGGCACTGTTACTGTTGCTGTCAGGGACAGCGGTGTCTACTTCAACGGTGCCAAGGTCACTGCTGCTGATGTTATTGTTGGTAATGGTGTTGTGCATACTGTTGCTTCGGTGAGTAACCTCCCTTGGGGTCGGTTGAATGACAGAGGTGACGGTTGAACGTGTTGCTGACACATCATCATCGGGAGCAGGTTGTCGGTTCCGAGGACGCTGGTGTCCCTGGGGAGAACCCCCCTGCCACCGGCGCTGCTGGCCGTGTTGGACTTGGCCTGAAGACCCTCGGCCTTGCTGCTCTTGGCATGGCTGTTGCTGCTTTGTTCTAAATGTAACTGCTAATGTTTGAAGGAGGATTGGTTGAGAGACTGGGGGATGCCGTGATAAGGTCAAGGAAGGTCGCGGAGGCTGTGAGGCTGTGAGGCTCTCTCGCTCTGTTAACGATTGTATGTAATGTCTGATTATGCAGATTAATGATAATTACGAACCACTGTCTATACCTTCCTTGGAATCATGGCAGCATCACTTGATGGATATCAGTTGCTGGGTAGTCATTGTAGAGCGCCATGTAAGTGTTGGTGGGGGCCGAAGAAGAGAGGGTTAGGGTTGGCTATGGTGATATGGCTCGGAACAGGAACTCTCGTATCTGGCCCAATCGAGGAGTTGGGTCCAAGACCAAACTCTATGGTTCATCGGTCAGTTATTCGGTATCATCCCAATTTCTTCGAACAAGTCGTGAGTCAAAATGATTTCAATACTCGTCACTTGAAGTGATTCGGTCGGCACCTTTCTCACCGTCGCACAACCGAACCCGTCATTATTCTAGTCACCACGACACGTGCCCGGCATGACGGCGTAAACGGGAGTGAGACCTCGCGCAAACGGCCAACGGCGACTCGTATGGTTTGAATACGATGTTCAAGAAACGAAATGACAAGAGCAAGGTAAGCATCGTGAAAGCGATCGAGTGTTTGCGGCACGAAAACGAGGTGTCGAGTCGAAAAAGAACCCCGCCTTTTGAAAGATCGGGTCTCGTTTAAACGTGCCGCTGAACCACTGAAACAGACGCCATTGGCGCTATCAGATGCCCTAGTAGAGCCGCACCCACATCCCTGGAAGCCCAGCATGTCGGCGTCATCCGGGCCATTGAAGCCAGGCACAACCCGGGGCGTCGGGCCAGACCCGGGCAGACCACCACGACCACCTCACCTGAAAATGCCCCTCTGCGCCTCCCCGAATTTGCCCGCATTGCCCGCTCAGCCATCATTCTTGTCAGGTGTGGCTGCAATGGCAGAATCGAATTTGCAACAGTTGTCAGTGTCACAGCCCCGCAGGCCTCTAAAAAGTCTCAAAAGTGCCTTGGAGGTTTGCACATTCTCATCAAACAATTTCCTCACGAGGATTCATGGACAACACACCAATCCACATGGAACAGCCGTGGTGACCCATCCATCCTGGTGATGCCGACCATGGCGTGCTTCACCAACAAGGGGCGAAGCGTTTGCTTTGGCATGGGAGTCCTCGGGTTTGTCAAGTCTCCATGATTTCACTTTTATACTCGTACCCATCGCATCTTGAACAGGAGTTTCCCATCTCGGTACTTGGTAATTGCTATCAACCGCGCTAACACATTCGAGAGCTCAACACCGTCCCAAAAGCTATCGCAACCGCCCTACTATTATTACACCGCGATACCTGAATACAACCATTAATACACCGAATAATACACCACCTCGACCAGGGGCAACAACCAAGACTCCACCTGCCGCCGACGATCACCACCTCGACGACGTCGACACTCCACACACACACACCTTATTTCAACGTCACCATCGTTACAAGTGTCCCCTCCCTCTTCAGTGCGGCTCCACTCATCGACACCTCAACCTCAACCTCAACCTCAGGGACACATCCTCACCACAAAAGACCAAGAAGATGACAGTCACCACCTCCGACCCCTCCAAACCACCATACCAGCACGAGCGTCACATCGCCGAGCTAGCCGTGCAACGCGCCTCCCTCCTCACGCGCCGCGTCCTCGCCGGGATCCTCAACCCTTCAGCTTCATCATCGTCAACCTCCACCTCGGGCACCTCAACACCAAACCCTCATCTCGATCATGACCGCCGCATCAGCGTAGCCTCCATCTCCAAGCCCGACTTCTCCCCCGTGACCGCCGCCGACTTCGCCGTGCAAGCGCTCCTCACCGCCGCCATCCGCGCGCACTTTCCGCACGACGGCTTCATAGGCGAGGAGGACGCCGACGCTTTGCGCGCCGATCCGGTGCTGGCTAGGCAGGTGTTTGAGTTGGTTCGGTCTTGCGACGCCTCCACCGAGTCAGGCGATGAAGCACTGCTCTCACTAGCTGTACTCCCGCAAACCATCCCCGAGATGCTATCCCTCATCGACCTAGGCGGACGCGGCACCGGCTCGCCTACCGCCCGCTTCTGGGCCATGGATCCCATCGACGGCACGGCGGCGTTCATGCGCGGGCAGCAATATGCTGTGAGCCTGTGTCTGATTGAGGGTGGACGGGAGGTGGTTGGCGTTTTGGGGTGTCCCAACCTAGGCATAACTCTCCCCTTTAACTCTTCCTCTTCCGCTTCCTCTTCCGCTTCCCCGAAAGCCAAAAATACTTGCACAGCCACGTACATAATCTCTGAGGACAGCACCCCATCCCCATCCCCTGACGCTCAGGGTCAGGATCAGGATCAACAACAAACAACAAACGGCATCCTCCTCAGCGCCGTGCGCTCCCAAGGCGCCACCATCCGGCCCATCGCCGACCAAACTTCCCAAGCGGACCTCCTCCCCGCAACCCCCCTCACCAAGTCCTCCACGGCCTCTACCAGCCCAACAGACATGTCCAACCTCCACTTCATAGACTCCCTCACCACCCCCGCCACCTCCTCCTCCCTCGTCGCGCGCGTCGCCACCTTAGCCGGCGTACCCAATTACTCTTTCCCCGGCACCGAGCTCTACAGCTCACACATGCGATACGTAGCCATGATCCTTGGCGGAAGATCGCACGTGCAGGTGCGGATCCCCAAGCCCATGACCAAGCAAACGTATATCTGGGATCACGCGGGGGCGCAGCTAATTTACGTTGAGGCGACGGGGGGTAAGGGGAAAGTGACAGATTTGTGGGGGAGGCAGATAGATTATGGACGGGGAAGGGTTCTGGATGGGAATTGGGGCGTAGTTACGGCAGATGAGGAGGTGAGCGGGAGGTTGTTAGAGATTGTGGGGACCTTGATTGGGTGATGGGGTTGCATTTTACTTGTTTTCGTTGGGGGATCGTGGTGTTTTGATGATGATGATAGACGGTGCGGATACCATGGATGATGAAGATAGACGGCGACGGCAGCAATGCCCGGAATGAACACGTCTCGAGTTAATGCATGCCTATTATGACTACTATTATCGATACCATTAGGCCTATTTATTACTGCGATCGCCTCCGAGTCCACAGATGTGACAAGCTACCACTGCTAAACCTCCCAGATGCCCACATCCCGGGCCTCTTTTCGGTTGCTGCTTCGCGATGCTCGTGGATCGGCAACTCTTGCGAACTTTCACTGTACTGCACATCCCGTTCCCTGAGTTTCTCCAGCATGAAGTTCCGTAATGTTTGAGCCGAAGCTTCCGTCAACTGCTGGGTAGATGCCACTGGCTTCCGCAGTCCACCCATGAACGACCGCCATCCGCCGAAGATGAGGTTCCGAGCCCGAGTACTGAAAGCAAGCGCAAGTGATAGGATTGTAATGCCAAGTGAGGGGAAAACTTCGACTTGGTCAGCAAGATGATTAGACCCCATGAGTCTGAGGGTGACTTACGCATGAGCAACAGCTGGTTGCCGATCGTCATATGTCCATCGTTTAGTTCCCGTGCGTTCATACCGAACATGGTAGCGAAGAATGATAATGGTAGAAAGAAGATAGTCACAACAGTAAAGACTACTATTGACCTCCCTTGAAGGACGCTCTCGTCTGCTCGTCGAATACCCGCTTTCGCTTCGATGATTCCCGACTGCTGTTGTTTCATGTCAAGCAACTCCCGGATCTGCGTCCGTGTTTTGGCTTGTCTCTTCTCAAGGTCGGCTAACTCATCGCGATTTGACTTCATGTCAGCTATCAGGGAGCCGGCACGCTCAAGGGTAGAAGGCAGTCCGTCCAACTGGAAGGGCGGATGCCCAGAGCTCAACCCGCGTAGTACCTTCTCAAAGTCCGTCATGATGGTGATCTGCTGTGTAAATATCTCTTGCATAATTTGTAGCTGGTCGATGACATTCTGGGCTTCCATCAAGACGGACCACTCGTATTTGATGTTGAGAGACTTGCGAAGCAGTTCTTCGGAGGTTTGGAGCGGATCCTCAGTGTTCATCCTCTTGACGTCACGGCCGAACCGCTCGTATGACTCCGTCTTCTTTTCCGCCTAGGGTGTCGTGTGTTAGCAACGCCATCACATGCAAGAACGGGGGCTACTGAACAAACAATTTTGGATATGGCGGAACCAAATATGTCCACTACTTCAGGCCGAAGATCAGGCTTGGTCCTGTCGAAGATGACTTTGGAACATTCGTCAATGATGATAAGAGCCAGATCATAGATCGAATTGATCTGGCGCTCGTCGACAGATGCCATGTAATCTCGGATTGCTCGGTGGACCGCCGAAGGATCAGGCTTGTTACGGCCCCATCTTCGAGGGAATGCAGTGATGATGGTGTCTATCCCCGACGGTGTTAGTTTGGGAACCCATATGAATGCGTAGGGAAACATACTTTCGTCCAGGATCCACATCCACAACTGGTCCACCATCACTACCCTGGGTATAGACTCCAAATCATTCTTCATCCAAGTCCCACGATAAACCACCTGCTGTCGGTCTCGCTTGGTGGTATCTTCTGCAGTCCAGCTGCTGTATTGCTCGAGCGTGCGTCTCGGATGCAGGGAGGACTCACCATAAAGATGATCATTGATGAGCCTCCAGTCGGCGGCCTCATCGATCAGTTGAAAGAGCTTAGCCGCATGCCATAGATAAGTCCCTAGTCGGCTGCTGGGACGCCAGGAAGGAGCATCATCCATGATTTTGTCGCTGATGAATGTGTCGTCAGGCATGCTGTCCTGTCTACGGACACGTGCCGAAATGACCTTATCAACGACACTACCCCAAGTTCCTCGACGCTTGTTTTGACGCTCCATGTAATGAGTTTCTTCCTTCTGCTGACGTGTCTTGCGTATGACATTTGTCATTCTCGTGAGTCGTTTTTCGATTTCCCAGTGTAGGTATGGCATAAAGAGCACCACGTCGTTTGTGTTTGTGGTAGAACTCATCGGCGAACCCAACGTTGGGTGTGTTCGTGGGGCGCGTGGCGCGGATGGGACAATAGCGCAGCGAGGTCGTATTTGGCGGGCATGAGGTGGAAGATGTGTACCGATACCGCCACGTTCCTGTCCATGCCAAAGTTCGCGCTTCAACAACTTCTCGGTGTTTGACAGACGATTTGTGGGCTTCGACATACCCCTTTCACGTAGGATTGTGCTGCGTTGACGATCTAATCCCGAGGCTTCACCATAGTATCTTGCAATGGCATCTTCCACCCACTTCATGTTGTTCGCCTGGAGATGAAAGTAGCGTAACTGGTTCTTGTCCTCCGAGCGCTTGAGTGGTGTATTGACTGTGTCGTAAAGCAGCTTCTGAACCGAGATCTTTTGATGGGGGTACTGACCATGACAGAGAGGGTGATCGAGGGTCACTCCGCCTTGTCCCTTTTCGTACATAATCACCCAACCATTGTAGCCATAGTTGGACTCGCACGGATTGTCGTCGATGCTATCGTCGGGTGCGCCCAGTCCGTCGATGTAACTTTCCGGGTCCAGCTCTTCCCTTTGTTGGTCTTGGGCCGGCTGCGTTGACCATTGCTGAACCTGGAGCAAAAGAGACCGGTTTCGCTGCAGAAGGGGCTTGCGGTAGCAATCTGGCTGTGCCAGTTCGTTGTCACATTTTGCTAGTTCCCCCTTGCATTTCTGTATTGCTTGCTGCTTCCACCGCCTGCGAGAATCGTCGAGCAAGACAACCAACGGAGCGCTGTTGGGCTTGGGATAAAGACGTTGGGTCTCGAAGTATTCCCTCAAGTAGCGGATACGACGGAGTTCTTTCCGGACCAGCTCCTTTTCTGTTGCCGAAAAGCCTTCGTACAAGGTCTTTCTCTGTGAATATCTCGCGGACAAGAAAGAAGCCCAAGCGTCGGTGGGGGGAAGAGGGTCGACGTATTGATCGTAACGAGGAGCTGGTTGTTGATCCATCTGCTTCAGAACAAACGAGGATGGATATCAGATATGGCCAGGTTGGTATTGCTTGGGGGTTGCAGCGGGGGTGTTGGCTGTTTGTTCCCGGATGCTACAGTGGCATGTTACGCTGTGTTGCTTCGGAAGTTTAGGCAGTGGTGGCGGCGGTAGACGTCGAGCAATGTTGGGAGCACTGCTTGTAGGGACTTGCGATGTTTATATACCACCAGCTTCGGGATGTGACATCGATGTTGTCTTTCGTGATGTTGCGTAAGTTGAGCTGCAGCGATAGTGTACTTGATGTAGAACGGAGATGTAACGATTGGATGGCCGGTGTTGTTTTGGCCTCAAGGGAGAGGGTTGTTGGTGCCCTGGTCCCTCTTTCTTTTGTGCTACCGGCGCATTTGTGCCTTGCCTTCCCACTTGTTGAGGTGGTCTCGGTCAAGATGCCTCGTTCTCTTAGGTTGGAAGTCTGTCCTTGCCCCAACAGAAGGCGCCGGTTAGCATGTGCACTTATCTAGCAGTTTCCAAACCTATCATTGGAATACGTACCGTGGCCTTCCTCGTCTGGGCAAAACTGGTGCCCGACTAGCGATGGTGTCTGCCTTGGGAAGAGGAATGCATAGCGACTGTCGAACACTGGTGGAAGAAGAGAAGTAGCCGAGGACAAGTGGGATGAGGGGTCTTGTCGGATCCAATTGGAAAAAGCTTTGCGACGGCTTCCTTCTCAGAATCATGAGATTGCTTGAATGCGCTTTCCATCGTTGCTGATGCTAGGTCGCAGCTTCGGCGTGTGACGTGTCTTGCATCCAGAGCAGATGTGAGCTGAATGCATCGACATCTCGGGCATGTACCTCTTGTTAGTGATCGGCAGTCTGATTGCTGTATCCCTTAACACTTACACCAGCGGAGTTATGCACCTTGGTGGTTGTGCACCAACATCCCCGAAACGGGATGGCAGCAGCGCTTTCCCGAGGCATTCTGGCAACGAATGCTCCTTCCACTATTCATCGTGACGCTTTCTCTGACAGTAGATCTCGAAGCAGTTGTTCCCTCGTTGACTCCTTCTGTTGTTAAGACATCTCGATAAGCTTGCGGGGCCTGGACTCGAGCAGTCTCGGTCACTGTCTCAGCTGCCGTGTCCGTGATGGTCTCAATCGGACAGTCCCGCACCACCATGCAGCCACTTTGATTCAGCGAGCGGAAAGCGGCAGGCACCCGATGCCGTTGCAGAAACATTCATGTGCGAACCTTCAATACATCACCACCAAAATCCCAGACTGACTGTTGGAGATAGAAACATCGCCAAGTCTCACGGCCAGCAGTCAAGAATCGAGACTACCGAGCACCAGCCACCAAAAATGCATGTCCGCAACCATCTACCGCCATGTTGCGCCCTTGCAGCTCAGGATGGCCCGCAGCTTTGTTTGATACGTTGCGATGGTTAGAGCAAACAAACAAACCGAAATTTCGGTGTTTTGACAATGACAAGAGAACAATGCCAACAACGGGCCCACTCGAGTCTGCCACGGCGACCATCAAACTCCCGCGAACCGGTCCAAAATAACACAAAACCGTCCGAACTCTGCACCTGCGACCTCTTGATGCTGTGCTGGTTCTGACTTCCAAGTTACCAGACCTGTAGCTGCATCTACCGGCTACCACAACGGCTATCACAATGCCCTCCGCCATGGCAGACACGGTAGCTGAGATCGAGAGCTTCCTCGACACCGGAATTGCAGCCATCAAGGGTCTCATTCCCATGATTTGGGTCCAAAGCAAGACCTCCCCAGTCCAGTTCCTCGTCGGCGGCATCGTTATCTTGCTCTCTTACTTGCTCCTTACCATCTCACCACCCCACGATCCGGCCGAACCACCCGTCATCAAGCCCAAGTTCCCAGTAATCGGCCACCTCTTTGGTCTCCTGAACCACCAAGTCAACTACTTCAGCGACCTCTTCACGCGAAACCATCTGCCTATCGCAACTCTCCCCATCGGTAACCAGAAGCTCTACGTCATCTTCGATGCGCCCCTCCAGCAGGCCGCTCTGAAGGCCAAGGACATGGACGCGCAGTCCTTTATGGTTGACTTCGTCCCCCGCATCTTTGGCGTCAAACAAGGCACAGTCGACAAGCTCTTGGGGAAGGATGGCGTGCACCCGAACATTATGGGCGACATGGAACATGTCTTCAAGTCCGCGCTTTCGGGAGACAACCTCCAGAAGTTGGCCAGCACCACGCTTGCGACCATGGCTGATACCCTGAACGATATAGATGCTAAGAGAGGCACCAAGATTCCCAACATGTTCCTTTGGCTTCAGTCACTCTTGAGCAGGTCCACGTCAAAGGCTTTATGGGGAGAGAAGCACAACCCGTTCAAAGATGACCAAGTCATTGACGCCCAGTGGTATGTTACCATCCCTTCCCTTCCCCCCATCACTTCTACCAAGCTAACCACCACTGAAACATCACAGGGACTTCGAATCTCACATGGGCCCTCTCGTCCTTGGCTTCTTGCCCTCCATCGTCGCCCGCCGCGCCTACCTCGCCCGCAACAAAGTCCAATCCGCACTACTTCCCTACTTCAGCGCGCGCCACTACGAAACGGACCCGTCCACCTCCTACTTCATCCGCGCTCGCACCCGTCTCCTGAAGAAGTACGATCTTCCCGACGACGAACTGGCCAAAAATGAAGTAGCCATCACCCTTGTCGCCACTACCAACGTTCTGTCCACTCTCTTCTGGTGTATCGCCGAGATCTGGACGCGCCCTGATCTCTTACAACAAATCCGCGCCGAAGCTTTGCTGGCTGTCTTTGGCAACAGCCAAAAGGCTCTTTCGGGTGAGGACATGGGAACAAGGACAATCACCATCCCCGCCGCCGGCCTCGACGCCAAGTGCCCCCTTCTCGCCTCCTGCTTTCGGGAATCCATCCGGCTCGCCTCGCAGATCGTTACGGCCCGACGCGTGCTCAAGGATACGATGCTCACCGACCCCGTCTCGGGAAATTCCTACCTGCTTAAGGCTGACACCAACGTCATGATGCCTGCCAAGGTAGTCCACCGGAACACCACCGTCTGGGGCGCCGATGCTGAGGGGTTCAACCCCCGTCGATTCATGTGGGAGGAGCTGGGTCCGAAGGTGGAGAGGCAGAGGAAGGCGGCCTTCGTCCCCTTTGGTGGTGGAAAGCACATGTGTCCGGGAAGACACTTTGCGTTTACGGAGAATTTGGCATTGATGGCGGCGTTGGCGATTGGGTTTGAGATTGAGGGGTTAGATAGGAGTAAGCTGAAGATGGGTGACTCCAAGAGGGGCGAGACGGCGAAGCCGTTGCCGGGGTTGGAGGGTGGGGAGGTGGTTTTGAAGAGGAGAAAGGAGTGGGAGGGCGTTAAGTGGGAGTTTAGTTGCTAGTCGACTGTGAGATGTGTCTCTTCTCTTTGTTTCAGTCTGGGATTCTGTTGAAGGTGTGTCTAGTACGGACTCTGTCCACTGATAGTAGGGAAGACGTACAGCACTACCGTCGTTCATACGTTGCAAAGACATATTTCCGAATATCGATTCCATTGTTCGCATGATGCTCCCTTTGTAGTCTACCAGAAAACAGACATGGTTATAGCCATCAAGATCCAAACTTTGGAGTTGGATATTGAGGGTTAATGGTAGACTTTTCCATAGACACACCCCGAGCACTCCCTCACTCTCTCACCTCCTCTCCACTCTAACCCAAAAATCCTTCACAAACCACATCAACGCATTCTCAACCTTACACGGCCGTCTCGGGTTCAACACCGTAAAATCATACCTCCTCACCAGCTCCGCCACCACCTTATTCATCTGCATCATCGCCAGCTTTCTTCCCACGCACTCAAACTGTCCGTGACCAAAGATTAATCCTAGCGTGATCTCCATCTCTCTTAGTCTCCTTCCCGCCTCTCCCGGCCCTCCCGCTGCTGCTGCTCCATCCTTCTCGGATGTTTCCAGTTCAAGCCTGGCAGCTTCTTCAGCCTCCAACCACCTTTCCGGCCTAAACACATCCGCATCCTGCCCAAAGATTTGCCGGGAGCGACACATGGCGTAAATAGCCGCGCCCGTGGCTACTTTGGTTCCCGGCGGCAGGGCGAAGCCGGTGATGGTATCCCCTGCCAATCCAACATCTTTATAAAACCCGCCCGTGGCTACAGGCGGTAAGATGCGCAGCGATTCGCGGAGACAGGCTTGCAGGTAGGGGAGGGAGAGGCAGGTGGAGTAGGGTATTGGTTTCTCAATTCCGGGGGAGCCAGTGGTGGAAGAGGAGGAGGTTTTGTGAGAAGGGAATGAGTAGGCGGCGTCCAGCTCGGCTTGTAAGCGGCGGTAAACGTTCGGAGCAGAGGAAAAGAGATGGAGCAGACAGAGGCGGATGCCGTTGGCGACGGTGTCCGAGCCGGCGAAGAGCTGGACTGTTACTTCTTCTTGGAGCTCGGGGCGGGTGAGGCCGTGGGAGATGAAGGATTGGAGCATGTCGTCTGGTTTCTTTTCGGACTTTTCGGACATTGAGGAGGAGGAGTGGAAGGAGTTGAGGCGGCGGTCGATGATGGAGGTTGTGTGGCTGTTGGTTGGTTGGTGATAGTTAGTCGACTGGATTGGAAACGGGAAAGTGGAAGAAGGGAAGGAAGAGGGAAAGGTAAGATGGATATGGCAGAACCACGATAACATACCCCATGATAGCGCCTAACCCAGCTTTATCCCCCGCTCTAGGAAGCAACATGTTGAACGGCCACTTGCGCAGCAACGTGAAGAAGAAGTGGTGGTTGTTGAGGTAGTACATCCACGGAAAGGTGGCCTCGTTGATCTTGAGCACGTCGTTCATGTCCTTGTCGTTGGCGATGTAGCCCAGGGGCTGGCTGTAGGCGATCTCTCCCAGCGAGTCGAGAGCGTAAAAGTGCACGGATTGGGCAATGTCTAGTGGCTGGAAGATGGAGCCCGAGGCCAGGTATTCCGCTCGATCAGCTGCGTCCAGGCGGTGATGGCGCGGTCGAGGCCGGCTTCGATGTTGAAGGTGTGGCTACCTGCGCCTTTGCCGTTGTACTTGGAAGTGTGTTAGCGTCGCAGACAGTACTCGTTGAGATGTGAACAGACTCGTGGTCCACTTACGGCAGGCGCAACCTTCTTCCTTCTCTCTCTCCTCCTATCCTTGTCCGTCATGGATAGCAGATTGTCATCATCACCCATCCGAGCCAGATCGTACCAGTCACTCTTGCGGTAGTCTGACCGGACAGACGTGATTCGGAGTATGGACTCAAGATCGGTGCAGAGGACTTGGTCGGGGCCGAACCGGACAAGCGGCCCATACTTTTCCGCTAGATCTTTCCAAAGCTCATGGACGTCTCCTTTGATGAACTGTCCAGTCATCCAAAGGGATGTCCAACCTGCGAGCTTGGGTCCTGGAACATGCCGAAGGCGACGCCATCTTTGAAACCTTTGTATGGTGTTCCGTAGGCAGAGGATCAGAAATATGACAAGAGACAGTGTTGTCAGAGTTGATAACGCCATCATGCCTTACCCACAATAGAAAGACTTGGAGGGAGTACAGTCTGGGGGGTTCCGTTCAGGATATATACGAGTCCACGACTCTAGACAGCCCCGAGAGGTCCTTCGACACCACCCACCATAGGGGCAGACCACAATCTAACAGGTATCATGTTTGAAGCGCCATACCCCGATCGCATCACATTCGCATTTGACTCGGACTGGCAGTCTGATACTAGCGTCGACGGCACGGTCCACAGCCGCCCACCACAACCACATCGTCTCACGGACGATACGGATGACTTGCCGCCAGCCAACGAGAGCAGTTGATAACGTGTAAAGTCTCGGTTTCCATGCTTCTTCTCTTGGCTACCCTCAAAGAAAGGAGCAGCGTCGTATGCGTAAAACTTATCCCCTGGTTAGCGCGTGATAGAACTGCCTTGGTTGCATCCCGCACTCTGAGTGGAAGTTGGTTCGTAGATCTGGGGGACAGGGGGAATTTACATGATATGATGATATGGCGTCCTCAATTTTCAGCCTCCATTCCCTTCAGCATCCATCTTCAGGCGTTAATGAACGATTCTTGACCGTCCTCGATGTTGGTGCTTTACGACAGGCTTGCCGTTTGCCCATCATAAACACGCGTCAACTGCCCTGACTGTGCCCATTGCCTGGCGCAGTCTAAATATGATGGAAGATATATACCATCTTAAGGAAAGGAAATCGGAGCTGACCAAACAAAGGCGCGAATCAGGTGGTTGAGCCTCTCCTTTGCAAGATGGCGTTCGTGTTGGCCGCAGGGTCAAACGAGATTGCGCATTCATCGATGGGAAAGATGATCGAGAGCAATAATCGTATGTATAACATCCGAGAACTGGACAAGAAATGCAAACCCCTGAGAAAACATGCAAGGAACGCGAATGGCTTCTTCTCCATGGTACCACCCGTAGGCAGCAAGCACAGTGAAAAAAGATATCCAAAATGGATGATGGATTGACATCAAAAATTACGGCCGGAACGGCCCCGAAGGACAATTCATGGCGGCTGGCACCACGATGTGCAATGCAGGCCCTCCGCCATACTACGCGGTGTTCTTGATCTCCGCGCAATCGACCAAGGTAAGTATGAAGAAAAAAAAGAGGAAAGAAAATTCCAAGAATGAGGGGAGGGGGCCGATGTTAAATACCCTTGGTGGAGGGGTCTGTGCACGGGTGCAATTCCTCTGCTGGCTCCACCCCGAATTTCCAGCTGGCCCGTGCACCTGGTTGCGGTGGGTCAATCTGTCAGCTGTCAACCAGGCCGCATCCTTGTCTTTCCACTTTCCACTCTCGACTTCCGTTTCGACATCGACATCGTCAACTCAATACCAGGATGACGACCGACTACTGGCAACCAACTTCGCTGCAGCAACTCATGTCCAGCCCCCAATTCCAAAATGCAAGCGCATTCTTCTCCATCCGACCCAAGTCATCAGCAACATCCCTTTCTTGGTCACTTGTCTCTCGCTTCCCGCAGTTCGCACTTCCAAGCAGCAGTCCCTGTTCGCCAGCACGAAGGCAGTCAACAACCGCCCGCTGCCGTGATGCTGTTTCCTTCGCCCTCAAGTTCACTACGAGAGAGATTGTATGATGGCCTGCGTCAAGCTTGACTTCGGAAGCAGCAGCACAGTTTCCCTAACCTCTTACCATTCATCAACACCAGTTCTTCCCCCCATCTCCAAGTAAACACTGAGCTCCTTCTGATGCTTCCGGCCTTGGCCCTGAAAGCCACCCTGGCAGCTGCGTTTCTCATCTTCCTGTGAGCCTTCATGGTTGGTGATAAAGGTTCTATTTCCCTAATCCGAAGTGAACGATGTCAAGTTGCCATCTTTTCCACCTTGCTCCTCTACTCTTCGTCCTCACCATCATCATCGTCATCGGCATTATCTGGCATTGCTCTCACATCATCATCAACGTCCAACTTCCATTCTCTCTTCCATCTGTCTCTTCCCCTTAGACGGCCTAGAAACGATAACCTTCGGTGCTCTCTTTCCAGTCTTTTCCCGCCCAGCCGGGACGTTAATTGAAAGCCCAATCTCTTGTCCGTGAACGATACTCGACGAGGCAGTGTCGCCGGTGCCGCCAATGGAGCGACAACCACGACCGGCTCTACGACTCCAAATCCCGCCGCAACCCCATCTCCGGCCTCCTAACACGGATTCCTCCACCGGGTCATTCATCGTCCGCCTTCATGTTCCCCGGCAACCTCGACCCGCCGATGACGGTCCGCGAGCTCCTCCAAGCATATCTCCTTTCGTCTTTGCCAATGGCATGCTCCCCCCTCGGCCCCATGATATTGGCAGCATGGACATATATGTCCGCCCGGGTGAGCCGCGAGATCTTCCTCATCTTTTGAAGATCCAACCTGCCTCTACCCAAAACTTGAGGACCTCCGTGAACTTAAGAACATGGCTGCGGTGGCGCGCCAGGCATACGACATATGGGGAAGTACACTTGAGAAATTGCCTTCGAGACGGGAAGCTATGGGTCGCCGTCGCCGAGCTCGCAACTGGAGAAAACTGGATCGTTGGCTTTGCAACTGGCATTCCGCAGGACCGCTGGAACCGAGAAGGGCCTCGCGACAACGTTCTTTACTTCACCATTCATGTTCATGTTTCTGTGCGTCGAATGGGCGTCGGCAGCCAGCTTTTGAAACAGATTGAGCAAGACATGTGGGAGAGAGGTTTTGACTATCTGGTCGCATCGGCTTTTATGCAAGAACCCTGGAAGGAGCCGGAGGAGACGTTCTTGAAAAAGAATGACTTCCAACGATTAAATACGTTGGGATGGCGAAATGGAATGTGTCCGTTGCCACTCATTATGGCTACGCTCCTAATTCTGAACAAGCAGTACAGCGAGATACAGCCGGGTATGCAAAGAACTCTGTGGATCAAAGACCTGCCTCCCAGGCCTGGCTCGAAGCGCTACGGTGACGTCACTCCCCCATCCGATGAGAGCACACCCGAGTCCTACGAGTGGCCTTCACTCCGGAGGCTCCTTGCTGAAGATGATTGAGAGCCGGCAAGGAACAGAAGTTGGTGATGAAGAGCACAAGGAGCTTATCATGTTTTTGTTTTCATTAGCGTATGATTGATATGGATTACAGAACAGCGTACTACTTGGGGTATAACAACCTGACAAAATAGAACAGAACAACTAGCAGCCATCTACTACACAACCATTCTCAACCCGAAGAAATATCAACCTAGTACTGTTCCTCCCAGGACTTCGCGACAGTGTTTTCCATTACACTTCACTCCTCATTTTGTTGACCGGCACCTAACTCATCCAACCCAACCCGCAGCATACATTCAGCCACTATAGCCCCAGCGGGGAGCATTGATTATGATGCCCATCAAGCACCCCGAAATGATGCCGGTCACGGGCAGAGTGATAAACCAGCCCATGTAAATCCAAGCCACAAGGCGCCAGTTGATGGTCCTCCACGTGCCCGAGCAAAGACCAACACCGACGGTAGCGCCCGTAATACACTGGGTAGTCGAAACAGGGAGCTCTGTAAGTTTCAATCATCGTTAGCACGATCAAGTCCCTTCCCCAGGCACCACCAGCACCAAGAACAAGGGATACTGACTCAACCTAGTAGCCAAAATAACCGTCACCGCGCTCCCCAACTCCATCGAAAACCCTCTGCTCGGACTCTGCAGCGTAATCCGATTCCCCAAGTTCCTCATGATATTGTACCCATACGTCCACAACCCAATAACCAAGCACGCACCACCAAACACCAGAATCCACACCGGGACATCCGCCTTGCCCTTCTCCGGCAGCGCGCCGTCTTTCCAAAGCTGGAAAACGGTGGCGTACGGACCAATGGCGTTGGAAATGTCGTTGGCGCCGTGCGTGAAAGAGGCAGTGGCTGCCGTCATGATTTGGAGAAAGGAGTACATGTACTCGGTCTTGTTGTCGTAGTGCGCTGCGTGCGCGTGCAGCTCTTCGACGTCGGACGAGATGACGGATTTCCCGCCTTGCTGGGAGGAGATGACGTCTTGGTCGACGCCGCGGAATAAGGCCCATTTGAGGTACCAGAAGAGGACGGGGGCGGAGTTCCAGGGGCCGGAGGGGCGAGGGCCGACGATGGTCTTGACCTGGGGAGGGGCGGGTTGGGCGGGCTCGTGCTGGTCGTGTGAGGAGGAGGAGGAGTCTTTGGTGATGGTGGTGTTCTCGGGCTGGACCTTTTCGCCGTCGGTGGGAGCGGAGGGGTTGGAGGGGTTGGAGGCGACGGCGCCGGCTCCGGCAGCCATTTCCGAGTCACCGGTTTGAGCGGCGCGGCGGGCAGCGAGTTCCTCCTTGGTCAAGCGGCCGGCGTAGAAATCCTGGACGACACCGGAACCGTCCGCAGGCGGGGGAGGGACCTCTCCGCGGCGGAGAAGGAGGGGGCCGAGAGGGATGTGCCAGAAGCGGAGCTGCCAGTCCTCGAGGATGACGACGCGGTAGAGCCAGGGCATCAAAAAGATGATGACCACCACGCCCCAGGCTGCGCCGACGCCGACGATGGTGCCCGCGATCTCGGGGCTGGACAGCGTCACCTTGTAGCTGCCGCCCTTCCACAACAAAAGCATGCAGAGCAGCGAGGCGGTGATGCCGAAGTAGATGGGCACCATCACAAAGGCCTTGTAGACGGGGTTCGAACGGAGTAGCACGCCGTACTTGGTGAAGAGGAAGATAATGGACGCGAAGGCGCCGGCGAGGCCGGGCGCGATGACCCAGGCGAGGAAGACCGAGACGACGCCGTCGTTGATGCCCGAGCCGACCCATTGGACGCCGTCCGCACCGACGGCCGCGACGCCCATGCCGATGACGCCGCCCATGATGGAGTGGGTGGTGGAGACGGGCAGGCCGAAGCGAGTGGCCATGGTGAGGTAGAGGGAGGAGGCAACGACGGCGCAGACCATGCCCAACATTAGGAGGGCCGGGTCGTCAGCGAAGAGAGTGGTGTCGACTACCTTGGTGCGGATGGTGTCGGCCACGCGGGCACCTACACCGACGGAACCGGCGAATTCCATGATGGAACCGAGGATCATGGCCTGGAGGTAGGTGACGGAGCGGGAGGCGACCGAGGTGGCCCATGAGTTGGCGACATCGTTGGCTCCTGTGTTGAGGAAAGGATTGTTAGTAAGTGTTTCCCAGGCTTGGATATGAGGCAGGTTGTGTGAGTTGAGACATACCAATGTTCCAAGCATCAAGGGCAGCGAAGATGGTGCCAATGGCAAGGAGGTAATCGAACTGATGAAGAACCATCTTGAACGATATGTGACTTCAACCAAAACGGTGAAAAAAAGAGGGTAGTTGGTCGCGTGAGGGTAGGCACGCGAGCGTCTCAAAGAGAAGCTCTTGTGCTTGCTCGGGATGTTGTTTTGTTTGGTGAGTGGCTTGCTGCTGCTGAAGAGAAGACAGGACTGGACTCTGATGGTTTCCATGGTCGGGTCCTATATGTAGGATATACAAGACCGCGCGGGATGGACTGGTCGTGCATAGAGTGCTGCAAAGAAGGGTTGCAACAGGTACGTCCCATCGACAGACAAACGGAATGCGTGTGGGAGTCGATCCCGTCCATGGGTCGGCCACACGTGTGTGGAATCTCAGGATGTGAATGTTTCTTGGTGTTCGTCAGTCAACTTGCCAAGGGCCTAACTGCTGCATATTCGTTCGCCACGGTGACAGTGTGGGAGAGAGGTGGGATGAGCGAGATGGGGTGAGGATGGTGGTGGTGGCCGTCGTGGTGGTGGTGTTGGCTGTTGCTAACATTGTTGTCAACTGGTTCTGGGCATGCCCGCCGTGGTGGAGGGATCTTCCTCTGTTTCGGCTCTGGGCGTGCTCGGCGCGTGGCGAGTGGATATCATGCCAGTGATCTTTGTCGAACAGAAGCGTAATGACAAGACCGTGAAGTCTTGGGGAAGTGGAGTCCGGGGGGAATGGAATGGGGAGAGGAGGATTGGTCAGGTACCGTTCGCCCACCAACACCTCGATCGACTCCTCCAGAGAAAGCTGAAAGTAACATTGGCTGGGAGTGAGCTGGTGCAATTCCTGGCTGTTGGGAGGGCTGGCTTGAGACCATTGGTTTATGGCTTGATACTGATGAGGCATTAAGTCCGGGGGGCAGGAGACACCTTCCCATTTGGCGGTTTGCATAGACGAAAGGGGTTTGTGAAAAGGTTGGGCGATGATACTGCTTGTCTCGTTTTGGACGCTTGGAGGGCTTCCTCGCAGGCGTGCCACCTCCAAAAGATATCCACGGTGAGTATTTGGCCTTGAGGAAAAGAGTGGAATTTGGCGCTCAAGCCATTGACCACTCGGCCAGGTTTTTTGAGCTCAGCGTTGAGTTCTCCTCGAGTGTCTCCCACTTGCAGACAGACATAACGAATATCATCCCGCCGTAATTGAACAAGTCCGCCATGCTCAAACACCCTTCAAGCCCGGTATCATCCGAAACAAGTGGTGATAACAACGAATCACCTCTTCCAACACACAACACGTCCATCGCAGACGTCCAAAGCGGGTATCTTCCACCAGGAGGGACTACCCCCGAGGAAGAAAGGTCCAATATCAAAAGTAAAAGAAAGGGTCTTGGCCGAAGAAGCCAAGAAAAGCCAAGGGCGAAGACCTGAATGCTTATATATTGTCAATGAGTGGGTAGCGCTGTTTTGGGATGTCAAGAAAGAAGAAATCAACGCTCGCCGTCGACGCACGTGGGTCAGTGACACGGACTCTCGCCCGTCGTCGGGGAAGGAGATGCCAAGAAGAAAAGAGCCAAGACATGCGCCATTGTTCAGTGATGTTGTTTTGAAGGCCTTGGGGGGTGTCTGCCTGCTTAAACGCCACGATCTTGGCGTCTTTTCGGCGAATAGGAAGCCTAGAAGAGTCAACGTGGGCAACGCGGTGTTCCTGTGCTCCAAAGAGAACGACGCCAAGATGATCAAGGCGGTGCGCGACTTCACCGAGTACTGCGAGGACGACAAGGCGGCGGTAATCCTGACGGCCGAGCGGGCAGTCGTCGGCGCCGTGGACTCGTGGATTCTGTTTTTGTTTTACGACGGACCGGAGCCCTCCAAGGAGGTCTTTCAGAACTTTACGGACATCGGCGCGGTGCTGAACACGGCGCGCAAGCGCAGCTTTGCGGACATGATAGCTTGGAGCAACTGGGTGGTGCTTCCGGGCTTCAATGTTCTGGGCGGCACGGAGACCATCCCGCTGCCGGATGCCAGCAAGGCCGAGACGGTGTTGGGCGATATCCATGCGCACTGGCGGGTACGGTGGCCAACTTGGGTGAGGGTGGGTTCGTGGCGTCGATTGCGTATCAGCCCGTCCCGAAGCGGATCGTGCAGAAGGCGAGGGAGAGGAGCCCGGATCTGATCGGCATGGATGACTCGGTTGATCGGCTGATTATGGAGGTGAACTTTATATTCCTTCTGCCGTCGGACTATGAGAAGATGCAGGGAGTGATGAAGGAGACGTATTCGGGCATCAGGGAGAAGGTAGTTGGGTGGCAGAAGGATGGGACGTTGCCGGATGCGTATGTGCCTATCTTGATGAGCTATGGAAACTCGCAGCAGGATTACTTTGCGAGGTTGAAGCCCGAGAGTCGGGCGTTGGCCAAGTCGGTGGCAAGCAAGGTTGATCCGAAGGGACTGTTTCGGGATAGGACTGGAGGGTGGAAGCCGTGAAGATGTAGATGATTGTGTATGGTATGTTGGTCTTGTTCATCCATCTTCTCCATTGTATCCAGTGCTTTCCAAGTCATTCGTCTTCAAGTGGTCTCCGAACGAGCTGCTCTCACTCAACGACCGCAAGTGCAAACCTTGGACCCTTGAGGAAGAGGAGGGTGCGTTTCATGGTTCGCATCGTGTTGGGTAATTGATGAATGGGGATATGGAGAAAGGGTGAGAACAAGATCCTTTCAGCATCGCCAGGAATGGAAGTGTTCTCCTAATATCTTGAGTTTTCTCTCTGTTGGCGACACTCACCCAGAACTGGACAGCTGGCTTTCTTGGACGATTAGGCACCAGCGGGAGTAAGAATCTGTTAGCGCAGAAGCCATCTTGAAGCCTCGAGAGTTTCTCATCACCATCTTGTAGGGAAAAGTGTCATGGTGGTTGGACTAACTTGCGTCATTGTCGGTTGTTGTTTCCTTCTGCAAAGGAATTTCACATCCACACATGCGGGCATGATTCCGACATTTTCGCAACCGACGTGTGAACAACATCAATTTTCAAAGGCACACAAAATGACTGGGCATAAAAGAAGAAAGTTGGAAATGGCGACGGCAACATCAAAGCAGTTCTCGGAAGAAAAACTCGCAAAATAAAAAAAAAACTGAGAAAAAGAATGGGGCCACCCGGGGATTGAACCCGGGACCTCTCGCAAGAATGCTCAGGATGAACCCTAAGCGAGAATCATACCACTAGACCAGCGGCCCTGATTGGTTGTTGAAAGAAAGTTGGTAACTCATGTTTATAAAAGCAGATTGTGTTTTCCGGGTAGCAGTTGCAAGATGACTGAGAGAAATCCGCGATATGGCGGATGGGTGATGTGATTTTATTTCCATGGCGCTTGCCGCGTTTTGCCATGCCGATGCCATAAAAATCTTGCCGCGGTACTAGCCAGTACGTACACGCCAAAATCTGACATGTCCACACATGGCTCCAGTCTCACCGCTTCACCACCGAATCATCGCTCTTTGCCCAACACACAACTCCTTCTCATTTCCCAAACCGGGGCATCTCAACATCTGTATGGTCAGCCTACCTGCGATACCCGCCCGATCTAAGCGCCTTTGCGGTTTTCGAAATGCGGTATGGGGAAATCTGACAACTCACACTGCTGCTGTGCTTGATGCCAGAACCCATCGGTTCATCAGCTTCCTGGCTTTTTGATGGCATGGGATTCGACGGGAAACGCATGTTTGCAGATACAAGGGATGGAGGTCGCGCTTATGAGCCTTGTCGGTGTTATCCGGATTCTGGAACCCTTCCGGTTCCAGCTTGAGGCCTAAAAATGGCAACTGATGGATCCGTACCGGATGAGATCGGTACCGACAAGGGTGCAAGCTGATTGTTAATGAACGACCAGGGCCGCTGGCCCAGTGGTAGGATTTGTAGGGTCTAAGTCTAGCCTTGAGCACTGAGCTCTCCGGGTTTCACAAGTCTTTTCACCCAAGGTCCAGGACGTCCAGACTTCCCGGTCTCGTGCAAAAGTCCTTCCAAGGGCATGAACGCGCTAGGCCTTCTCAACAGGTCAATACAGTACCAGAAACACTAGCCCTACATTGATTGCGCTTGTTGGAAGCACTGTGGTCCCTAATTCCGACTGAATGGTTCCCAGCCCCTGTCCAACTTTTAGGTCTCGAACTGTCGGGACTAGTCCTACCAGTTTGGGACGCCCGGCGGCAAAGTTGTCCACGTCAACCCGTGTCAAGGGTCAGCATTGGAGCGAGGCATTCAAGCGAGGCGAAAACGAGGATAGCGCAAGGCTGGGACTGGAGCTAGAGGATCTTGTGACTGTTCGTGATGCCGGCACCGCGCTTGTTAGGCTTGTTGATGGAGTTGGAGAGACCGATTAAGGGGAGGAATGGGATATATACCGCCGCGAAGACTCATAATTGTCATTCATGTTGTACTTGTCAGTGTCGTCGTTCTCAACTTTTCTTATTCTTTCACTCGTTCTCTGTCGGGCTGGTTTCCGACTGCTTCACGTTCCTTGAGCCTTGGTGTGCTGTTTCTGTTCCCATTTTCTTTCTAGGCGTAGAATAAGCCCACCTCCGCATCGGCTCTCGCTCGCTGTTCTCACCTGTTTCTGCGAGTACAAGTCCAACCAGTGACCATGCATCATCCACTCTCCCTTCGATTCCTCGCCAACCTCACCGTTACCATTCTCCTCGCCTCCAACCTTGTCTCTGCCTTCCATGTTGGAGATCTCCTTCACACCTTGCGATCGCTGAGTAGGTCTTAGAATCCCGAGCTCAAAATACCGGAAGCTCCAAGCACTGACGACCCCGTCCCTCATCACAGAAGACGCACCAGCCGGCAGCGTGGCTCTCAATGCCCGCAGCTCAAACCTCACCGCTCCCGCTACCGTTTCCAACGGCACTACTGGCTCCTCCCATCCTGACTCGACGGAAGCAAAAGAAGGCAGACTTGGCCTGGGCGGTCTGTTGCATAACATCTTCGATCGACACGACAAGCCCAGCACCAGCACCACTCTCAATATCCGGGGCTCGAATGGCACCGTAACTCCCGCCGGAGTTTCCAACGGCACCACTCCCAGCGGTGTCTCTCACCCAGACTCCAAAACCGAAGGAGACCATGGATTCCTTGGACTTGGCGGTCTTCTTCACAAGATCTTCAACCGCGATGCCACGCCCATCACCATCACCACCCTCAATATCCGGGGCTCGAATGGCACCGTAACTCCCGCCGGAGTTTCCAACGGCACTGTTTTCACCAGCTCTTCCCACCCGGATGCAGCAACAGATAAGGGACAGGGGCTCGGACTCGGGGGTCTTCTGAACAAGATCTTTGGCCGCTCTAACCCTGTGCCCGTGCCTGTCGAGCCTGAGGATGTTGACGAGGTTGACGGCGAGGTTGGTATGCTTATGAGTCTTAACCGCCGTGCCGAAAGGGACGGAGAGAAAAGGCTGAGCCGTGAGGAGAGGAGAAAGAACCGGGAGAAGAGGCGTGTGAGAAGGGCCATGTCGGCTGCAACTGAGGCTGAGAAGGAGGAGAGGCATGTTGCTCGCTCCAGAGCGTTTCGGGGGTGATGATGGTTGCTAGTTGTCGGACAAGCCAAGATGAGCTTCCGCTATGTTGTTGATATTTTATAGACCGTGCTGGATAAGATTAGATGGTATACCGGGATGAAGGGTTTCGTGTCGCTAGCCATCCATCAATCAACGAAGCCCATATTAGCAGAGCGCCGAACCCCATGTCCCACTAGTATCTCGTGAGTCTTTCTCATTGTCAGGCCAGATGGTCTGCTGTGCCGCTGACAACACAACTCTGAAGATCAGCAATGGGCAGGACACTCTTCCAGCTATAACAGTCCAAGTCCGCCCTACTTTCATGGGAGGGGTAACTTGACCAATGACTCCGTGGTATCCCGATGCTCTCGAGCTGTGATGTTGACCGATCCATAGCTTCGAGCCATCGTAAAGGAGCTTGGGATGTCGCCGGTGACCTGTTGTAATACACTGCATCGAACGCAGTCTGAGTATCATGGAGGATGCTCGAATCGAAGCGCTGGCTCGTCGCGAGGTAAACACCGATCAGGCGCCAGCGGTAGCAACAACGCTCCAACAGCACCACCACCACTCACCTCTTCTTGACATTCTCCATCCACTCCTTACTCGCCTTCGTCCCATCATGTGCACTCCTAAACAACTTCCTCTCCCACTCATCCAACCCCCTCAAAAAGTCCTCTCCCGCGCCTCCCACGCCCAAATTACTGGCATTGTCCTCCTTCGCCGCCTTTCCCTTCCCCTTTCCTCCTGCTCCTCCTCCTCCATCTCTTCCATGATACGAGCTCCCGCCCCCACCCACCTTCCTAGCATGCAACGCAATCTCCGCCGCCCTCGAGACAAACGTCTTCCTTAACACCGCGCTCAGCTCCGGCTCCTCCGACAACTCCATCATGTGCGTGGCGAGCGCGTAGAAGTGGGCGCTCTGATCGCGCAGCGGCACGGAGCGCGGGTCGGCTTTCAAAGCTTGGACGACGTCGTTACCCAGTGCCGGGGGCAGGTCGAAGGTGATGAAGGATTTGCTGGACTGTGATGGGTCGTCCATGTCGACGGCGCCGGTGTTGGCGATGGCGAGCATCTCGGCCAGCCAGATGGGGAGGGCGACGCGCGAGCCAGACTTGAGGGTGTGCCCCGGTTGGTTGTCGAGATAGCCGAGGTCGGGGACGTCGATTTGGAAGGTGCAGGGGATTTTCTGGGGAGGGTTTCGGGTTAGTTGGTGTTTTGGCCATGGGTGGTGAAGGGGGGGGTGGAGGGTACCTCTGCGTCGGTTAGGATCGCATCGATGTCGTAATATGACATGGTGGTGATTTTGGTAGCGTCGATAGAACCGGTCTGGCGTTGGGAAATGGGTTGGACAATGTTGAGTCGGACAATTTGACGTGAACCAAGCTTGTGTCGATGTCGAGATCAATTCAGGGAGACGCGCTCTGGAAGTGGGAGACGCGACGGAGAAAGAGTGCCGCAATGCCAAGAGACCTCTCCAGCCACACCAAGCCATATCCACTTCTCCACCTCGGCGGGGTGGGGCTATGACGGAATTGAATCGGTTTCCATGGAGCTTCCATCCGAGCTATTAGATAAGTAAATAGAAGAGACATTTCCCGATAGTCGCAATCAGTCATCCAAATCACTTACTCCGAGGTAGCCGCCGTCCCATTGATCATCTAATTGTCCTTTTCTCGCATCTCAAGACCTAACCAGTTCACCTAATTACTAGTATCTCTCGATAAACAAGCCATCAAAATGTCCACCTCTCTCTTCCGCGCTACTCCGGTCGCCCGCAGCGCTCTGCGCGCCGCCAGCGCCGTCAAGCCCGCCGCTACCTTTGTCCGCGGCAAGGCCACTCTTCCCGACCTTCAGTGTGAGTCTCCCTCCTCCCACACTCGCTTGCCCTCACAATACCTCTCCTCAGTTCTTCCCCCATCCTCCGCGCGCCTACAAGGAACTCCCGATGAAGCTTTCCCGGAAACCCCCAAGCTAACTCACCCCCCCTCCCCCAGACGACTACGGCGCCCTCGAGCCCTACATCTCCTCCAAGATCATGGAGCTCCACCACTCCAAGCACCACCAGACCTACGTCAACGGCCTCAACTCCGCGCTGACCACCATCGTCGAGGCCGAGTCCAAGGGCGACTTCACCAAGGCAGCTTCCGTCGCCCCCCTCCTCAACTTCCACGGCGGCGGCCACCTCAACCACACTTTGTTCTGGGAGAACCTGGCCCCCGCCTCGCGCGAGGGTGGTGGCTCGCCCGATGGCGCGCTCGGCAAGGCCATCACGACCGAGTTCGGTTCGTTTGAGAGCTTCGTGAAGCAGATGAATGCCGCGCTGGCCGGCATCCAGGGTTCGGGTTGGGCGTGGTTGGCCAAGGATAAGGCTGCGAACGGCAAGCTGGCGCTGATTACCCGTGCTAACCAGGACCCTGTTACTGGCAACTTTGTGCCCCTGCTGGGCATTGATGCGTGGGAGCATGCGTACTACTTGCAGTATGAGAACAGGAAGGCGGAGTACTTTGAGGCGATCTGGAACGTGATCAACTGGAAGACTGTTGCCAAGAGGTTTGAGGCTTAAGTTATATACCTTTGGGGGAGTAGTAGCAGGGGCGTTTGTTAATTGAATGAAGTGTTACTGCTGTGCAGAAGCTTGTGATTATCTGGTGGCTGTGTCGTGTGTGATATCAATTGCGGTTACGAGAGGGTCACGAAGCGTCAGGTCAACGGTGCAGGAAGGAATTTGACGTTAGAGCGGCACGTACGTGTCCAGTCATGGGTTCACATCGACATAAAGTTCTCGAGTAGAGACAGAATCTGTACTTTTGGGTTTACCATGACTGATTCGCTTCTGGCGCAAGGGGTACCCTGCTATATACTTAACTTTTAGCCAGGAACCGCTGGTGGCATCGCGTATCTCCGTTGAACCCTGTGTGTTGTTTATATGACGAGACAGGTCAACCTTGACGAATGGTCCATGGCTGGCTAGGATGATGGTACGCTCTTTTCCTGGATTCTTGACAGTGACATGGCCCGAGAACTGGATCGAGATGTACAGTGACTTCACACTTCATGTCATAGAGGTATTCAAGATCCAAGTCTGCAAAATTCTAGACCACTTATCGATTCAGATAAGGAGGAAGCTTGATGACCACCAACCCAAGTTACTACGAATGGACCTGATTCATTAATAACTCCCCTAGCCCATAACCTTAAACGCATTGCCATGCCACTCTGCCCGTGAACATGGTTCTGGAAAAGTCCTGTACCTTCCATGCTTCGATATGAATCTCGACCCAAGCGAGCGGTCGTCAGAATAAACCGAACACGTCACATCAGACCTTGGGTATACTACTGCACTCATCCATGCGAAGATAAGTGACATGCCCGCCTCAGGGTCCGTGGCCTTGAGAGTGGGTTCGTGGTAAGCCCCAGCAAGGCCAGCAGCAAGTATCATCATCCTATATAAGGCAAGATGTACGCGATCGCTCCATTCGGGCATGGAACAGGGTTCCTCGGGTGAAACTGTTTCCCCCCGAGCTTGTTGCGGCCTATCATTAGGAAAACTCCATACACGACACGGCCAATGATGGAGCCTGGCTTCCCGATTTCGTGCCAGGAGATTCAGGTCCCTGACCTGATGGTATTCTGAAAGAGTCATGCTTAACTTTGGGCTGGCAGAACCACTCAGTAGGTCACCAGGCGAGATGTCCATAGGGGGTAATCTCCCCCTTATCTCGGCATCGGCAACCTTTCTTGTCATGCGGGCCTGGTTTAGTTTGAAATCAGCACATGGACTTGAGCAACTGAGGGAACGGGACACACAGCAAGCAAGGCCTCTTGAGCATGAGGAACATGCTCGACGCAGAGGTTCCATAGAAGGGCGCTTCTGTGGGTGGTCCAGTGATTCCGGAGACTGCTACAGGCCAAGGAGAGGGCCACGGCACCTTGGATGTGCTCAGAGGTTATGGATTGAAATATGGCGTAGATGAGCTCGGTTGGTGCCCGATGAGCTAGGAAGTTGGATGCGTCCATGGGGGTTGCTGTAGAGTTCCAACTGAGGCTTTTCGTGCTTCACAAACTGATGAGAAAGAGGGAAACTTGGGAATTACTGGGCGGCCTGGAATTTGTCGTGGTATAAGTCATTGAGGACTTTATTCCAGGACATGATGAGTTTATTGGCTGAAGAGAGGTGAATGAATACACGACATTAATTGTGGTGGGTGACGACGGCCACCGGAAGGGACTACTCTTGAGCTGAATTGCCAAGAGGTTTTTGGGAAATGAAGATATGGTGGGCTCACCTTGGCTAAGGAGGAAAGAAGAAAACAACAAAAGCAAATGAAAAGCCAACTCTTAGAATTGGGTTTGTTGGGTGAGACCGAAGTGTACAACATCACAGACGTGTCCCTGGATAATGCTCAGGCTTGTGATCGCCGAATACCCGCGAGATGGGTTTCCGGAGAACAGGGATGCCGGTTCCCGGATCTGAGGGACGAAACCGTTTGTCGTTTGTTCCTGTCTTTTTGGCTGTGGGAGGCGCCGAGGTGAGGTTCTCGCTGTCGGTCGGACGATGAAGCATCAGTCCACATGACGCGTGACCAGCTGCCGGGAATTGTCTAGACGAGTAAAGGTGAAGAAATTGGGCACTCGTCCGCATCTTCTACCGTATAATCTCGCGAAATTCGGAATCCAGGCCAGGCATAACCGTGCGGATCCTGTAGGGTTAAAGGTTTGCCAATTGCGTTTGGCTGTATGTACTCAGATGTTGATGCAAAAGGCAGAGCTTTAACCCTGCATTGCCGGCCCGGCCTGGATTCCGAATTTCGCGAGATTATACGGTATATTCCGCCGTATTTCTGCTTCTTTCAGCCCGGCGAGACATGGCTCGATCCAATGGGAGTTCAAATGGAAGGAATCAACTTTTTCATTCCCGGAGGGCGCGACTGCCCAAGTCAACCCGATGCCGGCCGGGCGCCGTTGGAACCCGTTCGTCGTCGCCGTTGAAATGACGGAAATGACTGACCCACAAGGCTTGGCCCGTTGAAAAGCGCCGGAGCCTGCCCCGGCACGCCTGTCTTTTCTAGCGGCTTGGCAAAGTCGTGATGCCCCTCTTTCACTCCGCACTGACGCTTCAACCCCACTATTAGGGCCTAGCTCATGGCGGATGAGACCCGAAGACGACGACCTCGACGGCTGTGGGGGGGACTGGAATTGAATCATTGGAAACCAAGTTCAGCATCAATTGAACTCGCCATGTTCGTATTCTGATCCTGGAGGGCTGGAGGGGATCTGGGGCCGAGCTTGAAAGACGACAAGCTCGATGTTACGAGATTGGTTCATGATAGACGCTCGGCACCTTGCTACTAGTCCTCAGCAGATTCATCGTATGACGCCTTCCGAAGAACAGTACCCCGGAAGCGATGGCATGACGATGTCCCCTTTCCCAGTTCCGAGTTCCCGTAGGCATGATCTGCACACAACAACCGGGGTGTAAGGGAGCTCCAGCTTGTTAGCATCATCACAACGGGCAAAAGTGGGTATCAAGTACATCATCCATCATGAAGAGGCAACCGGCTCCCAAGGCAAAAGGGTTGGAAAATCCAACCATAAAGGATACGAGATGCGCAGTTATCTCGAGTGAGAAGAACGACCAGTTCATCCCGTTGCCAAGCGTCACCAGTGAAAACACCCAGTTTCGACTCAAGACGACCATACCATCACCCGTTTCCCGACGCTCGACAGACTTCCCCCCGCGAGACATGCCTCGTCTACCAAGCACCAACCCCGGATGCTGCGGGTGACCCGGAAGGAAAACCACGGCTATCACGTTGTGATGCGGTGATTGCTTCCCTTCACCGACCTTTGTGCCCATTACATTTCATCGATGCAAAGAGCAATTCGTACCGGGACAGCTCTCCTTGGCTTACATCCAACACCGTCCCTCATAGCTTCGAGATGCCTTCTCCCAGTGGGACGGCGTCGATCTCAGCTGCCACCACATCTGGGGATGTCACCAGCAATACCAAGTGGAGTGTTACGGACAAAGTGCTTGCAAGTTGCACACATCTCACATCCTCCCATACACAGCATCGACCTTGAAATACAAAGGGTAATACAGTCGTACCCCGACAAAGGGCCACAGATTGGCAGTGGCACCTTTCCCTCGGACAAGAGAGGTAAACTTTTGCGAGTTAATCTCCGAAATTACACTTATACTTGTGACCGGTGTCATTGAAATAGGAAGCTGAAACTGTCACGGGTTGACCGGTAACCAATAATGGCGGACCACACCACCAACCTCAGCGTGAATGTGGAAGAGGGATTCGGCAAGACAGCCTCATATGCCCGTGCCCGTATCGCCGCCGCGGGGGTCTGAAAGTAGAGGTAAAAAAAGGGAAAACCCCGCCTTTAAAGTTGACGAGAGAGTCGACGGAAACTGACAAGGATCAACCAGACAATGCAGATGGCCAGACGGGAAAGAAGGAGGGGGTCCCGGGGGTCCAGCCAAACGAGAGCGACAAGGTGAGATTGTGTGGCATCCATCATACAATGCAGTTGCAATGCACTCAGCTACCCGCACGTGTGTCGTCACCACCTCCCTCCACCTTCTGCCACCAAAAGATATTTCCCTTCCCAATTACACCACCCACTCAGGCCACTGCCGTGAAACGTGAAGCCATCAATTGGATCCAATGTCCGGGAGTGGTAGCATTTCGGGCGCCATCGCCTTCAAAAATCCATTCGAAGACACCACCCCGCGCCACCCAGCCGCGAGCTCGACTGACAACGCCTCGTCCCCCTCCGGCACAAAAAGCCCCAGTCCGCTGCACAACATCGGGCCCTACGGCTCGCATTATCACAGACCTTCTCTTGGCGTCCAGCAGCTACTCAGTAATCTTCAACCCAGAGATCCACTGGCCGACCACACGCCTGCCCCCATCAGCGACACTGTTGCGTATAATACCACTTCCGCCTCCGAAGAAGTGTTACGATCCCTTCCTCCTCAGCTCCAGGAGCAACAACAACTCGACCACACCCAGGCCAACACCGGCCACTACACGCTTTCTAGCGGCGACAACACCCAGACATACGATACCCAGTCGGCCGCCCACCATCACCACAGCCTCAAGCCCATCGCAACCGCAATCATGGCGTTCGAAAAGGCCCGCAAGTTCTCCACGGGCACTTCGGTGCACCGTAAGCGCCAGATGAGCACTCTGGTGGAGAAGGAGGGTCACTTTGGTCCTGCTCTGACTGTGAGTACCTTGCCTGTGGCGGCCTGCTTGACTAGGTGCTTCGACGTTCCATACTAACATTGGATGTCCCATAGACGCTCTACCTTGGTATCTCTGCCGTCTTCGCTGATGACCACACGGCCGTTGTGGCGCTGGCCATCCACGACACAGTCTACCTGGTTGACTTTTCGGTCAAGCACATTGAGCTCGATGACGCCCTGAAAATGGGCGAGGACCTCATCGCAGAATATGTCATCTCCGAAGTGCAAAAGTACGAGCACGAGAACTTCTCCAAGTTCATCGGTGCTGGTCTCCCCACGACACTCAAGTACATGAGCCCGACTCTCTGTTCGCGGCTCTGGCTCGAGGTGGACATTGTGCCCATCGTCATGCGCCCAGATGATGAGCACAAGGAAAAGACCTTCTGGGATGTCAAGCGAGTCGATGAACAGGCCGATTCCATGGCCCGAAAGTGCATCATGTAAGCTCCCCCCCCATCAGTTACGCCCAGAAGAGCATACGAACTGACAGCCATTGTTAGGAACTTTGGCCCTTCTCTCGTTCCCCTCCTCCAGGTCGGATTCCGAGGTATCGTCCAAACCGATGCTGGATTCCGCGCCCACCTCACCAGCGTCCAGAACCACAAAGATACATGCACTCCGGCATCGTGGGAAACCTGTCTGACATTTGCCAAGAAGCTTCGTGCCAACAAGACCAAGCTCGCCTTCTTCAGCTCAACACCCCAAGGCGGTGGTGTTGCACTTATGCGGCACGCTCTCGTGCGCTTTGCTCGTCTTTTGGGTGTCGACCTCACCTGGTACGGTAAGTAGAACAGTTCGCTGTCCGAAATGCTAGACGGTCAACTAACACTTTTCCAGTGCCAAAACCACGGCCCGGTGTCTTCCGCATTACCAAGAACATCCACAATATTCTGCAGGGTGTCAGCCATCCCGATCAGCGCGTATCTGCCGAAGAGAAGCAGGCCATCATTGATTGGATTGACGAGAATGCCAGTCGATACTGGTTCTCCGAGGGCGGACCTTTGCGTGCCCCCGAGGAAGGAGGTGCTGATATTATCGTGATTGATGACCCTCAAATGCCCGGCTTGATTCCCCTGATCAAGAAGTATACCCCTGACCGCCCCGTTCTCTACCGCTCGCACATCCAGATTCGCAGCGACCTCGTTGCCAAGGCCGGTTCGCCTCAAGCCGACATCTGGGATTTCCTTTGGAGCAACATTCAGCTCGCCGACATGTTCATCAGCCACCCTATTCCCCAATTCGTCCCTCACACCGTCCCGCGCGACAAGGTCGCCTACTTCCCAGCCACCACCGACTGGCTAGACGGCCTAAACAAGCACCTCAACCACTGGGACTCGGGTTACTACGGCCATCTGTACAACAACGCCTGCCATTCGCAGCGCATGACGGAGCTCAACTGGCCCGCCCGCAAGTACATCATCCAGGTGGCCCGCTTCGACCCATCCAAGGGCATCCCCACCGTTATCGACTCGTATGCCGAGTTCCGTCGCCGCTGCGACAGGGCCAACATCACCGACGTGCCGCAGCTCGTTGTGTGCGGCAATGGCTCCGTCGATGACCCCGACGCCTCCCTCATCTACGATCAGACCATGGCCCAGCTTGAGACGTACTACCCCGACTTGATTCGGGACGTCAGCGTCATGCGTCTGGAGCCCAACGACCAGCTCATCAACACCTTGCTCTCCAACGCCCATGTCGCGTTGCAGCTCTCCACACGCGAAGGCTTTGAGGTCAAGGTTTCCGAGGCCTTGCACGCCGGCAGACCCGTCATCGTCTCCAACGTTGGCGGTATCCCGCTGCAAGTCAAGGACAAGGTCAATGGCTTCCTCGTCGAGGCTGGCGATTGGCGTGCCGTGGCCGGTCATCTGATGGACCTGTTCACCGATGACGAGCTCTGGAAGAAGATGAGCCATGCGGCACGGACGGGTGTCTCTGATGAGGTCGGCACTGTCGGTAACGGGCTTGGCTGGTTCTACTTGGCTTCCAAGTGGACTGAAGTCGGCGTAGAGAAGAATGGCAAGGGTGGATTGAAGGGCAATGACCAGTGGGTGAACGACATGGCGAGGGCAGAGGCCGGATACTTGTACACCCAAGGGGAGAACCGGTTGCCGAGACACTTTACGCAGAGAAAGCCGGAGTCCGAGCCGGAGTCTAAGGACTTGCCAGTTCATGAGAAGCAGGCGGAGGTTGCTGCTTGATTTTATGTTGACGGATCGCTTGTTTCTGTTCGAGTTGGTACAGATACTATGTTAAAGGATGAGTTAGTAATGGGCATGTTTGTTAGTTTAAGATATGAGGTCATCATTGATGTGTCTTTCCAGTTGCCGCTTCAAGGAGATATGAGAAAATAAAGCCTCTTCTGTCACGGTGGATGCTCATCGTGTAGCATCTTTCGTAGTGATCAATGAAAGCTCGCCAGTCTCATGCAGCCGCTGCGCGTCTGGCGGTCGGCTAGAATTCTGTAAGGAGCAGATGTCACCTTGTGACAGGCAACCAAGCAGCAGGCACCGAAAATTACTGAACTACATACCTCTGTCTAGACAGTGAAGCTTCGGCTTTCGCAAGGATAACTCGTCAGTCGTCACGGTCCAACACGCCAAATAAGATGTCCCAGATGAAATCGATCAAGGTGTACGTCCCATGGAGTCCGCTCGCCCCCTCCGAAGCTGTTAGTGGTGAGATTACCCATAGCGCCGTAGCCGAATACCGGTCCTTGTTGTCGGTCTCGTGTCTTAATGCCCCTCGAGATGAGTCGCGTTGCCAGAGAGGGTTGTGTCAATATTCGAACACTGTATGATCAAGAGTTTAGAAGGAGCAGTAATGAGAGGGTTAGGGTTCAAGCATATGACGCGAGAGCACGTGCTGCAGGTGCCTATCACACAGATCCACTTATAGTGGGGATGGGGTGCTCCAACAGCTAAATTGAGTCGCGCTTTAAACGCGTCCCCCAAAAAGTTCCCAACATTCCAGGACCGGAAGAATTGACATTGTCGCAACTTATTCACCATATTGAAGAGTAGGAACTGAACTTTGTTGACACTCTTGCGACTTCATATACCATCAACCACCAAACAATAACCGATTGGACATCAACCCCAGCAATGACAGTCACCCCATCCGAACCCGCTGCGCCGGCGCAGTCGCAGTCGCAGTCGCAAACCTCGTCCTCCTCTCCCACCAACCCACCAAAGCGCCACGAAGAATACCAATACCTCGATCTCGTCCGCCAAATCCTTGACGAAGGTGAACTCCGTGAAGACCGGTACGTTTCAGTCTCCCGTTACAATCCCCTCCCACCTCCAGTCCTAGCTAACATTCTCTCCCCGCACCACAGAACAGGAACAGGCACCTACTCCATCTTCGCCCCGACGCCCCTAAAATTCGCCCTCTCCCGACCTTCCTCACCTTCATCATCGGACCCGTCCTCTCCAAACTACACCTACACCCCGATCCTCCCGCTCCTCACAACCAAGCGCGTCTTCACCAAAGCCGTCCTCCTCGAGCTCCTCTGGTTCATCAGCGCCTCTACTTCCTCCACCACCCTCTCCGCCCAGGGAGTCAAAATCTGGGACGGCAACGGTTCCCGCGCCTTCCTCGACATGCTCGGCCTCACGCACCGCAAAGAAGGCGACCTGGGTCCCGTGTACGGCTTCCAATGGCGGCACTTTGGCGCCGAGTACGTCGATTGCGAGACCGACTATACGGGGCAGGGCGTGGACCAACTCCAGCGCATCATCGACACTCTGAGAAAAAACCCGTACGATCGGAGACTGATTCTGAGTGCGTGGAATCCCAAGGACATGAGCCAGATGGTGCTGCCGCCTTGTCACATGTTTGCGCAGTTTTATGTGTCGTACCCGGGGTCGAGGACACGGGGGGCACAGGCACAGGCACAGGCACAGAAGGAGGGGGACACACCAAAAGAGAAGCCAAGGGGTCACTTGCACTGCCAGTTGTATCAGCGGTCCTGCGATATGGGATTGGGAGTGCCCTTCAACATTGCCAGCTACGCGCTGCTGACGCACATGCTCGCGCACGTGTGCGATTTGGTACCGGGGAGCTTGACTCATGTTATGGGCGATGCGCACGTCTATCTCAACCATGTGGACGCGCTCAAGACGCAGCTGGAGCGCGAGCCGAGGGAGGTCCCGACGTTGGAGATCAAGAGGGAGAAGGGCGGCAGTATTGATGGGTGGAAGGCTGAGGATTTTGTTATCAAGGGGTATGAGCCACACAAGACTATTGCCATGGAGATGTCTGTCTAGGTCAATTGTCTGGTACGATGATCACGGTATCTTCAATTCGTCTTTTTCTTCCGTTTACGGCTTTGTTTTTCATGGCTTATCGTGCGTCTGTGCTAATAGTGAATACATCGGGACCGACTGGCGACATGGCAAAGCTGGCAATGGAAAAGCATCATGGTAGTCATCAAAAATCTGTTTATTTGCCTATATCAAAATTCGCTACTACTCCAGATCCACATCGAATTCCTCCCATTATTACCCATCTCTGAATGAAGTTCCTTCTCATCCCTCCGAGGCTTGTCCTTTTCGTCATTTCCATTGTCAGAGCCATTGGCAACATCATTTTGCTTTTCCAACGTCTGAGGAGCGATAAGTAGTGGCAACGGAGCTTGTTCTTTCAATGTTAGGGTCCAAACTAGAAGTGACACACCCCCACCCTTCGCCAGTGGCACCATTCAGACCACCACCACTAATCTGGTTCTGGAAACTCTTGTACTGGTCTCCAAGAATGGCGACTTTGCCCTGCATTGTTCTTCGTCGTGATAGTCTTAGTCACCTTGTTAGACGCCTCTCGGTGCCTGGTTGAGATCTGCTTTGCCGGCATCGCCGACGGCTGCCTTATAGGGATCACGGGCAAGGCTTGGGGCAATTGAAAGCTGCGGGGGTTGCTGCTGTGGCTCGGCTTCTTGATTGCGGGCGCCATAATGTATACTCCTCGTCATCGCCGTGGAAGTCCCACTATCCCATAAAACGAGCTGTAATGTAGCAGTTTTAGTACATCAATGACGACTTCGTAAAGCTGGGAGAAGGATGAAAGTTGCCATGACTTGCCTTGTTCCGGTTGAACTTTGTCTGTCGGCCACCACCAACTAGTCCAAGAATGTTTGTGCGACCAAGCATCTGGACCATCCCGATCCCAGCACCGAAGTCTTTGGAAGGATATATTCATGAGATCCGGAAATAAGCACCGAGTTCTGAGTGGTCGTTGGACTGCCTCCAGACATAGGGAGACTGAGGTGCTGGAGGGTTATTGTGCGGCTCTTTCGGCGAACGCTCTGGAGGTGGTGACGGCTGTTGCTGTACTTTCGGCTTGTTCCTGCTGCCCTTCGGCCTTCCCCGGCGCTTCGGCGGAGGAGGAGCGTGTGTAAGGGTCCGAATCGTAGGATAGGTCGCTGGGTGCTCTGTAAAGGCGCCGATGCGAGACAAAACGATCGGACCAAATAATGGCCAAAGAGAATTTGAGGTCAGGCTTTGTGTAGCCATTGGAGGCTGCTTGGCGTACTGTTGTAGCTGGCCCCAACCGGAAAGTGCCGACTGACCCTCAGGAAGAGGGTGAATTGATGGCCGCATCTCGGGCTGATGGTGGCCAAGCTGCGGCAACATTTATTTTGCCTCTTCCCGAGGGACTTGGTCCACTCCTTCCCAGTGCTTATTGCCGTTGTAAAAAATCCAAATACGGAGGATAGGCAGTCTAGACTCAGTCGACTCGAGAATTTCTAGTTGGAAGACTAGAGGCAGCCGCTTCACGCCTTCATTGGCGGTTATAAAGCCCAGCTGCACTCCTCCCCAGCGGTTCCTGTCCATACGGCTGGGCGTCGTGGATGTTTTTTGACGCCGGTGGCGATCATAGCCTGACTGTCGATGTAGGCCAGCGTGGAATTTCTCAGATAGCGACCTTCCCTGAAAGGAGTAAATCTGGGGAAGCCAGGCGAGCGGTTAGCAGCGTCTTCATATGAACCTGGTGGAGCCTGCAATTTAAAGAATAAAATGTTGCAACATGAGGTACTCACTGGATTTCCTCCGTCTCTTCCTCACTAATCGTTCACGACAGGAGGGATCCAATAGACATGCCCGTTCTTAATCATCTCCCTCCATTCGATTCGGCCTCATAAATCTCCCTCGTTGGTCTCGGACTCGGACTACGCGGCGTTTGCGCTTCCTGTCGGTGAGAAGCATTCTCGTGGGCGACGGTATATGAAACTTTCTAGGATCCAACTCATTGTGTAGGACTGAGGAAATGACCACCGGGTGGTCAAATGCATTGCGATCTCGGGAGAGAAGCTCGTAGGCATCAAGCAAAGATTGCTTGTCCGAAGATAAGCAGTGGACTTTGAATCGTTCGAGGAAAACGTCCTCGCCGGCGTCGGGGTGGAAGGGCACCGGATATTGACGACCAGAAGGGTCAGCTGAGACACCGTGCCGTGGTTGCGGTGGTCCACCTGCCGCCTCTCATCTCCAACTCCTCAAGGGCGTCGACGGCCCTTTTCCTCTTCCTCTCCCCCAATAGTCTGTTGTGGTCGGCCGGCCGGCAAAACCGATGGCGGGTGCGACGGCGGCTGTGAAGCTCTGGGCTGGGCCGCGGAGGCGTTCTTATACTTCTCAACGCTTGCCAAGGCGGCGACACTGCCCGTGAAAGCGATATTACCTCTGGCACTCAAAGTAACGCTGGTAGGAGCAGTAGCCGAAGCAATTCCCGAAGCCGCGCCAAAGACACCACCCGAACCGGAATGAGAAGCAACAGTTGAGGCACCAGATGACATTGAAGTCATTCTCTGCACAGCTGGAGCTACCTGTTGCTGCCAAATCATCTGTCCGCTACCGCCGAGGCACACCACCGTCTTCTCGTAATATGCAAGTTGGAACTCGTCCCCATCCTTCGGGACGACTTTCTTGGCCGTCTCCGGCCAACCCTCAAGCTGGGGAGTGAGCCACTTCGGGTTCTCGGGGTTCTTGCGAGGCCTGCCTCGCTTCCGTCAGTCGTCGGGGCAATCGTGGCGACCCCCCATTTTGTCCTTTATAAGTTCCGTATTAGTTTTGAGTCAACCACCTGCTTGAACTCTTTGCGTGCGCTCGGATCCAGAAGACGGACGGCACCGATGATGGGGATGCCTCACCGACCTCATGATCTACATCCTCATCGATATGAATCTCAACCACGTCCTCGGAATACCCATCCTCTATGTCTTCCTCAGGCCACTGGATAACCACTTAGTCTCCCACAGTGCTTGATCCCATCATGATGAGGGATCATCGCCTCAAACGCCTCGTCGCCCATGAGCCAGTGCTTGGGAGTTGTGCCTAGTCGGCCCAACCCGCCACAACCAGGCGGAGCTAATCCATCTGCACTTTCCAAAGCCCCAAAGCACCTTGTCTTCCTGTATGGCAACCCCCAAGCGGCTCATGTATTCATGAGGTCAATGCCTTTTGCTAAAGCTTCCTCAGGAGATGTGACAAACTCAGTCAGCTTGACCAAGTGCATTAGCAACCGGATCGCCGTCAAGCAATCCAGCGTACCTCGCACGGTCGACGAGAGACGGTATCTCAAGCTCAGATGCGTATGCAGCTTCTAACTTCCTCTTCGTGTCTTGAAGATTTTTCGCTTCGCTAACAGCTCCTTTAACAGCCTGGGGATTCGACTTTTCCATGAGGACGCGGAACTTATCGACGTCGGTACGATCCAAGTCGTGTGCGGCTTGCGAAATTTTGTTGCCCGCTAGGTCTCGATCGAGGATTGCCATTCTGGCCTGGCATGCCTCTTCGATTCGCTGAGGGTCGATATCTTCCCTATCAAGGTTGACAAGCTGGTGCCTCTTGGGCGGTCCGCCGGCAGGACGGACCTATTGTAGCGCGCTAGAGCACGATCGTAGTGTTCTTTCACCTTCTCTTCAGGAAGATATGGGTTGGCGGCTGTTGCCAACCTTTGCGAGTTCGCCAACATACCGACCAATGAACCTTACTAAGACAAGCCGTTCAGGATCCATTGAGGGAAATGTGACAAACTCAGTCAGCTTGACCAAATGCAGGATTACAGGTAGCAACCGGATCGCCGTCAAGCAATCCAGTGTACTTCGCACGGTCGACGAAGGACGGTACCAGAAGCTCAGATGCGTATACACGCTCCAACTTCTCCTGTATCCTTCGAACATTTTTCGCTTCGCTAACAGCTCCTTCAACAGCCCCCGGAGACAAAGTATCCATGATGGCGCGGAACTTATTGACGAGGGTAAGACTCTGGTCGTAGTCAGCCTGCGAGATTATGTTTGGCCATACTTGGCGAGACATTGTATGTTTGTGGTAGGCCCAAAGGGCGAAATAGCGAGATGGAACCGACGGGTAAAAGGTAACTCTAAAGTCGATCTGAAAGCTACGACTGACATGGCAGTAAGGGGCGAGAGCACGCATGCCAACAACCCGACTCTTGGAAGATTCTTCCATCATATGGACGAAGCGGATAAAGCTGGGTCCCGGAGGCAGTTCCAGGGGCGGTCGCCGAAGGGGCAGAAGTGGCAGCTTCTAGAGGATCATGTTGGACTTCAGTGGTGTACCATAGCATCCCCTCTACGGTGCCAGCTGTTCCAATCTCTTATCAACATTGTTTCTAAAGTTCATCCACGACCTCTGCGCCTCTCGAACGTGGATCTGGTTTTCAGCATTGAAGCAGAATGTGGCTTCTATGCGCTCAGGGTCACCAGCCGGTTCTGGTTCGTGATGGTCTGGTTTTCCACAAATGTGTCGCCGAACAGGTCGTCCGGATCCTCAGTGTTCTCAAAATCCTCGAGTAACTTGTCGCCTGGGCCACCTAAAAACAGGCGTCGTTGGAGCCGTAATGAGCCATGATCGTACCGTTATCGGAACGAAAATCACCAGTGGTGGCAAAGAACATCTTCCCACCAGTTTTGGTCTGGTAACCAAATCGGTCAAGGATAGGACTCCTCAACAGCATGAAGGAGAGTAAGCCGTAGAGTTTCTTGACAAAGGGAGCATCCTTGCCAAAACGACGCTCACCATATAGGTAGTTGTCGGTCGGGTCGACTGCGGTTGTCTAGAACCGCTTCCACAATCTTCGTGTGGAAATCCACAGTGGGCATTTTAGTGATTCCTCTCTTGAGTTTCGACAGCGAGGTCTTGGCGAGAAAAATGGGTATTGAGACGGGTCCTTAGTTAGACTCTGCTTGGTCTCCAACACGCACGCCGTGCCGGCTTGGACGGTAGCCGACGCGTTGTCCGCCGTGCACATGCATTTGTAGTCGGTATCCGAGCTATGGTTCGGGCTCGCTGCCTCGCTAGGACTAATCACTGGGGACGTCAAAGCACCCATGGATGCTGTCCAGTACGAAACGACGGTTTCAATCGTGCCTTGGCGAGATTATGTCCTGCTGAACATGTCATCTCCGGGTGAGGGGTCCGTTTTCTGTTGTTTCTCTTGAAGGATCTAAAGATCCTTGTCCTTGGCCGGAGGTCTTTGCAACTATAGTTGCACTGGAACACGACGGTTCCTCCTCGGTTTTTGCTGCTGTGTCGGTGAGAGTGGATGGCTTGTTCTGGTGAAGAACCGGAGCCGACCATGCTCTTCTGTGCCCAAAAGGCACCCAGCCCGGGCTAAGGGAATGTGACTGTAAAGACGAGGTCTTGGAGGGGATGTGAACTCTCGAAGAATGATCAGGCCCGAATATCGAGGGCGTGGAAAGGGTAGGTCCGCCGTCAGTTGAGGTTGAAACAGGTTTCGTTGTTTCCAATGGCTTCAAATCATGCAAATGTCCCCTTTCAACATCAAAGGAAGGATGTTTAAAGCGTGGCATGGAGCTAGCCAGGTCGTCCTTCGATCCTGTAGGCCCATGCTTGCAAAAGTACAGGGTGGGATTAAAGATCTGACCGAATCCGGGATCCATCCACCGATACCGAACGTCATACACCAGATCAATGAATAGATCTGGGAATCGGCGGTCGAAGTGGTTCTCAAGCAATAAGCCGCCTTGCTCCAGTGGCTCCACCAAGTCTTCACCGCGAATGAGCTCTGGATCATCCCACGTCAAGGAAGCTTGTGATTTGAAGGATTGTTGGGGCGTAAATGTGGCAGACCTGGAGCCTCCCATCCCACCCTTTAAGCCGCCTCCAAATTTCATTTGCTGAAGGTCCTTTATGCGTGCTCTGATGCTGTCCCATCGGTCATCGACATCGAGTTCGCTAAAGATAAAGTGGGCGCCCGAATAAAAGTCAGTGAGAATTTCGAAAACATCACTGAAATCATCATCCAGTAATGCCTCCATCAAGTCCAGTCTCGCTTCCTCCGGCAGGCGATCATTAGGCTCGAGTTCAAACTCTGGACATTCTTCTCGGACAATGTCTTCGATCGGGCGCTTCCTTCCAAGCCATAAAGCCAACAAGAACCTGAAGCGCTCATCATCGCAGCCATCGCCTTCCGAGGTATCAGATTGAACCGCCTCGACAGGTAGCGACCGTGATTCCGTTCTTTTGGTTGGCGAAGGACGTAGTGGAATTGGAAAACTTTGCTTCGGCTTGGGCACAGGCGAGTCGCGATACACGGAAAAGGACGCAGTTGCGGTAGGTTGGGTGGATGGCATGCGAGCTGAGCCTCTTGGTATGCTTTTGGTGGCTTCGAGGGCACGTTCGTAGAAGCCTCTGTCCTCCCAGTTCACGATGAACTTCAAGATGCCCCACGGTCTGGGCGCGTCACCCTTCTTTCCAGTGAGAGAAAAGTGGACAGCAGGGTCACGAATAGCTTGCAAGATGCAGGAGTTGCTGGTTCCATCAATGATCAATGCCGAATCGCCAACTTGTCGAATGAGAGTGGTCCGAGCCTCGGCGCTTCCGTCAGTGACTTCCACAATCAGCTCCTTGTCCCCGGCCAGAGACCGATCAGTCGTCAGGAGTTGTACCATTTGATGATCGGTGTACTTGGAGCTGTCCAACACCAAGCGAAACTTTGTCTGTGGACATTGGCAGCTGGCCATGGCATCGACAATCTCAAAAGCCAGGTTGGAATGATTGAATGGCAGGTCGAAGCAGAAAACATTGGCCGGATCGCGTCTGTGGAAGTCGCAAACAGCCTTCCAGGCAGGGTACAGCGAGGTGCGAATGAAGTGTTCCGAGTCGGTGCAGGGCTCTGGTGTAACCTCCCGGGAAGCGGTGGAGCGGGCCGAGTCACCATTGTTGTCTTCCATAATCCATGAACCGCCATGCAAGATGTTGGAGATTGATTTGCGGACTTGAACAGAGAGCGGCTCTGGCTCTGGAGATGAAACGACCAGAATCTTGCAGCGATCCTCGTTGACGAACCACTCATCGAATTGGAAGGCTATGTGTTGCTGCAGAAGCTTGTATCCCTCGGCGGTTGATGGGTAAGTGATGGGAATTTCCCAGCCCTCTCGTTTTCTCTGCTCCAGAGAAACATCTTTGCGCTCACGACCTGGACCTATTTCGTTTATGATCCTGTTGAAAGCGGAGAGTCAGCTTGGGGAACACATAGCGTAGGCAATCAAGCCAGTTGAGCAGGAAAAAGGGTCTGCTTACCATTTCCAAAAGTCTCGTTCCGTAATCCCGCTTTTGGACTTTTTGGTCGTGTACCATTGCCAAGCCTTTCTCCCAAGGGTGATGTGAGGCGGTTCATCCAGAGAGTTGCGAAATGAGAAAGTTGGCGGCATTGCGGTGTGATGCGAGGTGCCGTGTGGAGTGGATGGGAAAAGAGGAGTGATTTGTACGCTGAAAGGCCGAACTCGACATGAAAGCCAGACAAGAAAAGGTAAAAGATAGATGCAAAGATGCCAAAAGATGCCAAGTATGTGTACAAACAGGATGTTGAAAAGAAGATGTTGGAATTGTTGTTCAAGAGAGTGGTGGGAAACGGGGGGAATGGAGGTCTTCTTATACTCATCCGAGTGCCTCTCGTCACCGGAAGACAACTGCTATTCCAGAGCTCGCACCTTTCCACATTGACTGGAGCAGAGGGAGGTCAAGGGAAGAGCAGGATCCTTCGCGTCAACCATTCCTTACTCAAAGTGTTTTCATCGCTTTGACTTGTTTGAGCGTACTTTCTGTTTCCCACGACCATCAAGCGTGATGGACGCAACGAAGCCGGAGCGTCTGTTGCGTCGACAATCATGAAGAACGCGCAAACAAGCTCAAACATTGCAAGAGCGCCGGGATGGGAAGTGGGAAATGCTGCTACTTCCATCTGATTTGCCAACTTCCATTGCGTATGGAGCTTGTATCATGGCGTGTTGCACTTGAACAAGATTGTTGCGACTCTTGCAGTTTGCCGTAACTTCCCCAGCAAACGTTTCGAAGGAAGAGATGTGTTTGTACTGATTTTGGTCCAGCATCACGTCCTTCCTTACCTTCAAGCCAAAGCCACTTCGTTGGCAGTCAAAGACGGTCGGTTGATCAACGGGGCGAGATCTTCGGGAAGCTTCTTTTTGGTTATTGATGTCGGCCCTGCGAGCTCATCAGCAGGCAAAAGAGGGAAGTCAAAATGGGCTCCTGCTCATACTTCGTTGCTGACGTCCGGGAAGCCTTTGATGATGGCAAGTGGGCGCCAAACGAACCTCAAGGGCCGAAGCACGGCACCTGCATTCCTGTCTTCCTGCCTGCCCGCGTCTGCCCGCAGCTGCCTGCCCAACTCTCCCAACCGGCAGCCGCTCCTTCCATCATTTCATCCCATACCTACATCATACCTACCAGCCAGCCAGCCGCTCCTTCCAATCTGAACCCCCAACGAGGCAACGCCCATATAAGCTCCCGTTACATAGCTCCTTCCAATACCCCCAGCCAACGACCAGTTCAATCCTGGTCGGCTAGCGCAGTCAGTAGTACCGTTCCCGGCGTCCTAGCTCTGCATCTCCCACCCTGTCCGACTTCGAGTTCGATTCTCGGACGGGGCAGATCACGAGGTTCTTTTCAACAAAGACAAAGGCCGATAGCGTGCCATCCATGTCGTACACCGCGGGAGTTGTATACTGGCCGGGCTACTGGGCCAGTTGAACCGAGCAACTGGTTGTTCTATCTGTTGGCTACCTTCTTTTTTTGGAGATTTTCTGGGGAGGAATTTTGATGGTCAGTATCAGGGAGGGAGGGTTTTGGAAGCGGGTGGGTGCGATCGTAGTCCTTCCAGGTTCCTTTCCAGAATTCCGTTACACGATTCTGTCTTCATCCTCCTTCCTCCATCTTGCCGTATCGAAATGAGCAGGCATCTTCATTACAAGTCGTCAAGCGCTTCACTTGCAACGAAGGGAATGGAGGAAAGCAAGCAAGCACGCGCCGGTACTTTCAGAAGTCCCTTCGGTGGTCAGGAGGCTCTTGTGACTGCCTTGAATGGAATTGCAGACGGAGAGCTCCAAGTAAGAAGGAAGAAAGGCGATGAACGATCCACGCAGTCAATAGAAGTGGAAAGAACTAAGCGACATGCATCGTTGAGATTGAGATTGCCAAGCCAGCCACAACAGCCACTGCGCCAATCGTTCCCAGGAGGACGGGACAAGGCGAATGAGATTTGAACAGGGAGCGTCAGAACTCCAGTGATAACCCTAACCCGCGCAATGTTCGCTGAGATCTGAGTACGTGAAGCAATCAACCGACGGCCCGCACTGACGGGAATCGCTGTTAGCGTAGGTCACCGCCTTCGGTTGATCACAGCGCTGTGCGATCCTTCGCGACGTCACTTACCTGCAACGGTCCTTCCGTTACTCTGACTTCTTGCGATTCAGGTTGTGTCTTGAAGAGACAGGGCAGAGTCGCCGACGGGATAATTGCCAAAGCGCAAGAAAAGGAACATGAACTGACCAATCTTGTGGCTGCCAATTCTCACTCGGCAATTGCCGTCACGGGGGCGCGCAGGGAGCACCTGGCGCCGGCGCCGACGCGCTTAGGCGCTGTAGCTGGAGCCCTGGAGCAGGAGCGGGCCGCCGCGGAGATGTTCATTCGCTGATGGGTTTTCTTTCCCGCAAAATCGCGCCTGGGACAACCTCGGCTACAAACAACGACAACCCGTACAGCCAACAGTCTCGACCCTCGATTATCGGTCGTAGAATGTTGATGGGTGTTCCCGGGTGTACGGGTCGCTTCACAACGGGCGAGCCCTTTTCAGCTTTGTGAGCCTTCTGGGCTGACTCGGACCATGCCATTATCAATCGTGAGCTGATCAACTCCAGTCATCAATCCCCGGGACTATTCCCTCACCTTTTACAGGTTTTGTGAGAAGGACCACTTGATGACCGATGCCTTTTTTCGGTTACTGGCCGGGTCCTCTCCGTCTCCGGGGCCGAAAATAGAGTCCTGGTGGTAGCAGTCTCGACTCTCTCCGCGGTGTCCACGGAGATGTGCATTTTCGCTTATATTTCCTCTTTCCGGGGCGATATCTGTCCATGATCAACATGACAGGATCTTATTCCCGATCGTACGGCGCGTCGAGTAGTCCCACCTCCCCGCCGTAAAGGCTCCAGAACTCCGGGGATGGCCTGCTATGATGCTGCCGATGGTGGACATTCGGGATACCAAGTGGAAACCCTCGACCACCTGGCGCCAGGAGCCGCGCGTTGCACCGGGACCAGGAAGATCGAGGCCTTTTCTAGACGAAAGGGTCAGAATGAAGAGGTCATGATAAATACTCGGGCAAGCGCCCGGATGCATCATCATCAGAAGTTGCAAGTTCCAACTTTAGACGAACCAACCTACCCCTTATACGAGCCCTCAATTTGAGTTCAACCCCCTACCACACACACATTCCCATATCAGTAGCCTCTACAAGGCACAACCATCAGGCACAATGACCCTCACCGACGCCCAAATATCCATCGTCAAATCCACCGTCCCCGTCCTCAAACAACACGGCGAAGCCATCACCACCATCTTCTACCGCGACCTCATCACCGAAAACCCCTCCCTCAAAAACGTCTTCAGCCTAACCTCTCAATCCAACGGCGCCCAACCGCGCGCCCTCGCCAACGCCGTCCTCTCCTACGCCAGCTACATCGACAACCTCCCCGCGCTCTCGCAGGCGGTCGCGCGCATCGCGCACAAGCACGTGTCTCTCCAAGTCGAGCCGGCGCAGTACGCCATTGTGGGTCAATACCTGATCCAGGCCATCGGGCAGGTGCTTGGCGATGCGGCTACGCCCGAGATTGTAGATGCTTGGACGGCGGCGTATGGGGTTTTGGCGGATGTGTTTATTGGGACGGAGCGGGCGATTAATGAGGAGAATGAAAAGAAGGATCATTGGAGGGGGTGGAGGAAGTTTAGGATTGCGAGGAAGGTGGAGGAGAGTAGCTCGATTTCGAGCTTTTACTTGAAGCCGGTGGATGGGGATGCCAAACTGCCAAAGTATCTGCCTGGTCAGTATGTCTCTGTGCGAGTGCTGGTGCCCCAGTTGGGGTATTTGCAGAGTAGGCAGTACAGCTTGAGCGAGGCGCCGAGGGAGGGAGGGATGGAGGAGTATCGGATTAGTGTGAAGAGGGAGGAAGGGGAGGCCGGTCACGGTGTGCCGGGACTGGTTTCCAACTTGCTTCATGGTAAGCAGGAGGGCGAGGAGGTGGAGGTTAGTCATCCCCAGGGCGAGTTCTTTGTTGATCCCGCGGATGCCAGCAAGGAGGGGGTGCCGGTTGCGTTGATCTCGGTGGGCGTGGGCGCTACTCCGATGATGGCTATCCTCAAGAGCTTGGTGCAGGGGGATGTCAAGAGGAGACCGGTGTCGTGGATCCATGCGAGCAGGTCGAGTTCGGAACAGCCGTTTGGTCAGGAGGTGAGGCGCATCGTCAAGGAGAACCCGGAGCAGGTGTCGGCCCATGTGTTTTTGAAGACGGTGGCGGGCACGGATCAGGCCGGTGTGCATTATGATTTTGCGGATACAAGGATGGATTTGACCAAGTTGGATGGAGAGCGGGATCTGCATTTGGCGGATAAGAGGACGGAGTACTACATCTGCGGACCGGAGACGTTTATGGTGGGAACCAGGAAGGTGTTGGTTGGTCTTGGGGTGGATAGGAGTAAGGTGCATTTGGAGCTGTTTGCTACTGGTGATGTTGCTGATGAGTAGGTGATGGGATTCGGGGTTGGTGATGGCGTCGGTGTATGATTGGCTTGCTGGAAGAAAAAGGAAGAAGGCCAAAAAGCCCCCAACTAAATACCCAATCTCGCTCCCCAAAAAAAAACTGATCCACCAAAACCAAGGCAGACCCCCTGCAACGCTTCCTTGGCAACCATCATCGAAGTAAATACCAAAGTAAACACCAGAAAAAATCAACCTTTTGCATCGGCCTTCATCCTTTTTCTTAGGCTTTTCTTAGCAAAAAAGATCATTCACCATGGGACCACCTCATCTCACTACCCCTAAGAAAACCCGTCTCATTGGCGCCTATAACGACCGCGAAAGAAAGGGGGAATTCTACTTTAAAACCAACCTTTTTAAAGACAACGGAATTTCCTATGCAACCGGATGGCGGACCGAGACGATGGCCGGACCTTTCATTCCGTTTATCCTGAAAGAAGGGGGAGGAAAAGAAAGCTTTCTCCTAAAGACATCGCTATCATTGAGAAATTTCTCGAAAATGAGGGCTTTGATACAAGAACTATCCCATAGGAAGGTCTTCCTATAATAGCCGGCCTCGATATCGAGTGCTGCGGAGAAACGGTTAGGAAAGTAATCCGTCAATGAGATTTCCGGAAATGTATTGCTTGCGAAAAGGCCTATATCTCTCCCGATCTCAAAAAGCGGGGGTTATAATAGACGAGAAATATACTTCGGAAATATCTAACTCTAGAAGTATGGCGGCGAATTCGTTTTTCGGACGAATATTATTTTGGATAGGGTCCTCAAGGGAAGATTTGGGTTATAAGAAGACTTTGGGAAAGATATTGCTCGGATTGTATTATCGAGAAAGAAGACCCTAAAGAGAAGGATAGGAAAAGAGTCTATATTTAGGCTACTATCGGATATGATTTTAAATCTTCTCTCGTCTTCTATGATATCCTAGGGAATAACAATGGTAAAATGAGTTTTAAAGTCTTGTTAGGTCGCTAGGGACCTGTCAGGCGTTAGACCCGTGCTAGCACCGAGGAGCGCCAATGCCCGCATAGTATAGCGCCGTAGTGTGGCGTCGGAACGGTTCGGAGCCGTCGCGGACTTAGTTACTATAGAATAGAGTTTATAATAATATAAATAGCCGGTCGAACTCGCCTCTAGAATTATCGGAGTTAGTTATTAATATATCTTCAGTCATCCCCCTACTTTAATGTCCTTTACATACTTGCGCTATTTGTAAGTACCTTAACCTACCTTTCTCTACGATTTTAATACGTTAATAATTATTACTACGGGAGTTGAGCCGTTACTAATAGGATATAAATACATAACGGACGATCCGTCTTTCAGATTATCGAAGAAACCCTTCCTTTACTTCCAATATATAAAAATTATTTATTACCCCTCTTACTGTAGCTGACGATAGCCTTTAGTACTAGCTTCCTTCTTCGTTTTAATATTATTAGCTAATTATCGAACAAATAAACGATAATAATTTGGATAGCGACCGCTCCTTTGCCCCTTCGTATATTTCGCGCAATCCTTTCTACTATTTAGAGAATGATATTATAATATAAAAGTAAAAATTCTTTGAATTCTATATAGCGGCTATCTAATTACTTTTAATTTACCTCCTATCCTATATATTTCATTATAATTAAAATAGTTTTGTACATTTATTAAAATAAAATTAATTCAGTAATTACCTTCCCGTTCCTTTCGGATTCCGCTATTAGGATTATCTTTTCTATAATTAAATACTCCTATTAACCTTCTTTATTCCCCTTATTACTCCCTAAATTATAATACTTATTATTCTTATATTTACCCAACCGATTTATTTTATTATTTTATTTAAATATCGCCCTAAAATTAATATTTTTTAAATTTATTAATAAGAGCTCCTCCTAATTATATAATTTTATTTTCGAAATTAATAATTACTATTTTGAATACCCCCGGATACTCCTTTCTTTTATTGTTAATTATATTAAAAGTAATCTTAAAAACGTATAGATTAAATATATTATAATTTTCAAAAAAAAGATCGATTATAACCCTATCTATAATATTCCTATTTAGAAAAATCTACGTACTTTTTTAAAGAAGGAATATAGCGGTAATATTTAAATTATCGAACGTTCCGCCTTTATTAATTTTAAATATATATAGTAAAGTATTACTAGGACCGTTCGTACGTTCTACGACCGTTTTTATATTAAAAAGTTTAATCTATCTTATAAATAACCGGAATATTTGTATATTTCATAATAAATTAACTGCTTACGTGCTTATTTATATAGTAGTGTCTTATTAGCGAACGGTATTAATATATTAACCGAAGCGGTAGTGTATATAGAGCGATTAGAAAGTATAAAAACTTTAGCATTAATAATATAACGTTAGTGCCTTTAAATACCATATCTTTATTTATTTTCTCCTTTTTTTCTTCCTGTTTCTATTTTTATTTCTATTCCTATATTTATTCTTAATTTTACTAATTTCTCTCGTCTTCTCCCCATAATTTTTGTTAACCCCAACCTTATTTATTATTATTATAATTAATTTGGATATATGTACGGTTAATACTAGGTAGTAAAATTGCGTAGTATTTACTATAAATATGGTAAATTTAAATATTCGGCGTTTTCCTATATTAAATATAATTATTATAATTATAGTAAATTAGGCTATATATTATATTAATACTCTATTTTCCGTAGTACCTTAATTTAAGGCGTGAATATTAAATTGGTAGTACTAGTGAAAATTACGACTACTTCAGCCTAAGGAAGCGCGGGTATATTATAATTGTATTTAAATACGAAGGTATTAATGAAAATATATAGAAATTAGCGGAAAATTTATAGTTTAATAAATTTTAGTGCGGAGCTAAATTTTATTAGAAGGTATTTATTGTTATTAAATATTAAAATAGAATTCATAAATTACTATTTTATTAATTTCTCTCTCTAATTTATTCTTATACGTAGTTTAATTATTCATTTTATTACAATGCGCGATTCCTATAGTATTAAGCGGAAGAAAAGGATTATATTTATAGTTATTGATTTCCCCGGCGTAGACGTTATTTTTAATTACCCTTAATTGTATAAATATAATTTTGAAATCGATTAGCGTTAGAAGAGGTTTTAATTTTGGATTAAAATATAAAATTTAAAAATGAATAAAGAGCCGATTAAAAATAGTTATAAAATTGTAATATTTCTTTATAGTTTACGTTAGGATTTAATCCCTATATTAGATTCAAAAGAAGTATTCAATTTTTTTAATAGTTTTAATTCCTTACTATATTCGATTATCCCTTTCGAAATTCCCCTATCCTTACTTATAAAATTTTTAACCCTATTGGATATCCTAGATTTCCCTGATATTTCTTCCGATATACCTACTTTTATATTTATTAATATATTTCCGGATATGTATTTTAAAGTTTTTAAAATTATATTAAATGGAATTTACCCGCCGTTAGAGCCCTTATTAAAATTAGTAATTCTAAAGCCGTCCGTCGTCGAATTTAAAAAGGAGGAGACGGCCGCCGCCGAATTGATAATTCTTCCGGAATATAAAGAGTTTCAATAAATATTCGAAGCGTCGGCTATATCCTCATTATAGTACGACCGTTTAAAATATTATATTAATTTAATTGAAGGAGAGTCCGTTCCCTAAGGCCCTATTTATATGTTTAATATTAAAGAATTAGAAGTATTTTAGGAATAATTAATAGAAATGTTATATAAAGAATAGATTCGTCCGTTTATTAATCCAGCAGGGGTTCCTATTATTTTTATTCCGAAGAAGGGAAATAAATTAAGGTTATATATCGATTACTATACGTTTAATAAAGTAATAAAGAAGAACCGTATAGCGTTACCTCTTATTCAAAAAATTTTAGATCGGTTATTGTTAGCGAAGATTTTTATAAAGTTAGATTTGAAGGATATATATTATTATATTCGGATTATGGAGGGAAATAAGAAAAAGATAGCGTTTTATACAAAGTATAAGTATTATAAATTTTTAATTATACTGATAGGATTAATTAATATTCCTACTATTTTCTAAATGTATATTAACAATATATTAGCGGAGTTAACTAATACTATTTATATTATTCATTTCGACGATATTATAATTTATAATAAAAATAAAGAAAATTATTGTAAATATATTAAGGAAAATTTCTAATATTTATACAAACGTAATCTATATATTAATTTTAATAAATACGAATTTTATATTAAAAAGGTATTATTTTTAAATTATACAGTTTCGCCCAAAGGTATTTCGATAGATCCGGAGAGGGTTATAGCAATTACGGATTAGGAAGCCCCGAAAAGCGTTTATAATATTTAAATTTTCTTAAAGTTTATAGGGTTTTATCGACGGTTTATAATATCCTATTCTAAAGTTACGGCTCTATTAATAAATTTGTTAAAGGGAGAGAAATAAAAATTATTCGAATTATTAGAATTAATTAAAGTAGTGTTCAAAGAGTTGAAACGGCTATTTTAAAAGGTATTAATATTACGGTACTTTAATCCTTCCTTATTGATTTAAATAGAAACGGATACGTTTAATTTCGTAATTAGTATAATATTAGTATCGTATATAAAACGTAGTAGTATCCTATTATATTCTTTTTTCGTAAGAAATCCCTGGAGGAAACGCGCTATAGCGTTAATAATAGCGAATTATTAGCGATTATAAGCGTATTAAAGGTATAGAGGTAATATTTATTATATATTAATAAACTTTTCTTTATTATTATAAATTATTTAAATTTTTAATATTTTAAAAATAAGGATAGTGTTAGCGCGTAGTAATATTAGTAAGCGTTGGAATTGGCGGTATATAATTTTGATATTGAATATCGGGTAAGGAAATTTAATCCGGCGGACGGGTTATTATAAAAATTATAATTATACGAAGTTATCGAAGTAATTAGGAAGGATTATCCTTTAATACGGATGATTAAAGAAAGTAAGGAGAAAGGAAAGACGATATAGAATAGGATTATATTGGACGGTAGTATTAAGAAGGTATTATTAATTAGTCGGGAAATATAGAAAGTGGTAATAGAAAGGAGAAAATAGTATAAAGATAGTGGAGAAAATAAATTAGTTTAGGAATTAGAATGGGAAGATAATAATTAGAAAGGAAAGTATAAAAAATGTAGTATTAATAAAAATAAAGGGTCGTTTAAAGAGTATAAAGGTTAAAGTAAAAATAAAAGGGTATTGAGGAAGAAAGTATAATTTATAGACGAAATCGCTGTAAATCGTAGAAAAAGAGTAAATAAAATTGTTGTTAATCGTATAGGAATATATATAGTAATTGTAAAGGTATAGAAGGAGGATAGGTAATTTCTTTTGTTAAATTAATAATTATTAGAAGCGTAGAGATTGGATCCTTTTATATTGGAAGAAGCGTAGAAGGAATTAGGGAAATGTTGGAGAGTAGAGAAATAATATAATATAATTTTTAAAAAATTAAAGGAATTATTTATTAAAACCCTTATTTTTATTAATAGGATCCGAATTTACCTATTTTGTTAGAGGTAGATTATAATAGGTATAGTTTTAATAATATTTTTATTTTAGAAAATAATAAGTAAAAGATAATAGTTATTTATTATTCCTAAAAGCTTACCCTTATTAAACGTAATTACCCTATTTATAATAAGGAAATATTTTTAATTATTAAATATATAAAAGAGTAGTCTATAGAATTTAAGAGTTATAAGAAATTTGTTAATTTTATTAATTATTGTAATTTTAAATATTTTATAGAGAGGTAGAAATTTTTTAAATAATAAGTATAATAGGCTAAATTTCTCTTATAAATTAATTTCGAAATCTTTTACCACCCGGGGAAGTTCGTTGTAATTTTTAATATTTTATCTTGTTGGGATTAGGACCGCCCTAATAAAGAGGATATAAAAATCAAAGAAATATAGTTAATTCCTTAATCCGCTCTTAAGAATTATATTCGTATAGTCGTTTCTTTTATTATAGTGGGGGAGGGTGTAAAAGTATTTAAAAGTCTAGATTTGTAATAATTCTTTAAAAAAGTCTTTTAAAAAAATAAAGTCTATTAAATTATTTGCTGAACCGTTATTAATAAAGATAAGACCCTCTTAACTTCCGCGCAAAGTCTAAAGGTTTAATTTGGCGAATATACTATTGACGGATTCGGTAAATTGTATTATAGAAGTTGTATTTAAATTCTAAAAGCCTCTATTATTATTGAAGTTGTGGTTTTATATATATCTCTAAAAAAATATTAAAAGGAACGTTCTCCGTACCCGTATTATTAAAGAAATATATAATTCGAAGGCTTTTAGGTACCCCGGAAGAGAAGGTACTATTTATATTATAAGTAGAGATTTCTATTAGCCGCTAATAGGTATTTATATCTATTAGTTTTTAATTAATTACGATATTTATAATAAGGTAATATATTAGAAAGATTAAAAAAGAAGGCTATTAAAGCCTTTTCTTATTTTAAATTAATTTTTTAAAAATATTTAAATAGATTTTATTATTAATTTCCCTCCTATAAGAGGCTATGTTAACCTTCCTATTATTAAAGATAAGTTTAGTAAATTACTAATTTTAGAATTAATACCTTCTATAGAAGTAGAAATAATAGCGGAAACTTTCTTTAAATATTTTCTACGATATTATAAGTAGCTGCAATCTATCATTAATAATAGGGGTATCAATTAGATTAGCCGACTTTAAAAATATTCTTACGATTTATTAAGTATTAATAAATTTTTAAGTATTATTTTTTACCCTTAAATTAATAATAGCCCTGAAAAAATAAATTAAGAGGTATAAACCTTCTTAAGAATTTTTATTAATTACGCTTAAAATGATTAAGTTTATTAATACTTAGTAGTATAATTAGCGATTAATAACCGAGTTAATATTTCTATTAATATATCTCTATTCTTTATTACTTATAATTATTATCCGTAATCTTTAATAGCCCTAGTAATTTCTTAATAGAAATAGATTTTAAAAATCCGTAGGTAAGAGCTAAGGATTTCATTGTAATATTATAAGAAATTATAAATTTATATTAAGTAATTATAGTAATTTCCGTATAAAACTAAAACCGTTTTACTAATTGTAAAAAGTAATTAATGAAAATCTTTAAGATAGGGGATGAAATTTAGTTAAACTTCGAAAATTTTATTATAGCGCGCCCTAAGAAGAAATTCAATTAGGTTTACACAAAGTATATAACATTTCAAATTCTTAACACTTTTATAATAGAATTTTTCGACCTCTCTTCAAAAGTCTTTAATAAATTTTATATAAATCTAATTAAGAAGGTTCGTAATAACCTTTTACTAAACTAAATTACTACCGATTTTTAATTATTAATTATTATAATAAATAGGGAGAAAACATGCTTCGTAGATGAAATCCTCTATTATATAATTAAGAAAGGTCGTAGAATAATTTTAATTAATTAAATTAATTAAGTATAATAATTTTAGGAATTACTAAAAGAATTCGGTAATATAATAGCCTTAGACAATTTTAAAACGAAATATAGTTTAGCTGATATTAATAATAGATTAATTGAATATTTTAATATAGAATATATGAAGTAATAGAGACAGTGGTAAAAAAAAAAAGAGGGTAATAAATATTAATTCTAAATGTTTCTAATTTTTCTTCGGTATTTTATACTTCTAATTATTTTTACTTTCTATAACCTCTAACCGCTTTTGGAACGATTCGAAGCGGGCTATTAATTCTATTATAATAGGTTCCTTAAAAAGGAAGGCGGGGGTTAAGGGAGCGGCCGGGGTAATAGGAGCGGTAGGGGTCGGAAGAGCGGTGGTAGCGTTATTAAAGGCTGAAAGGAAATAATTATATTCCTATTTAAAAGTTTCGGTTAATTGAAATTTATTTTTATTAAAGTAAATAAAATAAAAGACATTTACAAAGAGAAAGTACTATTTTTATATAGTTCGGTAGCGTAATATTAAATAGTTATAATTTTATAAACGTGCCCGAAAACCTTCGTTTTCTTCTTACTAGAGGTCGTTGCTTCCTAAATCGTAGCGAATTTTTAAGTTAAGGACGAGGCCCGGTCGTATTATTTACTATTATTATAGTAGGTTATATACATTTAATTTCCGGATTTAATATAATATTCGTATAGGATATTTAAGTACGAAATATATAAGATTTCAGAGAAGTTATAATCTACCTAAAGAATAGATAAAGTTAATAATAATTTTTTAAAGTAAGAGTAATAGAGAGGATTTATTAATAAATATTTAAATTTAATAAATTTAGGCTCTTTAGGAGTAGCGACGGGGTTTTTAATACGCCCCCAATGGGCGGCAACTTCTTAAAAGGGAGATTAGGAACTATATAATAACAGTAAAAATAAAGCTTCATTCTTAAACGGCTAAAATAGGAATGGGGACGGTTCGGACGAAATTAAGTAAAGTATCTACTTTAATTAGGAAGGGTAAACGAAGAATTGGTTGGGGGATAATAATATTTATTTTAATAGTTTGAATAATAATTAGAAAAAAAAGAATAAAAGAGAGAGAGAAGGAAAAGAAGTTGGGGGAAGGGTTTTTATATATAATTTTAGAGGTACGTATATATGTACGCTATTATTTATTATTTATTGCCTTCGTCAGTTGAAATAGAAGGAGCGAACGCGTAGAAGGGTAGGAGGAGGAAGGAAGGGGGTAATATTATAGGGTTAAGGCCCGGGCTATAGCGTTTCAATTATCGATTAGAACTATTGTAAAGCGCTATAACTATATTTATATAGCCCTTATTAAAATTTCGCATCTCCGGTAGAGCCGTCTTTCAGATAGAACTTTCCTTCTTTATAGAATCTTAATTAAATTATACAACTAGTACCTATGTTAACTGTACTGTCCCCGTTACAAATACCTATAGACGGACGGATAAATAGAGTGGTAAAATTAAAGCTTAGAATTATAGTTATAGATCTTTTATAATTTAGAATAGGTAAATTAGGCCGAAAAATTAGTAATAAGAGAATAGATTTATAACAATTACTTCTATATTATTATTAGTAAATCCCTGCCCGAATTACTCTACGGCTATCATTTACGTAGTTTAGTTAATTTAAATCGGGGTCGTAAAAACGTATTCCCTACGGTAGTTACCGAAAGGATTGCGGAATTAATTAAAGGACGAGCCGCTATCGTTAAAGCTTTAGAGAAAATTAATAAAGGTTATACGAAGTAGTATAATAAATTGTATAAATTCAAAGAATTCGAAGTCGGTAATTAGATTTTTTTTAATACGAAGAATATTAAATAATGGAGGCCTAATATTAAATTAATAAATAAATTCTTAGGGCCTTTTCAAATTATTAAGGTTATGAATAATAAGAAGATAGTTTATTATTTTACCTTTCCGGAACGCTATTATATTTACCCGGTATTCTTTATTACTTTATTAGAACCGTACTACGGCGACCCTAAGGTAGTAGCGTTATAAAGAGAAATAGTAAACGTTGAAGACGATTTTATATAATATAAAGTAGAAACGATTATAAAGTATTAAAAGTTAGGAGCGAACCGGTAGTATTAAGTAAAGTGGAAGGGGTATTCGGATAACGATAATGAATAGGTATTATAAAAGGATTTAAATTGCTTAGAATTATTAAAGGAATATAAAGTAAAAGAATTATAAAGGAGGAAAGCCGAAGGGGGCCTGGTAAATAAGTTAATAAGAATAAATTGAATAGGTTAATAAAAGGAGGTTGAAGTAATTAATAATTATAATATATTAGTAATTATAGAATATTAATAATTATAATATATTTAAAATATTAGACGATTATAATATATAGAACCTTAAACGATTATAATATATAGAGTATTAGACGATTATAATATATAGAGTATTTAATATATTAGATTAGAATTGGGAGAATTATATTGAAAAGGCGGGCGATAGTATATAAATAGAGGGAGGAGGAGTTAATTAAGGAGCTATAGAGAATAACGAACTAGGAGACGTAGTAGTACGCCGGTATTTAATTATCAATTATCTATTAGGTTAATATTCCTCCCTTTAAACGACGATATTATTATTAAAAGTAAAATTAAAGAATTATGGAAGTAAAAGGTTGAATATTATAATAACTGCCTAATCTAATCTTCGAATTCGAATTTAAATTGTACGTTAATATAGAAGTCGAATCTACTTTTTTTAAGAATAAAATTTTCGCCCGCAACCGCTACGCCTATTAATAAATAATTTAAATTCAAATCTTACCCTCATCTATTATTTTATTACTAGCCGCTAATACTAATATATTTTTATTATAGGGTTAAAAATATATTTCGGCTGGTAATAAATGGTAAATATTAATATTTACTGAATACATAATTTAAAAGATATTAATTAAATCGATTATATTTACAGCGGTAGTAGGAGTTATTAAGAGAGTGGGAGTTATAGCGTTAAATTATTCCCTATCGAAAATAAGAATAATAGCGGGGGTAATTTAATTAATAAGGTAATTATTAGTAGGATAGTAAAAGTTGTAGTATTCTATTTATTCGTTAAAGTAGCGATTATAAAATTTAGAGGGTATTAAAAGAAGAATACAAAAGCGTTCGTAAAGGATATAGATTCTAATTATTAAAATATTAGCGGAATTATAAAAAGCAACAACGAAAGTAAATATAATGTTATTTATATTTTTTATGTAAACGGCGATTACGTTTCTTTAAAATACGATTATATAATTATAAAAAATTGGAAGGAAATTATAAAAACGCCGGTTTAGAATTTTAAAATACGCTCAATACGTATTATTATTTAAAGGAATAACTTTATTAATATTAATATTAATAAAAAACGAATAGGAATTTAATGGATTTTATTAAGTATAAACGAAATAATTTATAATTAGGACTATAGCAGCGTTAATAATATTAGGAGGTAAGTTTATAATAGTATTTATAACTTCTTAGGAAGAGATAATATAAAGCGGATTGTAAACGGTATTATTAAATAGTTAATATAGGAAATATAGAGCGGAAAGGAAAAGTATTTACTAAAATTAAAAGCGGTTAGGTTTAATAAAGAGGGTTAAATTATAAAGGGTATACCGGTTAATAAGGCTTAGGAAGACGGTTATAATTATAGTATAAATAAGTATATAAATATATACGAAAGAAAGAGGAAGAGAAGGAGGGGGAAAAGGAGGAAAGAAAGAAGGGTTTTTATAATTAGAATTAAGAATATAAAATAGGGTAGAATTAAAATAAATAATCGAAGTATAAAAGTACGGGCGTTATTGAAAAGTTTTTAAATAAATTAATTTTAAATAATAAAGGGTAGGAAAGGCGGTAAAAGAAGGCAGTAGAAGGGAATAGAGGAAAGGTAGGGAGGATAATTTGAGATAAGAGGACGGCCGATAAGCGTTAAAATGGTAACGGGGAAGTAAAATATAATAAGGCGGAGGGCGGTTAATTTAGGCCTAGGATAATAAAATATAATAAAATGAAAGGCGGTTAATTTAAACTTAGAATAGCGGCTGGTAGAAAATAGGGAGATAATAAATAGTAAATAGAAGGCGTCGAAGCCGGCGGTAAAATATGGTTAACGGGTATTGGGTAGCGGGTTAATATTAGTATAGAGGTAAAAAGAGCCAGAGAGGGCGGCGTTTTAGCGACAGTATATTTAGTTATAGAGGTAGATTATAGAGGAATAGTAGCGGAGGAGCGCCGGTAGGGAGGCTACTGACGTAAAGTATTTATAAATTTTTAGGATAGAAATTTAAGAGAGGAGGGGTTATATTAAGTCGTTAAAGACTTATTAGGTATTAGACTTATACTAATATTGAAGAGTGTTAATACCTGTATAATATAGCGCTATAGTATAGCGTTAGAACAGTTCGGAGCTATTGCGGACTTAGTTACTATAGGATAGAGTTTACAACGATATAAATAGCCGGTCGAATTCGCCTCTAGAGTTATCGGGGTTAATTATTAATATATTTTTAGTCTTCCCCCTACCTTAACGTCCCCTACGTACTTGCGCTGTCGGTAGGCACCTTAACCTACCTTCTTTTACAATCCTGACAAATCTATAGGGATGAGATTTTGGATCCGATAGTTGGAGAATGGTTGAGGAGAGGTGATGATTTCGCTTTGGAGGAGGATAATGATAGTGGTTATAGAAGAGTAGTGAAAGAGGGAGCAAAGAAGCTCAACATCGTCTAAAAATGGAAAAAGGACAACGGATTGGAATATTATTTTAACTGCCCCAGTTCACCAGATTTCTTACCCATTGAAAAGGCCTAGCAATCACCAAAGCAATACCTTAGAAAAAGGGGGAAATGGGATGACGAGATTGTTAGGGAATTGGCTTAAGAAGGGTGGGATGCGCTAACTCAGGAAAAAATCAATTCCTGGATTGACCAAATATCCGAAATTCTGCAGCAGTGCATAGAATTAGAAGGAGCATTAACAGGGCATTAGAATGCAATTCATTTCGTTCATTTTGGCCATGGTTTCGTTGATTTTTCTTGTTATGAATATTCGTGATGGTGGTTTTGGTGGATCAGTTTTTTTTTGGGGAGCGAGCCAATGAATGAAAACTCTGGTGGGGTGCAACTCTGAGTGAAGACAGGGTTACATCTTTCCTTCCGTGCTGTGCTTTTTGACGATGTGATGGAATCCTTCTGCAGCCATTGTAGGTTGATGGAGCTGTTAGTGCAGGACCCTTGTAGCAAGGTTGTTTGGGGTGATTTTCAAGTACCCGTTAACAGAGAGCAATCTTGTCGGATGTTGCACCTCGAGTCCAACCAACAGCCGCGACTATCTGGTTCGGATGGCTCTTCTGGGTCTATTACCCTGTGGTAATGCAACGGCATATATTTGCAATGCTTCTTTTGTGCTTGCGTCCCGTGATACCTGGTACCTGGAACACAAGACCATGCAACTCAAAGCTTGAAAACATCTTCTCCCGCACACAACATCTTGTGAAATATGCCTCTTGGTTGTTCCTGCCTGATATACTTGCTTCCCCGCCTCTTGAAACGAAGAAGAAATTTTTTCTTTCATCCTTGCGCTCACATAGGGAAAGAACTCGAGCAACCAACATCCGTCGCACCTGCTGTCGAGTAGAGCAAGGTTAGGTAGATAAGCATTTGAAGCTTGAAACAGATGCTTTGTAGGTCATCCAAAATCCGCATCATTCAAACGCCAATCAAGCGCTCAAAGTCACCTCAACGCTTTCCAGAGTCGGATTGGAATTTTATAAGAGGCGCCCGACTTTTCATCTCGGCAATCAACTTGCTCAACTGTCGTTATTGCTCGTCCATGTCGTTATCGTCAGTTTGATTGTCGACCCGGCCGTCAAGGTACCTGTCTTATCGTATGTGAAGGCCCGTGCACAAATCCTTTTCTAACCAATCATCGCCGTTGATTTAGCCTGCGACATTTTGTGACTGGTCTGATTTGCGGCGCACAAGTTCAATTTGCTCAACGTCCTTCCAACGTCATGTCGTCAACTTGAGCCTTTCTGGCTAATCTTCATGAACCATTACTCCTCATGAATAGCCTTGCAATATATACTACTTGTCCTCACCCTTCCCTGTCTTGCTACGCCGTTGTCATATGGCCCCAGTGAGCGTGTCATGTCCGATCTTCGGCGCGCGTTTGCCGTCAACACCAACGCCAACACCAACGCCAACGCCCACGAGCCCTTTGACTACCTGGCCACTTGAACGACGATAGGTAATGAGACGAGACCGTCAGCAAGACATTACGGTTTCAGCGAAAAGAGATGAACGTGTTGGAGAGACGGGGGACGAGGTGGACCCCGAGGCCAAACTTCCCTCCTCGACGTGATATTACCTGAAGGGCTGAACTACCACACCTGTCTGAGTCTCTACTACCCCGAGTCACACTCACACTCACACTCGTCCACTTCCAGAGCTACCTCCGATCAACAGCTTGTTCACTAGCTTCTACTCCCTTCGAGGACGACTAGGAACTCAAGCACACCCTATCCAGACGGTCAGCTCTGCCCCTCCGAGACAGCATGGTAGGTCGCCCTCCATGGGACGGCCTGGTTGGCCCCCATTTCCTTCTAGACGTTCATATTGCTGACGTACCGCGTGCTACTACGTGATTTATGCTCAGACTTGCTTTTTCAGGACCAACAACACTTTGTTGAAAGACCCTCGCATTCATCGGATGGGGTCCACTTGCCGCCAGCTACTGCACTCCATGTCAGTCGTCAACGCAGTCTACACCTTGGTGCTACCCACCCGGCATCTCGGGGCCCAGTGTTCTCAGCTTCCAGTCACTCCCGGGTCCTGGAACGAAGAACGTAGCATCTTCATCCTTCCATAAGACAATGTGTTGCGACTGTGCTGCAACACCAACTACCGCCGTCGTCTACACATTGTATGGTGTCCGCCAGGTGCCACCCGGTTGTGTCATCTCTCCCTCGTGGGACGCACTGGAAACGCTGACGCAACCGAGAGCATCACTCCATGACAAGCGGGTGTTCTCCGGTTCTACCCACCATGTGCGACTTCCACAAGAGGCCTCAAAGGACCGCACTCCTTGTGATGGCCGGGAGGCTCACATGTCGCCCAATCCTGCCTCCAACACCTGGGCGGCACCAGTTCCCGGAACAGGACCCGGGAGTGGTTCAAAGTACTCCCATTAGCCTTGCCGTCGTAACGCGTCATCGCGATGCTTCATGGGTTGACTTACACCAACATGATACAATGGCCTCCTGGTACGACGCGCTCTTCAGACAACCTTTGCCTCGGGATAGCTTGATTGTGCTCGCCGGCAAGTTGTCTTCTTACCCCTGGGTTAAGCTTCAACTAACTTTTTTCCAGATGGACGCGTTCCGCTTCTCCTGGACAAACCACGTGACAACAACCGATGAGACTCGCTTGCTCAGCATACTGACAGCGGCGGGACCGTCCCGGCCGCCCTGGCCCCAAAGGACGGCCTCCCAATCTCCTTCAACGGGACGGGAAGGCCCGGAATGGCTGCCTCGGTTTCTAGAGCTACACGACGATCAGGTCGACTCAGCTTCGTGTCACCCTCTGTGCTCTCGGGGTTTTAGGTGGACAGGAAACCCCGCCTTAACAGCTACGAGGCTTGCGGCGACATAGCACACTAATACGGGAGCCGTTGTGACGTTGTCGCCGGCGGCTGAGAGGCTTCGGGGCTCAACTTGATACCGGCGCACCTTCGGAGGGTTCACCTGTCCTTTGTCCCATCTCGACCACCTTCCACAACTGCCCCACCTTCAGGCCACCATCACCAGCGGATTCTTTCTGTGACTGTGCCAATCTTTTCATTGGCTCTAGGCTCGTGAGGTGCGTCGCGGTGCGCCTGACTTGCTTCTATACATGGGGGCGTCTCTTTTTAGCTGGAGCAGTGTCACCAAGCTGATTCGAGTCACCACTATCTAATGGCTGCAATTGGGTACATTGGCCAATGCAAGATTGACAAGCGGGGCACCCTTCCTGACTTTGAACGACCGACTGTCGTCTCTGCCCTAGAGAAAGGCGCCTGTACCACGTTGGCCGGTCTCGATCTGGCCAGCATTTCCTTGTGGCGATGCGGTTATGTGCCGTGCCAACAAGCGACAGGGATTGATGCAATACCGGGCCAACTGATTTAACTTCGAGGCAACACCACTCTGAAGTAGAGATACTCTTTGAAGGACCCCTGGACCCCTAGGAGACCTCCACCGGAGGCAGAGATGGCCGGCTACGTGTCATCTGCTTCGTCTTTGATAAACGATGGACCTCAAGTCGACATTTCTTCGACTTGATGATCCTTGTCATGTGCTTTTTATGGAACAACTAGGAAATGGCCAACGAGCCGCACCATGAGATGGCGCGACTTCAATGGGTGTATACCTCTTCTACGTCAAGCACTTCGGGGAACACATGTTCCCATGAGAGACCAAACAAGATTCAAGTTGATGGCCTCGATGGCGGTTGCACCGGAAGATCCTGCGATGGAACGCGAATAAGTGTGGGGATGGCATTGACTGTGTTTTGTACTGTCATGGACGCAGTCTGATGCTGGCAGAGCTCTTCATTGTGCGGCTATGACGAAGAACATTATTGAGTTCCATCAGGAAGAGGAGAAAAAAGATGAATGTTCAGAAATGGAAGTCGGCCCCGATACAGCACCGAGGGAAAAGAAGGGTAGCATCCAGGCGCTTCCCCGTCCTTTAGTTGACGTGGTTGCGGTTGCAATATTGGATTGTGCGGCAATGCAGCAACCTTTGGAATCTCGTTATGGTCGGAAGGAAAGTGAATGGTTGTTGGTCAATGGGGTCGCCGGTCTCCTTGACCCAGGCGGAGCCTCAATTGTTGAAAGTCACTTCCCGCAAACGGCGGCACGTTGTCAACTCCCGGCAGAGTGGATATCACCACCGGGCAACAACCGCCAACAACTAACCGACGCGACTTCCCATCGCCCACCGCCGGTCTGCAACGGGTAGGGAACCTGGCAACGAACGGGCGGCGCTTGTGCTTTGGCCACGAGGTGCCAGCTGACGAACCTTCTTCCTCTGGTCGCCAGTCAAAGTGAAGTGTATTTTCGCGGCTCTGGGATCCAGTTTCGGCCTGCCGGTCGGCACCCACCATCAAAACCTCAAGCGACCTTCACTTACTCGGTGGTCACCGCCTTCCTTCTGCCCAAGTCGCCTTCACCCGACGTCCGGCCAAAACCATTTCTACTAGTACCCCTCCGGTCGTGCCTGGCTCTCTCTCCCAACCCGACTTCCACCCTCTTCTTCCTCACACAAATACCACACAAAAACAACCCACACTCCCTTTCGAAAACTTCTCCTTTGCCACTTAGCAGAGCATTTTGGCATTGGCTTTCTCCCTCTTCTTGCTCACTAGCATTTTCTTTCGGTACCACGTACATACCTGCGACTTCTCCTGCGAGAACGACGACTCACGACTCACGACTTGAGGAACGACTTTCTTTGGCCTGTTCTGTTGCTTTTCGGCGTTCGGTCCAGTACTAGATATCTAATTTCTCTTTCCCTACTGTCCCTCCTTAGGACTACAACAACCTCTCAGCAATCATAATGTCTTACAAGATTCCGCTGTCTGAGCCCATCGCCATCGTGGGCAGCGGCTGCCGCTTTACGGGCGAAGCCACCTCCCCCGCCAAGCTGTGGGAGCTTCTGAAGGATCCCAAGGATCTTACGCGCGAAGTCCCCAAGAATCGGTTCAACGTCGACGGCTTTTATCACCCCGATGGCGAGTATCACGGCACTACCAACTCGGCCAAGGCCTACTTTCTCGAGCAGGACCATCGTCTGTTCGACGCCAGCTTCTTCAACATCACCCCGAAGGAGGCTGAGGCCATTGATCCCCAGCAGCGCATGCTGCTTGAGGTAGTGTACGAGGCTCTCGAGTCCGCTGGCTACACCCTCCAAGACTACTCCGGCAAGAAGGTCGCCGTCTTCGCTGGTGTCATGACGGCCGATTACGATACCCTTTCTCAGCGCGACGATCTGTCTGTCAGCCAGTACTACGCCACTGGCAATGCTCGCTCCATCATCTCGAACCGCGTGTCGTACTTTTTCAACTTCCACGGTCCTTCTATGACCATCGACACTGCCTGCTCTTCCAGTCTTGTCGCCCTCCACCAGGCTGTCCTCTCTCTTCGCTCGGGTGAGGCTGAGATGGCTTGTGTTTCAGGTGTCAACTTGATTCTCACCCCTGAGCAGTTCGTCGTCGAGTCGAGCTTGCACATGCTTAGCCCCACTGGCCGCTGCCACATGTGGGACGATCGCGCTGACGGTTATGCACGTGGCGAGGGTGTCGCCGCGATCTTCATCAAGCCTCTTAGCAAGGCTTTGGCCGACGGCGATCGTATCGAGGCCATCATTCGCGAGACCGGTGTCAACTCTGACGGCCGCAGCAAGGGCATCACCATGCCCAATTGGGAGGCACAGTCCACCTTGATCCAAGACACCTATCGTCGCTCGGGCTTGAACGCCAAGGACCCCATTGATCGTTGCCAGTTCTTCGAGGCTCATGGTACCGGCACTGCTGCTGGTGGTAAGTTTTCTTCCCTTCTTCTCTTAACTCGATCAGATCAGCTAACAGTTTTCCGCAGATCCCAATGAGGCTAGAGCCATTGAGGATGCCTTTTTCGGCCGTAACATCAGCACTGCTGGCCAAGACACGGCCGAAGTGTCAAAGCTGCTTGTGGGCTCCGTTAAGACCGTCATCGGTCACACCGAAGGTGCCGCCGGATTGGCCGGTCTGTTCAAGGTGGTTCATGCCATGATCAACGGCACTGTGCCCCCCAACTTGCACTTCAACAGACTTCAGCCCGCTGTTGCCAAGTATTACTCCCACCTTCATGTGCCCACCAAGGCCATGGCCTGGCCTTCTGTCCCGGCTGGCCAGCCTAGACGTGCTACTGTCAATTCCTTTGGATTCGGAGGAACCAACTCGACTGCAATTTGCGTAAGTTTCACCAACTCTTGGTTGTCTTGCTGCCTGATCTGATACTAATGGTTGTTTAGGAGATGTACGTCCCGGAGATTCATGACCCGGTCGCCAAGGTCTTTGCCCCGACCCTCGTCATGCCCAAGCTGATTGAGTCGGGCTCTCTCTCGGCTGACGGCCAGATTCGTCTGCCGCTGGTTCTTTCTGCCAGCTCGCCCAGGTCTTTGGGCGCTGTTGCCAAGTGCTATCGCGATTTCCTCGCGCAGCACGTATCTATGCCTCTCGAGCACGCTGCTTGGTATGCCTACAAGCACCGCACGGCTTTCCCTTACCGCACTGCCGTTACCGGATCGTCATTGTACGACATCATGAAGGGTCTCGATGCCTTGATTGCAAAGACCGATGCTGGCAAAGCGGCTACCATCAGTGTTCGCGCTCGCCCTGAGACCGATATTCCCAAGATCCTGGGTATCTTCACCGGCCAGGGTGCTCAGTGGGCCACCATGTCTCGTGGTTTGCTGCAGAGCAGCAAAGTGTATGCCAAGTGCATTCGGAAGCTTGATCAGGTCCTTCAGGCCTGCCCTCATCCGCCCTCGTGGTTCCTTGAACAGGAGATCATGGCCGACGAAAGTCTCTCTAGAGTTGGGAAGGCGGCCATCTCACAGCCTCTCTGCACCGCGGTTCAAATCGCCCTTATTGACCTCCTCGCTCACTTGGGCATCACTTTCCACACCGTTGTCGGCCATTCTTCCGGCGAGATTGCTGCCGCTTACGCGGCTGGCAAAGTTTCAGCTCGCGACTCGATTCTCATCTCCTATTACCGCGGCAAATACGCTTACCTTGCCTGCGGTGCTCAGGGCCAGTCGGGCGGCATGATGGCCGCAGGTTTGACCAAGGCAGAAGCTGAAGAGCTTTGCGCCATGCCGGAGTTTGGCAACCGCGTTTGCGTCGCTGCCAGCAACGGACCCAGCAGTGTCACCTTGTCAGGCGATCTTGACATCGTGCAAAAGGTTCATGATCACCTTGTCAACGAGAAGAAGTTTGCGAGAATGCTGCAGGTCGACACGGCTTATCACTCGCCTCACATGGTGCGTCCTGCTACTGGGTACATGGAGGCTCTCAAGGCTTGCAACATCTCTCCATTACAGGACGGTAACGGCACCACTTGGGTGTCCAGCGTCTACGGCCATGGCGAGCCCACTTCTGAAGAGCTCGCGTCCTCCTACTGGCGCGACAACATGGTCAACGCAGTTCTTTTCTTTGAGGCTGTCAGCACTGCTCTCGAGGGACAAGGTCCCTTTGACTGCGCTATCGAGGTTGGACCTCACGCAGCCCTGCGCGGCCCCGTCACTCAGACCATGAAGGCCAAGTCGGGAGAGGCCATCATCTACTCTGGTCTGCTCGACAGGAATCTTGACGATCGCATTGCTTTTGCCGACTTCTTGGGTTGGATGTGGTCCAACTTTGGCTCCTCGTCGACACAGATCGAGAAATTTGTCCAGGGCTCAGTGAAGCCCGAACTGGTTCATCTTCGCTTCCAGCAGGGTCCGAACTATCCTTGGGACCACTCGCACACCTACTACCGCGAGTCTCGCGTTTCTCGCCAGTATCACTTCAGGACTCACAAACCTCATGAGCTCCTTGGTATTCGTACTAGGGACGACAACGAGCATGAGCTCAGATGGCGCAACATTATGAAGTACGCCAAGCTTCCGTGGGCCCAGGGCCACAAGTTCCAAGGACAGGCGCTTCTTCCGGCTTCGGCCTACTGCATCATGGTTTTGGATGCTGCACGCGTCCTCTTGGGTGAACGCGCCGCTTCTGTCGTTGAGTTGCGCGACTTGAAGTTCATGGCTGGCATCACGCTCGAGCCAGAGTCTCCTGGTGTTGAGACCCTCTTCTCTTTGGTGGTGTCCAATTCTCCCAAGGATGCCTCGACTATCGAGGCCTCGTTCACGCTCACCTCGGCGCCTGCCGACGGTACCATTGACATGAAGCTAAACTTTAGCGGACAGCTTCATATTGTCCTCGGAGAGAAGTCTCCCAATGCACTTACCCATCGTCCTGCGCAGCGTGCCGAGACTCTCTCTGCCCAACCCGAGGCGTTTTACAAGATGATGGCGGGTACGGGTTTGGATTACAACGGACCTTTCAAGGGTTTGACGACGATTGAGCGTCGCTATCAGTTCTCCTCTGGCACTGCGAAGAGGTTCCATGCAGATGACCAGACGGGCTTGGACATCAGCCCTGCCACGCTGGACAGCTGCTTGCAGACTGCGTTTCTCACTGTTTCTTCCCCCGGTGATGGGTAAGTTTCCCTCTTCTGTTTGATAGTCACTCACCGTCTTACTAACCGCTTTCATAGGTCCCTGTGGACTTCATTCCTTCCCAAGGTCATGAGTCGTGTCAAGTTCAACCTTGCTACCTGCCGCAGCGGTGCTCGCGATGATGACCTCGCTGTTGATGCCTATCTCACCAAAGGCACTCCTTTCTCCAAGACCGCCACAGCCTCATTTACGGCTGAGATCAACATTTACAACCCCAATGGCGATTTGGAGATTCAGATTGAGGGCCTCACTGTTGGCTCCTTCACATCGACCCGCCCCGAGAATGATAAGGAGCTTTATCTCACCACCGTGTACGAACTCGACCCTGAGGATGAGATCGTTGCTTCTCCACCTGAAGCCCTCAATGGCGTTAGCCCCATGCTCTTCGAGAGCTGTGCCAGAGTTGCCTCATCTTACGTTGAGCGCGCTGCGCTCAATCGCCTCAAGGAGACGCCCAGGGATCTGCTTGAGCCAGCGGGTTACCAGACCGAGACTCGCTTGGTTTCCAACTCCTGGCCCAACGAGACCGAGGAGAGTCTGGAGAAGTTCGTCCGTTCTTCTCCCTACTTCATGACACTCGACTTCATTCGCCACCTAGGAGAGAATCTTCCTGCCGTCCTTCCGGGCATGCTTCCTAGCCTGGTCGAAGAGGCACATCAACTCTCATATTTCCAGAAGCAGGTCGGCCGTGTTGTTCGCCAGATCGTCCACAAGTACCCTCGCATGAACATCCTTGGTTTGACTGATCCCGACTTGGGCTTGACCGAGCACATCATGGAGGCACTCGAGGGTTCGTTCCTGAGCTACCGCATTGGTGGCAAGCCCGAGACAAATCTCAAGGAGCGCACTCCTCTTGCCGAAGGGATTCGTAAGAAGATCATGGTTGACGAGGTCGACCTCGAGGGCGATGCTGAATCTGCCGGAGGACCTTATGATCTTGTGGTTCTCAACACGTCCATCCTCGAGAACAAAAAGACTCATTCCGCGCTACAGCTTATCAGGGATTCGATGCGCCCTGGCGGCTTCCTTATTGTCGTCCATGCATCTCGTACTCCGCTCAAGGACAGGATGCTTCGTTGCGCTGGCCGTGCTTCGAGCGACGACGGAATCGCCACACCTCCTGACTGGCCTGATCTCATCGAGGAGTGTGGCTTTGAGAACACTACCAAGAACTCAGACATGTGGTTCAATCCTGGCTTCACCCTCAGTGTGAGACAGGCAAAGTCACAGAGGAAGAAGCAACTGCTCTGGCCTCTTCATCACGCCACTGCGACTCCTCTTGTCAAACATCTTCTGATCGTGGGCGGCAAGAAGGTCTGGACATCTTGCATCTCCTCTGGTGTTTTCCAGGAACTTGCCTCGTTCTGCGAAAGGATCACGGCTGTCGACTCCTTTGAGGATATCCACAACGACGAGTTGCTCTCGTCTTGCACCGCAGCCATCTTCCTTGGCGATATCGATGAGCCCATTCTTGCTGACATGACAGCCGTGCGCATGAACACCATTCGGTCCTTGCTGCGTCCCCAAATGCTCATCATGTGGGTCACTCATAATGCGAGGTTTACCAATCCCGACCATGCCGCATCGCTTGGCTTTACCAGAACGGTGACTGGTGAAGTCCCCGGATTACACATCCAAGTGCTCGATCTCGACACCATCGACACTTTCCCGGCCGTTCGCGCCGTGTCCAAGACGTTTGCTCGGTTCATCGTTCACTTCCTCGGCGACAAGAACGAGGATGATGAGCCCTTGTGGATTCGTGAGCACGAGGTGCACCTAGAGGGTGGCCGCTTGATCGTCCCTCGTGTTCTCCCATGGAAGGAGGGCAATCAGCGTGTCAATGCGCCACGCCGCGTGGTGACTGACACAGTCAACACTCTGGAAGACACCGTCGAGGTCCTCCCTTCGGCCTCTGGCCGGTACGAGACTCGGGTCGAGAAGAGCGGCTCTTATCCTTCGCATGCCGAATCGGCCATGCATGTGGACTACAGCACTGTCAACGTGTTCAACATTGGAGGCGTCTACTCCGGCCATGTCTGCATTGGCCGCAACAACAAGACTGGCAAGGCTCAAGTTGCCCTCTCCAAGTCTAACAAGTCCTACATTTCGACTGCCTCTACGATCTTCAGCACGCTCCCCGAGGGCACTCTTGGTGTTTGTGAGCCACTCTACCTTGGTCTCCTTACCAGGTATCTCTACGCTCTCACTATTGCCGACATGGCTGATGGCAGGGCTGTCATGATCATCGAGCCTGACAGTCTGCTCTTCGAATGCGCCAAGGATGTCTTTAACAGCCGCGGCCTCTGGTTCCTGGGTGCTTCCACTTATGAACGTCGTACCCAAACTGTCCCCGGTATGGTCTTTGTTCATACCCAGTCGACTTCAAGGCAGATCGAGGCCCTCTATCCCCTTGACGGAGCTTACGTTGTCAACATGCTGCCTAAGACACACGACATCTCTCGCATGCTCACTGATTCGGTGCCTCAGAATTGCGAGTACCTCACCCAGGATGATCTAATCTCCGCTACTCATTTCACGGCCCGCCCTAACGCGGCATTTGTTCAGAAGCTCTGGGAAGAGGCTGTAGCCCTTTCGTACAACAGCATGAAGAAGATGTTGCTCGACGCCAACGAGCCTTCTTTCGATATGCAGGATCCCATTACTTTGCCGAAGTTGCTTGACTCTGCTGTGTCTGGAGAGGCTTTCCAGATGCTCGACTGGAAGGCTGAGCGATCTATCGCTCACATGATCAAGCCCATCGTGGGTGAGAAGATGCTCCGCCCTAACAGGACTTATGTCCTTGTCGGCATCACTCGCGATATGGGTCAGAGCCTCTGCTCTCTCTTCATCGAGCAGGGTGCTCGTCACCTTGTCTTGTGCAGTCGTAACCCTCCGAAGGAGCAGCCTCAGTGGCAGAGGGAGCTCAATGCTCGCGGCATCAAGGTCAAGTTTGAGGCGATGGATGTTACCAACCTCAACACCGTCATTGCTTTTAAGACGAAGCTTGCTGAAGACTCTTGGCCGCCTGTCGGAGGCGTGGTCAACGGTGCCATGGTCCTTGACGACCGCGTCTTCTCCGAGATGTCTGTCGAGACTTGGAATCGTGTCATGAACCCCAAGGTGGTTGGTTCCAAGAATCTCGACGAGGTCTTCAACTCTCCGGATATGGATTTCTTCATCATGACCTCGTCTTTCGCTGCCATTGGCGGCCACGCCGGTCAGTCGAACTATGCCGCGGCCAACATGTACATGAATGGCATCGCCGCTTCCCGTCGCTGCCGCGGACTGCCGGCCACGGCTCTCAACATTGGTGTCGTTTACGGTCTCGGCTTCCTGCACCGTGAGAAGGACGACCTGTATGCCGGCCTGGAGCGCGAGGGATATCCGCCCATCTCAGAGCGCGATCTTCATCACATGTTCCTCGAGGCTATTGCTGCTGGTAAGCCCGTGGGCCATCAAGTCTACGACATCACCACCGGCATGAACCGGTTCCGCATGGACGCACCCAACCAGCACTGGCAGCTCGATCCTCGTTTCTCTCACAACACCCTCCCCGAGGAGGACGAAACCGCCGCTGGTTCTGCCGGTCAGCAGATCAAGTCTCTTGCCGAGGATCTTGATGCTGCCATCACCAAAGAGGACGTGATGAAGGTCTATATTCTCGCCTTCATCGGTCGCTTGGAGGCCCTCCTGCAGATTGCCGAGGGCGAAATCACGCCAGCCAACAACCTCACTGAGCTTGGTGTGGACTCTCTCGTCGCGGTCGAGATCCGCTCCTGGATCTGGAAGACGGTTGCCCAGGACGTTGCGGTGATGAAGATCCTCAGCGCCACCAGCATTTCCCAGTTGTGCGACGGCATTGCCACTGACCTTTTGGCCACCCGCGGTGCTGAAGCCAAGAAGTCTACTGCTCCTACTGAGCAGAAGAAGGAGGTCCCCGCCGGATCTCAGACTTCGCAGGCCGGTGGCAGTTCGGTCAAGTCGGCTCCGAGCACCACTCCCTCTCTCGAGACTTCGGCTAGCACTTTGACTGAGGCCACTGTGGTTTCGATTGTCAGCACTTCCACTGTGATCTCCAGTGCCAGCACTGCTACCAGCGTTGGTGATGATGCTGATGAGGATAAGGCCTTGTCAGCTAGTTGGGAGGACGTGGGAAAGAAGGAGTCTGCTATCTTTCTCTAAGTGATGGATGGTGAGATTTTTCGGTGCGATTTGGTTCGATGGTTCGCTTTTCTGATGGTTCGGTTCGGTTTTCTTTTCATTTCTTCTAATACTTGTTCTCTTCTCTTCCACTAGACTAGAGTGGAATATTCTTTCTAGATCTTTTTTCACTTGCTCTCGCGAGCTAGCTAGATAGTCATGGTTACTATACCCTCAGCAACCTACTACATGGGGTCGGCGTTTTGCTTGATAAGGGTTTAAATAGTTTCGCAGTCATAGGTTGCCGGATATCGGTCGGACATGGCTTGCTCATTTGTAAACACTCCGTTCCGAATACAAGGACGAGTGGGAAATAGTTTGTAGATATAGTTGTCGGATTAGACAAAAACTTCAAAATAACTTGTGCGATTCCCTGTGCAGTGAAGAAGCAACTATCTCTCCGACGAAGTGAACAAAGGAACAAAGACAATACTGACCACGCGAATGAGGGAAGGGCACGAGGTACTGGTGATATGATGAACTAGGCTGACTAAGGAGGAGAGCACAAGACGAACAGAGGGATCGGAACCCTCGAATCCCTCGATATACATTTTATCCATGTGTGGGATCGAATACGAAGACAGTCTGCTTCAATAGTTGGCCATGGCGATGTTTGCTGAGCAAGGTTTGTCTGTGGTGCCAGTAGGGCAGTCGTTTGCTCTTGTCACGATGTCATGTTGCCGATGGTCTAGACGGCGGAAGCCCGTCAAAACAACTTATAACGACTGAATCATGAATATGGGTCGGATACCGTACGTGATAACATAAGGGTTCCCGGTAGGTAAAGAGACCTTCGTCTCTTCAACAAGACAGACTTCATGTCCCGATCCCATGTTTGTTTGCTGATTAATTCCACTTGGCAGCCGCCCCATCACCATCACCGTCCCACCAAAGCTGAGTACCGTAAACACGACGCGGGAAATAATCCTTCGAGGTACTATGGCAGAATCTGTGGGCTTCAACGGCAATAGCATTGACGCAGCTGCTCGAGTTCCTTTAACTACGGGTTTGGGTTCCAAGACTAAGAAACCCGAGCAATCTGCATTGTTGAATGTGTTTTGTCCTCAGATCTCGAAGACGGGTTTCCGGGTTCCCATGTCTTACGGTATCAAGACATGACCATGGTGGAACCAATACATGATTCGAGGTGACTTCTACGACGAGATAGGCCTTGGGACAAGGAAAGTAGAATTGCCAACAAGGAGTTGGGACCTCTCGGCCTCGTGCCGTATCACCGAGAATAAATAACCTGTGCTGTTCTACCCATGTTGGAAAGCGAGATGACATGACAGAATGAAGTTTCTGGAGGAGGAACTGGCTTGTCAATGTAGATAGGAGACGTTGGGAGGGAATGGATTGATCATATCCTAAACCCGCCCTCCACTTGTCGTCCCACTTGTCGTCTATACGAGCCATACACATGCTTGGAGAACAGTTGGTGGTCTCACGACAACGAATTTGTATGGAAAGCACGACATACGTATCCCTGTGAGACTGTACGACTCCCCTCCAAGTCCAAGGCATTTCCTCCGTTGACTTTCACGCCGGCGGGAATTTCGGTTCGTACAACAGGAGCATTTCGACAACCCTTGACAAACCTCCTCGTCTTGCATGACAGACGAAACCACAATCCACATCCAATTGGCCATTTAATATGCGCAAAAAGCGTCGATCGCCATTCCCATTACCTTCATTTGAGGGAGTTCCTGCGTTTTGAGGTGGTAATCTGACGGTCTTGGAACACCTTCCGGGCGCGGACGCGGACGCGGCATCATCAACAGGGCTCCCAGTCCGGGCTTCTTAACTCAGGCTGATATCAAACACGCATAATAGGTATGTAGTGAGGCAAAGCGACGCAACACAAGAAAACGGACAAGAAAATACGATGTTGCTAGAATGCAGTCCGTTAACGTGGTGCACCACACGCTATGGGCCTTGCCCCTCACTAAGAAGCAAGCCAAGGGGCTCAGGGGATACCAAGGCTCTTATGGGTAAGCATTTGCCATTTCCCCTCATGACACCACTTCCAATTTGGAACATGCGGAATCAGACTTCCATCCACCTTTTCCGTTCTCAATCTGGGGTACGACAAGGGAAAAGTCGAGATCTGGGGTGTTAACACGGGGCACAGAACTTTGGGAAAATGTATGCCTGTAAGCGGATGAAAAAGCCCGAATGGTTTCCCGATTCCCGGCTTGGGTCGCTTGGGTATGACACATGCAGGACCAGAATGTCGACTCCGACGTCGTTTGCCATGGTTTGGGTACAATGAAGAGCAGCAGTCGGACGATATAGAGAGGGGTATATAAGAGGAGGCTGGAAGCCCAAAAGGAAAGGAGTGATGCTCATGTGGACGCGGTTTTGAAGCAGTCAGTGGGGTTTCTGAGCATCGTCCGAAAAACACAATGAAATCCATCATCACCTTTCTTGCCCTTCTAATGGAGGCGGCAACAGTTCTCGGCGCTCCGGGCAAGGGCGTCAAGCCCGGCCCCGACGGAAAGTACACCATTGCGGCTCCGGGAATCAAGGCGCAATTTATCCCCTACGGCGCCACCCTCACCAACCTCTTTGTCAAGGACAAGAACGGCAAGGACATCGACGTGGTTCTGGGTTATGATGATGTGGACTATTACCGTTAGTGATCCGACGAGACGAAGCTGGTCGAGTCCAATGCAGAATCCACTAACGGAGACGACAGCCAAGGACCCGGGCCACCCCGTGTACAACGCCATTCCAGGTCGTTATGCCAACCGTATCGGCAAGGGCAAGTACACCATCGACGGCGAGGAGTACCACACCGAGTTGAACGACGGTAACAACACTTTGCACAGCGGCACCAACAACTGGTCGTACCGATTCTGGAACGTCACCGAACACACGCCCACTTCCATCACCTTTGCCATTTTTGATGCTTCCAACTCGTCGCTGGGCATGCTGGGCCGTGTTGATTCCACCGTGACCTACTTTGTGAGCAAGAACACCTGGCACATCAAGATGAACGCCGTTTCTCCCGAGAGGAAGACTCGTAAGTGACTGAAGGAACTCACCTCCCTTACCTGTAGTTCCGGGCTGCCATGCTAATACCACCAAGCTGTCCTTCTCACTCAACACACCTACTTCAACCTCGACGCTTACAAGAATCCGGCCACGGACAAGATCTGGGATCACACCCTGTATATGCCCTACTCGGCGCGCTACCTTGAAGCCGACCAAGGTGCCCTCCCCACCGGCAAGATTCTGACTGCGGCCCCGGGCTCCATCAACGACTTTGCCAGCGCTGCCGGCCTCGCTTTAGGCCACGCTCGCGATCAGCCGGGGTTTGCAGGCAACTGCGGTTCTAACGGCGCATGCGAGGGTTATAACGGGTATTGGTTGATCGAGGATAAGCCGTCGAGGGACGCCGTGGTCGTTTCTCTGGCGAGCCCGTTCTCTGGCGTCAAGGCCGATCTGCGGACCGATCAACCAGGTGTCGTACTGTATTCTTGCAACTGGATGGACGGGAGCGCGCAGCTGAAGAGCACACAAAAGCTTGCTGTGAATGGGACGACGGTGCCCAGAACTGTCGGTAGAAGCTCGTGTGTTGCCATTGAGGCTCAGGATTACCCCGATGGTATCAACCAGTAAGTTTGCCTTGACGAAATGACAAGCAGACTTCTCGATAGCTAACCCAAAGGCAAAGCCCGGAATGGGGACGGGTCGACAAGCAGATTCTCGGCCCTGGCCAGAAGTACAACTGGGAAAGCTCGTGGACATTCGGGCTGGTATGAGGTCAGACGGGCCGGCCGACGTTGTGATGGCGAAGAGGCGATTAAGCAGACGTCGAGGTGTGGTGGGAAACCCAACCAGACTTTGGAATCACCACCCTACCCATCATGCTCCCTTATCAATCTCGACGATATCGTGTCGAATTGTTATTCCGGAACAATACACCAGTTTAGTGTGGCGACTCCAAAGTCGCATGCCATGCTTCCCACTGCAATGTGTCCCACGAACCGTGATAGAACCAGTTCACCTGCAGCCCTGTCTATCAGCATGTAACCTAGAAGCCAGGAAATCGGACGGAACACACGTAGGGGCCGTGAGAAAGCGTTCCGGGGAGGAACAGGTCGTGATGGCGAGGAAATCATAACCCGATCGTTATCATCGCTTTTGCTGCCGAGTTCCGCTTGAAGTCGGCTTGTTGGTTGTGCGTTCCGTTCCGCCGGTATCATATTGCAACTCTGTAAGAGGCAAGTTGGAACTTGATGCAGACCTGGTGATGCTGTCACACAGCTGTGTCTGTCACAATGAGAGTGGTTACTTCGACTGGACGCGTAAGAGTCATGGAAGACCTTCTCGACTCTGTCGGCCCTCTTTGCGAAGGGGCCGATGAAACATGGCACTAGCACATGGCAGGCTAGCATACCTAGCACATCTAGGTACACAGTACAGTGACCCACGGCGGGGTCAGCAGTATCGACCCCCATTGCCAAGATTGGAAGGTAATATGGACGACTAGCGCAAGCGACTGGGAAGCTCGGAAGCGCAAGCGGACCACAGCATTTTAGCTTGTATAACGTTATCGCTACCCGGCACTTCTGTTATTGGGTACGGATTGGGGTCGAATTCGAGACGAACGAGCGATGAGTTGAAAATGCCGCGGTTATTGAGGCGTAACAGGCTGTATTGAATGATGATATTGTGGGTGGGTGGTATACAGGCTTGTCGCCGCTGCCACATTCCTCGGCGTGCAGACGATGGCATCAAAACGGCAGCAGGATGGGAGCGGAATGGGTGGCCAAGCAAGAGATCGGGCGAATTGATTGTGCTGGGCGCATATTTGACAGATCTTGTCGATTTCTTGTCAGTGCTTGTCGTTGCTTGGCTATTCCCGAGCGTGGGATGTCTGCCTCTGACGATAGGGCACATGGTTAGTCGGGTGTTCTCTTGTTGTTTTCACATCAAACTCACAAGTGCCGTTTGCATGGAAGCGATCCTTATCCAACGCTAAGAATATCAGTCCTGTAGCCGTCTGGCCTTTTGGCCTTTTGGAGCCCCTATTCCCGATGCCTAGACCTCAGTAGTGGCAATCCGACCCTATGTTAGGAACACTAAGGGGGGAGACTGAAGCAAGCGAGGACAAGGTGTCTTGGCTAACTGGCGAGTCTAATTGAACTGCCGCATCCAGCAGTTTACCCCAACGGTCTCTTGGCTACGGATATCGGCGTCCAAGTCTTTGCGCCGCTGAAGCGCAGTGTGTGACGGACAAGCCCGTAAAGAGAAGTTGTGGATTCATCATGATCATTGGTGCGGGACAACATCAGGTCGAGGTATGGAAGGCGGTTCGGATGTTCCGTCACCCAGTCAGCCCCGCTGGTCCACCGGGTTCTTCTTATTAGATTTACTGGTGTGATTGATTGAATCTATATAACTGATTCGAGCGCTCTCCCTGCAGAAGGTCTGGGGGTCTAGGGGTATCCTATATTTGCCAAGACCTATTAAATCAAGTGGCTGGGACTCTAGCATCTAGCCCACATCTAGCCAGAATACTACCCTAAAATCTAATACACCCCTTCATTTGCAAACCTCTTTTACTTCTTTGAAATTAAAAGTAAAATTATTTATACATTGTTTTTGTCGTTTTATATTTCTAATCCTAATATTCTATCTAAATTATCGAAATTTACCTTTCCTAATACTGGATTATCTCCTCTTCTACTATCTTCTTACGGTAGCACCTTAACTATCCTTAGCAACTCCCTAAACCTCTTATACTCTAAAATACCTAATACCTTTATTAATCTATTTACTAGTATTAATTCTATTTCCAAATATTCGATATTAAGAGTTTTTTTTTTCGAGAATCTCTCCTCTTAACTAATATTTATAAATACTTATATACCTTATCTTTATATTGAATGTAGGCGTTTTTTCTATGAGTGCCTTAATAGTTTACTAATTATTATAACGTAGAATAGGAATAGGATCCTCTAATAGGTTCATCCCTAATACCGATATTAATTAGTTTATAAAGAGGGTTTCTTTAATTACCTTTTCGATTACGTATAGCTTTACTTCTATTGTTAACGTAGCAACCGCGGTCTATTTAATTGCTCCCAAGTAAATTAAATTACTATATAGTTTAACCGTAAATCCTTAGGAGCTTTTGTAGTTATTTTTAATATTAGTAAATAAAGTATTAAAAGTAATTTCGAATCTATTATTCCCTCCAAAATAGAATACCCATATTTTTATTATTTTTAAATACCGTATAACCTTTTCGCTCGCCGCTAAGTAAGTAAGGTTAGGATTATAATTATATTTAACTAATTTATTTTATAAGAATGTAATATTTAATCGAATGTTAATTACTTACATAGTAAAGAGCCTACGTTAATTTAATATACTCGTATCTTTACATAGTTAATAATACCTTCGAAGGGTATTAATTCCTTATAGCCTATAGGTACTAAAGTTAATCAATAAGTTAATTTAAATAATTTAGTAATTTTATCGATATATACGTCTTAAAATAAACAGATCTTTCTTTAGTTTTAATTATATATAGCTTTAATACCTAGAAACTATTAGAATTTATTTCTTCTTATTAAATAATATTGTAATTATAATTTTATTATATATTGTTTAACTCCATTTATCTTATTTTTATTAAATATAAAAAGGATATTTTTAATCTAGTATAATATAAAAATACCGTCTTTCTTTATAATATATAGGTATTTAAGGATCGCTTTAAATCCTATTAATTTAAATACCCCGTTTAATTTCATTACTATAATAAAAAAAGCTCGTTAGAAACTATATAGGGCTTTAATAAATTTAAGAACCTTCCCGGGTACTCGATACCCTAGTAATATATATATATATAGATCTCCTTATCGAAATAAGTATTTATAAAAGCGTTAATTATATCGTATTAAATAAATTTAAAATTAAAGTAAATAGCGAAAGCAATAATAATATAAAAAATTGACCCGCGAAGGTAGACGCGTACATATTAACTCCTATCTTTTTTTATTAATTACTTTTTACAACGAACTTCGTTTTTACTTTATTAAATATTTTGTTCTTATTAAACTTATAAATATAAACCTATATATAATCGAAGATTTATTTATATTTAAAATAAGGGATATTCTTATCTACTTCGATTTATATCTTTATATTTTTATAACTTTTAAAATAAACTTCCCTTTACTTCCTTAAATTTTTAATTAAATACGTAGGTATTTAAATTGTAGCACTTTTTAAGTATTAAGGGGAAATTATATCGGTATATCTTATTAAAATAATTATATTTTATAATTAACCATTCGATTTCTGCTTTACTAATTATCTTTTTATTTATTTTAATTACTAATTAAGCTAATTTATGAACGTTAAAGGCGGTTTTTTATAATTTTTAATAACGAACGTACTAATTAATAATTCGGTCGATAAAATAGTTGGTATAGAGTATAGTTAATAGAGTAAATAAAAACGACGGGTATAAATTTATAATATATTCGATAAATATTTTATTGTTAATAAATTATTGAATTAGTATTTCTTATAATTAATTACTCCTATTTTAAAAGACTTCTTAATTCCTTTAACAATTCTCCTAATTTTAATCGAAGAAATTTAACGGGAAAGGTTTAATATTACTATTATTAACGTTGTTTAATAGTATATAACTTTTAATATAAGATAATTCGGATACCTCCGAAGGTTAATTAGCGGGCTCATTTATCCTATTAAATAAATCAGCTAATTCCTTACTAATAATTTTGAAATCGTTTTTAAACTTCTTAATATTTAAGTAATAAATAATATTTTTATCGAATATTACATCCTTAGTCTAAACGATCCAATTTATATAGGGATTCTATATATAATAAATAGAGGTCGTTAAATAACTAATAAATTACCCGATTTAAACTTTTAAGTTATATTTTTAAAATCTCTATTCCTTCCTTTAAGCAGCACTTATTATAGTAAATACTTTATACCTATAAACTCGAAGGTAATTTAGATTTAGTTCATATAATTTTTATTAATTATATTAATTTATAATATAGGTATAAAATCGTTCAAAGGGAGATTTCTAATTATATAAATAACGAAAGTAACGGTTAATAAAATAAATAGTTATATGAGTGATCTTTAATTATAAAATTTCTAGTATTTTCGAATTTAATAATATTGTATAATATTTCTCATTAATTATACTCTTTAAACGTTCTACCTTTTTATTTTATACTTAGATATTAAGAATAAAAAGTTCAAAAACCGTATTATACCGGGCGAATTTATCCTTAATTTTATTACTTATAAATTCATTATTATATTCGACAATTTTAATATTAATATTATATTAATATTTAAAATTTAAATATAATTAACTAAAGTATTAATTATCGTAATAACTTTTCTGTTCGATAAATAATAGTCCTAAATTAATCTTAATTATTAATGAATAATTGGAAGGAAGTAGTATAATCCTTTAAATCCTAATTTAAAATCGAGGAAGTCGACAGCGAATCTTTCCCTTAGGCCATAGCCTCGGTCTCTCGAAACGTAGCTAATTTATCATTTTATTTTTACTATACTATATACATCATATTTAATTAAAAATATATTACGTAGTCGTACTCTGTTAATATTTTATAAATACTCGAATACTTAAAAACTTAAATAACCAAACTATTAATACTATATTTCCGTTAATTATCTCGAAAATAATTATACATAAAATTTAATTTAATAACGACGCGCTACGAACGAGGCTCTAGTAAATAAAAGGGGAATAGTTTCAATAACTATTTAATTATAAATAGTATTTAAATAATAAGGGAATAAACTGTTAGCCCTCTTTAAATAGTTATTTAGTAATCGATAATCCTAATAAAAACCCTACCTTCTAAATTAAAAATAGGAGACGAAATTAATAATAAAATTAAGGTAGAAAGTAACTTCCTTCAACCGTAGCTTTAAGGGACCGTTTTTACCCTTAATAATAATATCGACCTCCTTAAACCCTTTAATTTCTATTTAAATATTATTAACGTATAAAGAATTATCCGGATTAATATAACGAAAATAAAAGAAATGAATAATTTTATTAAATACGTAAAGCGAATTACTTAAATCGAATATTATTAAATTTTTAAGATGGTAAATTTGGTTTCCAATTTTAAATACTCTATTAATTTAAAAGGTTATTTTATAAGCCTAATTCAATAATTATATTAATTTTTCCTTTTTAATTTTCTCCTCCTTCTTCAAGAATTTAATTACTTTTTTAACGAATTTTAAATTTCTCGCGAAATTAGTTTTAATAACGCATTTAATAAAAGGGTATAACTTAAAATATAAAGGCTTTATACTTAAATTAATGTATTAATAATCTTTAAAAGAATAATAACCTCTTTTGTATACCTTATATATTATACTATTACCCTTCGTACGTAATTAAATTTCGGATTTATCTGACGGGAATTTTCTCTTTTTAATATTAAAGCCTTTTAATTTTTTATTCTTACCATCGTAACGAGCGTCCTTATTTTTAATATTATAACTTTCGTTATTATATTTTTAATTATTATATTTAATACTAATTTCGCTAATATTAAAAGTATTATAATAAATTCCTCTTTTTCTGGTAGTAACTTTGTAACGAATATTATTAATATTATACTATTTAAAATCCTTATAAATTTTTATATATTTAGGGGTATTAGTAGCTATTTGTTTATTGAATTTTTAAACGCTATTATATTATTCCGGGCGAACGATCTTAATTACGTTAATAAAATTAGAATACTATAAATTAGTAATAAAAATTTCCCCGAATCCTTTATTTTAATTATTATTTATAGTAGTAGATTAAATTTTTAATTAATTAATCTAATTCTTAGGTTCTTTTATAAAAATAGCGACGGTTTTATAATATATCTTTTTTATTTTAATTTAATCGTCGACTACTTTATAGTTCATTATTTATTTAAAATTTTAGTATTATTCGTTGGTATTATATTCTTCCCTTATAATTCTATTTTATAGTCCGTAGTTAACTAACGATTTTATTCAGGTATATAGGACTTTATCGCTAATTATAAACTCTTTTTAATCCTTTTTATTATTAGGATAGAAATTGACTTTTAATTTATAGAATTATTTATTAAAAAGGTTGTCCTCGGTAATAAAAGTATTGATTATAATCTCATTTCGGTCGCAATATTTAATAGGTTCTTTATAGCTAATCCCGTCTTAGTAAATAACGGTTTAGGAATTAATACCGCTATTGAAACGTACAAACTCCGCCTCAATATTATTAATACAAGTTCTAACCTCCTTTATTATAGGGTAATAACTAGGATAAGGCTATTTTAGGGCGGATAGCTTCTTAGTCTTTCTTTAAAACTAGTCTTTAAGGATATTAAGGATATACTTCGACTAAAGTATAAATTCCTATCGCGACTAGTCGTCGCCGTCTTTAAAGTAAACAATATTTTCTTTCGTTTCAGTAAACTTTGAGAGGGATATTGTAAAAATATCGTTATTATAATATTTATTACTAATTCGTAATACTAATCGTTATATTAATAGGGCGCGTATTAGACTGTTAATTACCAAATTTACTAATATAATTAATTGAATCTATATAATTGATCCGAGCGCTCTCTCTATAGAAGGTCTAGGGGTCTGGGGGTATTTTAAATTAAATTAATTGTTTTATTATAATAAATGGATTCAAATAACTAATTTGAACTTGGTTTGTTTCGCAGCTGTGTCTTAACATTAGGTATCACAGCGCTCGTACCCCCTCGAGCCCGTTTGCTCGTACCCCCGACTCCCCTGACCAATGAAGCCAATGCAATCCCACGCAACTTTGTTCTTGCCTTCCGTCGCCAGTTCCGAGTCCTCTGGAAAGAGAAGGTCGTCACCAGGCAGTGGGTGGTACGTGAAAATTAAGTTATCTTGGCATGCAATACCGTGTGGACTTGGCATCTCCCACACAGTAATACCTCTCAGGCCTCACCCTGGCTTCCCTTATCATGGACGACCAGGAAAGAAGAAAGCACGTTCATGATCTCGTCTGCAACTGGTCTGGTGAACAAGGGGGACTGAGGCGCTTGTGGACTGCAGTGTGGTCGGGGTCGTGACGGGCGCAAAGCAAGCCCAGATCGGGCATCTCCCTAACACTCCACGTGTAACATAAGGTATGGACTGCGGAGCTAGTGCTGCCCCTAACAGCCTACACTAACACTAACACCTGGACCTGTGACCCTTGTGCTTCCGGGCTGAGATCCGAGTAATAACGAGACATTGCATGTGTTCCCAGCCGAAACCGATCCAATTGATGCATTCTATCAGAGTATGAGAAAGAACACGCCAATTTCTCTTTGCTGTCAGTTGCCGCAGTTTGTCTCTTCTTCCCGTCCCAGGTTCCAACTTGAGGCCTCGGTAAAGTACACACTGTACTGCGAATCAGTTAAGGACCCCCATCAGACCACCGAGGATGTGGTGTAAGTCGACGTAACGGGCGCCTTCCCAAATTGGCAGCTCATCAACGCACCTCTGTAGCGCAGTTATCGACAGGAGCGACTGAGGTCTCGACCCCGGGCCCGACTTCGCCCATCTTCCCTCGGATGGACGACTGGGCGAGACATTGCAGTGGCAGTCGATACAACCTTCTTGATACCATGGCCCTTGTGAGCGAGATAGTGGTTGATGACACGGAAGGGTGGCGGGATGGCATCCGAAGAGGAGGTCGACCGGGAGGGTTCAACGCCGGAAGGAGGAGTGGACATGGACTTCCCCGTAAGAGTTGCACGACATGCCGCCTTCCACTTGGGAAAGACATCTGGGTGTTGTCATATTAAAACACCAAGTCCTCCTTCCCCGGATCCATCTCCTGGGTCTCTCCTTCCCTCCAGGTCTATCCTCTTCATTCCCATTGACGCAACCTCTTGGATGCAGTGTTGAGCCTCCTCCACTCCTAATATTGATGCCAGTCGGAGATTTTTCCTACAACACCACATCTTACTATCAAACCTACCTCACCTACATACTGCAGCCTTCTTACCCCTAATCCCCCACGGGAACACTACAGCATATCCCAGGGGGTGACATCACAACTGCGGCCAACATGGCGCAAAACGTCACCGAGATCCACGATATGGGCGTGGACAAGAAGTCTAGCCCATACGATGAGGCCTGCATCAACGAAAAGGCCCCCCACGACTTTGCTGCCGAGGAGGCCCCCATTGACCGTGCCGTCGAAGCGTGAGTCTGACCCAGCTAACCAAGCGACAAGTCATGACTAACAACAACAGTGACTTCAATGTCACCGAGCAGGATCTCCAGGAGGCCAAGGCCCTCGCCGACAACATGTCGCTCGAGGAAGTCCAGTCCCTCATGGCGCAGGTCCTCAAGATCCACGGCAACGATCCCAACTTCCCCCACACCATCATCACCAAGATCGAGGAGTTCCTGGGCAACGCCAGCATCCTCGAGAATCCCGAAAAGTATGACGAGATTATCTACGAGATGAAGATCGAGGCCGCCCTCATCACCAACAACTCGCCCTACGCAGAGGTCCGTGCCGTCGTCGACAACCATGATGATCCCACCATGCCCTGCTCCACCATCCGTGCCTGGGTCATCGGTATCATCTTCTCCGGTGCTCTCGGTGCCGTCAACCAGCTCTTCTCCATCCGTATGCCTGCCATTACCGTTGGTCTCAACGTCGCCCAGCTGTTGGCCTACCCTCTTGGCAAGTTCTGCGAAATGGTCCTCCCGGATATCGGCTTCACCCTCTTTAGCTCTCGCCACAGCCTCAACCCTGGCCCCTTCAACCGCAAGGAGCACATGCTTATCACCATCATGGCCAACGTTGCTGGTAGCACTCCCTACACCAACAACATCATCTGGTCTCAGTACCTTCCCCAGTACTTCAACCAGTCCTACGCCGGCCAGTTCGGCTACCAGATCGTGATCGCCCTCTCCACCAACATGATCGGCTACGGCATGGCCGGCTTGACTCGTCGATTCCTCGTCTACCCCAGCTACTGCGTCTGGCCCGCCTCTCTCGTCACCATTGCCCTCAACACCGCCTTCCACACCGAGACGAACGTGCCAGTGCTTGGCCCCCTCAAGAAGGTCTTCTCCATGTCGCGTTACACCTTCTTCCTGTGGGCCACCTTGGCCATGTTCGTCTACTTCTGGCTTCCCAACTACCTCTTCCTTGCTCTCAGCGCCTTCAGCTGGCTGTCCTGGATCTCTCCCAACAACATGATCCTCAGCAACATCACCGGCTTCAACAACGGTCTCGGTCTCAACCCCTGGCCCACCTTCGACTGGAACGTCCTGCTCTTCGACGCCACCGACCCGCTCATGGTTCCCTTCTTCAGCACCTTCAACAAGTTCCTGGGAATTTTCTGCTCCTTCTTCGTCGTCATCGGTATCTGGTGGTCCAACGCCTACAACACGGGCTACCTGCCCATCAACTCGAACCGCGTCTTCGACAACACGGGCAACTACTACAACATCTCCCGTGCCATCAACGAGAAGGGTCTGTTCGATGCTGAAAAGTACGAGGCCTACTCGCCTGCTTATCTGGCTGCCGGCAACTTGACTGTCTACCTCTTCTTCTTTGCCATCTACCCTGCCACTCTCGCCTACATCCTGCTCAACCACCGCTACGAAGTTACCATGGGTTTCAAGAACTTCTGGAACTCGCTCCGCAGGAACAAGAACACCGAGGCCGGCCAGTACAAGGATGTGCACAACCGTCTCATGGCCGTCTACCCCGAAGTTCCCGAGTGGTGGTACCTGATCATCCTGCTGGGCGCCATCGGCTGCGGCATCGGTGGCATCGCCGGCTGGGAGACCTACACCACTCCCGCCGTCGTCTTCTACGGTCTTATCCTCTGCATCGTCTTCGTTATCCCCGTCGGCATCGTCAAGGCCATGACGGGCATGGAAGTCACTCTTAACGTCTTGGCCGAGTTCATCGGTGGTTCCTGGGTCGAAGGCAACGCGCTCGCCATGAACTTCTTCAAGTCCTTCGGCTACGTCACCTGCGCCCACGCGGTCTGGTTCGCCAACGACCTCAAGCTCGCCCACTACGTCAAGATCCCGCCCAAGCACACGTTCGCCGCCCAGGTCATCGCTACGCTCATTTCCACCTTCATCTGCACCGGTATTCTCAACTTCCAGATGAACGACATCCCCAACGTCTGCACCAAGTTCGCCCCCAACAAGATGACGTGCCCGGGCATCAACACTTTCTTCACCGCCTCGGTCCTCTGGGGCACCATCGGCCCCAAGAAGATCTTTGGTCACAACGGCCAGTACACGGCCCTCATGCTTGGCTGGCCGCTCGGTCTGATCCTCCCCGTCATCACCTGGTACATTCAAAAGAAGTTCCCCGAGAAGAAGTGGCTGCGCCAGATCCACCCCATAGTCCTGCTGTACGGAGCCATATACTGGGCCCCCTACAACCTGTCGTACGTTATCCCCTCGGTCTGGATCGGTTGGCTTTCTTGGATCTGGTGCAAGAGCCGCTTCCTCGGCTTCTGGTCCAAGTACAACTTTGTGCTGTCGGCCGCCTTCACCACCGGTATCTCGGTCGCTGCCGTCATTATCTTCTTCAGCTTGGACTGGGCGGGTGTTGAGGTTAGCTGGTGGGGCAACAACGTGGTGGCTCAGGGGTGCGAGGATTCGCCTTGCTTGTTGAAGGAGTTGAAGGAGGGAGAGATGTTCGGGCCGGGACCGGGTCAGTTCCATTAAGTGTGGAAAAGTAAGGAAAGATAAGGGGAAGTGGTGGATAGGGAGTTGTTGCAAGTTTTTGTTGATACCCAGGTTTTGATGATGTATGGATGAGCGGGAGGATGTCTCGAAATGAAGAGGATTTTATAATGTCGTATGGTAGTATGATTAGTATAGCTTTGTATGTCTTTATATATGATGATAATGATTGGAAAGAGACAACCGTGCAGCATCTTTATCTGGACGTCCAAACAACTGCAACACTCCTAATGACGAGGCCAATGGCTCTGTGAATCAGTGATCTAGACCAGACATCAAGTCAAAAAGGCAATTCGGAGGATATACCGCCATGTCGAGGCCATTCATTAACTCTCAGTCACGGCCATCCTGTCTGAGCCATGACAGAACTGCAAGTCCCATCTTTCTGGCATTCCGCAACCTCATGGTCCGAAGGTGCGTGGGTATCCATCGTCGGTGATGTAGACCCAAGGACGCCTAGGGATTAAGGATGTGAATGACGGCGGTGCTTTAGCTCAAACACCTACCACATGGAGTCACTGACCAGACGCCACACCTGGGTATCGAACTTTATTTCTTCCATTTATCTCTTCCTCATCATATTCTTCCCTCATCTTCTTGCTTGTTCGTCTGCTTTTGCTTGCCGCCTCCCCTTTCTTTTCCAACCCAGCCCCTTCTCTTCAGCGCCCCTGTTCGAGTGACAGGTTCCCCTCTTTTGCTCAAACCGCGAGGCCTATGCTTAATTGTCACCATCCATCATCGCCAACCTCCCACCTAGCCGTCCGTCCGTCCGTCCGTCTATTATGAGTCGAAATAGTTACACATTAACATAGTAGAAAGATGGAAACAAAAAAAAGTCTTTCTGGGAGAATAGAATAGATTGCGCAGGGTTTCCGAGGTAGAACAGTGGACAACCGAGGGGCCGATGGATCCGAGGCTTAACCCCCTTTCCTCGTGACCGACTAGCCGCAGACTCGCAGAGAGATGTAAATGCGGCCTGCAATGCGTTCTGCCACATTGATTGAAGCATGGATACTGATCTGTATGCAGTATACAGTCTCTGCTCTGCTCTGCTCTGCTCTGGTCACATTGCGGCATCACCTTGCGACATCTGGGACAATGTGACCATTCGCAAAGCGAAGCCTGTTTGAGAAACATCAAGCATGGCCCCCGAGGCTGTTTGCGAGACACGGTTCCGAGGTGTTCGACATTTTTTGCTCATGTCTGCGATCCCAATGCTCAAGTCGTTTGAATTTGGTTGTCTGATTAAGTTGTTTACGGCCGTTTCTAAACAAGCGGCCATAATATCATTTGTATATTTTGATGTCGTCGTTCCTCCACCTTTTTCATTAATGGTAGTGCTTCATGGGGTGCATCATCATGTTCGGGATATATCTCTTGCCGTCCTTTTCGACCACAAGCCAGGGGCGGGCGACATCTTTGGGCAGCTCCTTGCCCATCCAGGCATCGACGATCTGCCTAGGCCACTCGCTCTCCCACCAAAAGGTCAATCCCATGCCCCTGGGGTGCTCCCACAGGTTGGGACCGACGCCATCGGTGCTGTTGGCCGGCCCGCCCTTCCACCAGCCCTCTTGCGTCTCGTCGTCGTGCTCCTTCTTCCAGAATACGGGGTGTTGAGGGAAGCTCAGCTTGAGACCGTGCCAAAGCGCAAAGCTGGACGGTGTCGCTTCGCTGGGCGCCCTCAGTGCCTTCACGAGTTGGGCCTCATGGACGGCGAGTAAAAGTGTCCGACTTGTCCTGGTGATGGCGGGTGGGCAGAAAAAGCGAGGCGTGCTGGTTCCATCCTTGAAGCCTCCTAACCATTCCTTGAAAACCCAGGCATCGGCCTTTTGCGCGTTGTTGCATACCGACGTAACGATCACGTCCGCGTCCTCGCCGACGCCCCATTTGAAGTCCTCGTTGTTTGCCAGCTCGGTCGGTGGCTCGGGCCCGATGGGATCGATGTCGGGAATTCTCAAAGGGCCCCAGATGTACGCTCCGCCCTTGTTGGCCCTGTTGACCGCGTCGAAAAAGGTCTTGTAGTCTCCGATCTTGTTCTCCATTTGCTGAAACATGGCGCGCTCAAAGGCCTGCTTGCGCGGCTCCTTGCGCGCGAAGTCGGACATGCTGTCGAGGAACTTGCCAGCATCGCCGGTGAAGCGCATGTCGAGCTCGACTTGCCAGATGTGGTCAAACTCGGGGTAGTGCAGTGAAAAGAGCTGGACGGGCTGGTACACCTGCCACATGGTCCTGCATCATGATTAGTCTTCTCCTTTGCGATTCCGAGGGCAGACCATCTCACCTGTGCTCCGCGATATCCGGATACCAACTCTCCAGCAGGCGATCGTCCCACAGCACTGCGATTTCTCGGAACTCGGCGGGAAGCCCAAGCTCGCTCAGAGCCTTCTCGTAATTTTCGTCCGACGCGAAGATGTACGGCTGATAGTCCTTCATATCCACGAGCAGAACGACCTGATACTCTCCTCCCGTCCTCAAGGACGTCTCAACGATCAGCGAGCGAAGGTTCTGCAGGTCCTCGGCCTTCCAATCGTATCCTCTCCATGCGCGCACGACAATTGCGGTTCGTCTCGTGTTCTTGAACTCGTGCCACTGGCGAGTCTCGGGAATGCGCGTTACGTTTCTGTATCCGAACCGAACCATCTGAAGAGTGTTGTCGAAGGGGGTAGCCGAGGTGGGAAAGCGATGGCGATTCCTCTCGAAGCACTGGTTCTGGAGCTTGCCCCAGTTGATCTTGTTCCAATCGACCTTTGACCTGTTGTATGACTTGTCCTCCTCGCCGTACCCATAGGGACCGTATCGTCCGTCAATCGTCATCCATGTCTGGTCGAGGCCGATGGTCGCATATGAGCCCCAGAAGGGCTGGGGGTAGGCTGAAGGTGAAGGGCACACGTTAGCAGGGAATCAAAGCCTAAACAAGCAGTGGGAGGCGCAACATACCAACATCGAGCCTCTCCTCCTTCAACTCGTCATCGGGACTCCGCGACAGGAATTGGCCACGAGGCCCATAGCACGGGACACGATCCTGTAGCGGAGGTAGTGGTTTGAAGTTGGTGGGTTGGCGGACAGGGCCTTTCTTAGGGGGTTCGGTGAAGGGGGAGAACGAGGAGGCCCAGCGCGGTGACCATGGCCCCAAAGTTAGGAACAGGAAGAGGTAGACGACAGCGACGGGGATGAGGACTTGTCGGGTGAAGATTATTCGGCGGAACTTGACGAGTCCGCTCATGATGGGCGGTAGTGGTCGGGGGACTGGCGAAGAGTCGCAAAGAGTCCCTGGGTGGGAGAGAAAGGATAAGGACCCGCGAGAACCTCCTACCCTGAAGAGATGGAACGAGCGATGGAGATCCCGCTGGCTATCGCATACAACTAAAGCAGTGAAGAGCGACTCAGTACAAGTGTGCTAAGACTCTTGGCTGCCCCGCGTCGAAGTCGTCGCAAGGAAGGCGCCAGTTGCCTAGGCCGGTGTGGCGGTGGTTGATGGAAGTCTCGTCAAAAGATTTGAACAAGAAACGAAGAAACGAAGGACCAATTAGCGGGGAAGAGGTATCACGAAACACGCGGTCGCATGACGCTGAAAAGAGGCAACTGAAAGAGGTCCGTCTCCAGAAGTGAGAAACAGGATGGAGAGAAAGATTGGATTGCACGACAGGAGATGGAAACATCAGATCAATCAATGGTGCAGCTGGTTTCACCACTTTCATTTTGTCAGTGGAGGCACCGCTCAACCAGGGACGGACAGGGACGGACAGGGAGGGCGGCACTGGCGGCGACAGGGGCAGCGACAACGCTCAGCGGCCCCGGCTAACGGAACGGCAGGCACCAATGAAGGTAGCAAGCCAGACCCCTGAAGGCCGCCTTAGTGGGAAAACTGGACCCCTCCGACGGGAGCCCTTGTCGCCCCCTGACTGAATTCGAGTCGTGGGCTGAGACTTGGTTTTTGACACTGCCATTTCTGCGTCTTTTGGATGCTCTCTACGTCCTCTGATTGGCTGTTTGACCTAAAGGAATTTCTCACGATAGTCGCTCATACCGAGCGAGGGCCATTCGGAAGGATGAGTATGTAAGAATATACTGTTTAGGCTGCCATCAAAGAAATGGCGTGGAAGGAATGGGAAAGGGGGCTTTCCTCTGCCAGTTGTTTGCCTCCTTTTCTCAAACCAGCGGCCGGAAGAGGACCCCAAAGAAAGAAGTGTCGGGACACAATTCTTCCACACGGCACTCGTACAATGCTAACGAGAATTGTTCAGTTATCATGAGTTGACGGACTCAAAATGGGCGAGCGAAGAAGAAAAGAAGTCAAAGAACACTTCTGAACTTCTAAAGCCAAGACCCCCACAAGGTTGCCAAGAAGGTCCGTCCAGAACCATGTTTAGACTGGTGGGTTACAGTGACATGCAGACGTCAGATTTGCACCCAGCGATAAGAAAAGGGGTAGGTATGCATGTGAATACTTTCCAGAGCTTGCCATCCTCGTCATGTTATAAGAATGACCAAGATCCCATCGACTGCTTCGTCGTCGTGACCGAAAGAAAAACAATCGGTAAAGTGGAAGAAAACATGGGCAGACGAAATAAAGTTGTGTCAGAGGCCAGGGGATCCACTGGGCGTACACGTACCCAGTTGGGCTGGCATATGCGGGATTTATCGAGATGCCAGAGCTTCGAATCTGCAGAGCCAATCTTACACATACACACACAATCAAGCCACGTTGAACCCTATATTGATTATTACTAGTAATATTATAATTAAGAGTCTTATTAATTCGATTGTTGAAACTATCACTAATAACAATAACCGATTAAACGATTCCTAATAATATCTACAATTAAAATTAATAACGTTGCCTTTAACGGCCCTAAGGATTAATCTATTTAGGAAGATGCCTTTATTTTTATAGCCTAGGACTTAAGTCTCTCGAAGTATATCGATTTAAATAACCGCGTTCCCTAGTTAACCGAATTAATAGAACCTAATATCGCTAACTACTAAGGGGAGGTTCCTATTAGAGAAATTAAAAAAGTTAAAAAGGATAGGGAGGCTACCCTATTTACTACTGCTAAGCTTTATGGCTTCTATTATGAGCGCGATTATTATGATTATATAATTAAAAAGTCGAATTAGCGTATAGAGGTTAAGACCTTCTTTAATTTAGGTATTAAAAAGACTACGCTAAATCGTTGGATATTTAAAACCGTTAGAAATAATTATAGGAGATAAATTTTACTAAATATATTAGTTTATATGAGTAGTATAATAATTTTAATAAGTTTACCGCTTTTAACGATTGTAAGGTAAAGAAGTTCGCCCGAGTTAGATTTATTAATATTTTTAAACCCCCTAATAAAGCCAATTGTAATTAGTATAATTAGACCTTTTAACAAGAGGCGGCTATAACCTTCTATATTATTAGAGGAATTATTAAAGTAAATAAATTAAACTTATAGTTCTTAGAATTCTATATAGTTATAAGGTCGAGTCTTTATATTACTTAGGTAAATAACTACTAATTTTATTATAATAAAGAGATTGAGAGAAATTTTAATTTTAAAATCTCTTTCTATACTATAGTTAAAGATTTTCGTAAATTAGTAATAGTAAATACTATTTAGGAAAAGGGTTGCGCCCTCCTATTTAAGGATATTACGTTCGTGGTTATATTAGGCGGTAAACATATTGAAGAAGACGCTCCTAATGATAAATAAAACCCTATTCTGGAGGTAGAGGGACGGGGAGAAGCTATAAATAAGAACGGTAAATTTAGGAAGAATATTAATAAAAATAAATACGCTTTCTCTTCGTCCTTATTAGCGAATAAATAATTATATTAATTCCTATATAAATTCTATCAGTAACTGGGCTATAATTTAAATAAATATTATTATATTAAATTATAGTTGGTTTATAGAGGCTAGATTGAAAATCCTACTATTAAAAAGCGCGTGTACGTTAATTTAAAAAAGGATAAGATATTTAAAGAGGCTGTTAATTGTTTACGAATATAATAGGACGATGAAGATTAAAATAATTAATTCTATGGTCGTTAGGTAGGTAAAAATAGTTTTTTAATATTTATAATGAAATATAGCGCTATATACCTATTAAGAGATTTTGCAATCTTCGATTTAGGTATAATAATATATATTTTTAATAAGGTTAATTACTTCGAAGACCTTACCCCTTTAAATATTAGTATTTATATATAGGCGGGAAATAAGTAAATTCTTATAGAGGGGTATAATATTAATATAATTACGGTCTAGGACGATAACGGAAATAGAGAGCTCTAATTCTTTAATATTATTCTAATACTGGGTATAGTTTATAATCTCGTCTCTTTAAATTAATTTGAAGATAGATAAATTTATTAGGATTATAAGAATAATTATTTATACTCTTGCCTTACGGACTCCTTTATTTACTATATCCTTTCTAAATATAAGTAATTTATTTTAGAATATATCCCTTTATAGAATAGCGTTAACGAATCTTCTTTTACTATACGGTATATAAATTATATTAAGTGGAAGCTTTAAGAAAGTAAGCCCCTTTATTAGTATTTTCAATTTGGCTACCCGGGATCCGAAATTTTAATTAAATTAATAGAATGAAAGTATAATGTACGATTTAAGAGATTAGATATAATATATTATAAGCTATATACTAAAATTCAATTGAAGCGCTAAATATATAGAGAAATTGATAATTATTTAAAGGGCTTTAAATTATAATTAACTATTAATTTCTTCTCTTATAAAAAAGTAAAGGTAAGGGGCTAGAAGTACTCAAATCTAATAGTAATCGTAGATTAATAATTTAGATTCGTTTAAGTATATTATTTAGGTAATAGAAAAGCCGAATTTATTATTGCGTATTTAGAATTCCCTTTTATAGGGCTATAGATTTAGTACTAAATTATACTTCGGGTAATCGAATACGATAACGAAATAATTAGTAGTAAGAAAATTACTATTTAATTTGCTATAAAGGGAATTAGTATGAGCCTTTAGCGCTTTATATGTAAATTTAAAACGGCAGCGTAGAGTTATTAGGGGGTATAATTAAAATTAAGGGTACAGTAATATAATTAAATATAAATCTTCCTTACGAATTGTAAATAAAAATTATTAAAATAGTTATATACTTATATAGTTTAACTCTTAAGGCGGAATATTATTAGAAATCTCCCCAAAACTGATTCGAAACCTACTATTAATTTAAAAACGGTATTATTCCTCTATTAAACCCCTCCTTTACTATTGTATATTTTAAAGTATATAGTTATAAAGCCTTTATTTTTATAATAGAAATTATAAAAGAATAGAATAAGTTAATAAAGTTTAAGGACCGTATTTAGGTTGGCTATTTGATTAGATATTAATTAATAAATATTTATAGGATTTGGAATCCTTATGTTAATTCTCTTATTATTATACGAAATATTATATTTAATAAAGACGAGGTCTTCCCTAGTAATAATGTTAAAGAAATTTATAATACCTTTAATATTTCCTTTAAAAAGTTAATTACATAATTAAAAGACTAATTAAATAAATATTATATAAATAAATATTATATAAATAGATATTTTATAGGTCGAGGTTGAATTTATTATAAATAACGGAGTCTCTAACCCTATTATTTAAAACTTTCTTACCGAAATTAAAAATATATTAGGAGAAGAGGGAGAATTAGGGTCTCTAGAAATATAAACGCAATCTAAATTCTTAGAAATCCCGTAAGTATTAGGGATACCGTTAGGTTTAGAAATATTGTAAAGGTCTTTAGAGCCTTTACTATTGCCGCCGATATAATCGCCGTCGGATTTTTAAAGTACGGTATTAAATTCGAAGGATAAAAAAGAGGGCTATCTCTTTACGCTTCCTAATAATTTAACTGTATTTCTAATAATCGATTTTTTTCGCTCTAATAAAGAATTATAGCTAATTATAAATTAATATTTTTATCAGGCCGCGTTGTTCTTATTTATAAAGGGTAATCGATTTATAAGCCTCTAGGAAGATAAGGTTGTAAATTAAACCTTCTTAGAATAAATAAGAAAGAGGGGTATTGATATTAATCCCAATTAGAATCCTAAATTAAAAATAATAAGGGATATTATTAATTACTATAGAGTAAAGGGTATATTAAAGACCTTCTATCGAACTAACTTTCTACTTCTTTTAAAGTACTATAATAATTTTAATTCTTACTTCTTTACGGAATTTTTTAAAGCTATAGAGAAGGAATACTTAAATAAGTATAAGGATAAGAAGTTTTGGAAGTAGGTTAGTATTAAGAAAGCGGGAGATAACGAAATATTCGGTTCGATATAGGTATATACCTATAAATTCAATTGAAACGGCCGGTTCTTTAAATATAAAGCGCGTTTAATTATACGTAAAGATTAATAATCTAAGGATAGCGTATATAAAATATACATAGTGATTCTAGCAATTAGGTTATTCTGTATTCTAATAGTTATAGCCGTTTACTTTAATTTCGATTTGATTTAGTATAATGTAAAGAACGCTTTTATTAATACTATATTCGATAAGGTAATATTTATAAAGGTTCTCCCTAAGTATATTAAGAAAGATTAAATATTTTAACTTTTACGCGCACTATATAATCTATAGAAATCTCCCCTCTTCTAGTAGTAAGAATTTATTAAGACCTTCGTAGCTATAAATATAAACCTTCTCCCTATAGAACCTAATATGCTAATTAAAAATAATATATTTTTCTTCTTCTACGTCGATAATGTTATTATTACTTATAAATATAAGAATAAAGAAATTATTATAATTAAAGGGGTAGTAACCGTTATAGAGAGGAAATATTAATTAACAGGTAGAAAGCTACTAGAATAGTTTTTAAATATCGAAATTATTTGAGATTGAAAGAAGAAATTAATTTAATTATTATAGTGCGACTATATTTAAAAGATTATAAAAAAGGTTAAATATATAAAGAAATTATACTCTACGCTTATAGCTAGGGAAGAATTCCTATTTTATTAAAATAGTATAGCCCCGTACGAAATTTACGCGTATTAAATGAAAATTAGTTCGATTTTTTATATCGTTATTACATCGCAATTAAATATAACCTTCCCGGTCTTTAAATTCGTTCGATTTAATTTAAAGCCCAATTTAATATATTATATAATTATAAATAGAATACTCTTCTACCTTCTAGCAATTTGAAATTATATTCTTTAATTAAGTAATAAAAACTACTAAGACTTTTATATTATAAGTAATTCCTTATTTATAAATAATTCTCTTAATCGAAAAGTTTTATAAATATTTATATTTAAACTATTAAGCGCTATTATCAATTGGCGTACTAATAAGCAAAATATAGTTATAACTTTATTTATAGAAGTTGAATTACTATCCTTCAATTAAGGAATTAAAGAGGCAATTTACGCCCGCCGTCTCTTTAATAAGCTTACCCTAGGATTCGAAAATTAAAAGGCTACATTTATAAATTATAATAATAAATAAACGATACAATTTATTATAAAGGAGGGAATTCGATTCGTAATTAAGTTTAAATACGTTAATATATATAAATATTAATGAAAATAAACGTAGGAAAGGAAGCGAATAAACGTAATCTACGTATTTACTAAAGAATAGATCGCGAATAACCTTATAAAGAGCCTCCTTTCCGCAACACATCTAAAATCTATACAGCAGCTAGGACTCATAGAATTATAACAATCACAAACTCAATTACGAGAGTTTAGCAGCGGAAATATCACTATGGGCTGCCTAAAGGGTATAGAGGACTCTATAGAAGAGGATTCGGGCAATGAATCGGCAAATGTAATAGCAAGTGTAATAAGGCAAAACTCTTACGAGTAAAAGTTTGAAAGCTACCGTAATAAGGAAGTAATCTAGGAATAATATTATTTCTAGCTAGTTTTAGGAGGATTTAAGAGCATTTTAGGGTATATTTGGGTAGATCTGGCGTAGTTTGTATACTAGATCTAAGGGGGTATATTAGTGGTCAGGGGATCCACTGGGCGTGCACGTGCCCAATTGGGCTAGGATATACGGGATTTATCCAGATGCCAAAGCTTCGAGTCTGCAGAGCCAATCTTACACATACACATACAATCAAGCCACGTTGAACCCCATATCGATTATTACCAGTAATATCACAAGTTGAGGTCCCCCAACCCTTACCCCTGAACCCCAACGGCTGCCCCACAACGCCTCATTCAGGATTGGATTTGGACCGCCCACCCAGAAAACGCCTTTGCGCCTTGGGCCTTGGAAAATGAAGAGCTCCAGAACAGAGGAGCTTCCAAGTGTTGAAGGTACTTTCACTGCATGTCATTCCCGATGGCGTCTGCCCAACAAAGGCGCCACGCATTTTGGTGCTAGGTGACATGTGACGAGGGTCTTTGTGATACGTGCGAACAATGTTGTGTTTCAAGTGCAGCCCGGTGGACAGTCATGAATCGCTTAGACAGCATCGCAAGGACTCCGTCGGTAAGCGCCATGGCATCAATTTCTCTGCCCGGTTCTGCTCAGCATTAGCTAGGTACATTCAATGCCCGATTTAAATGGTTCCGCTTGCCTTTGTGTTTCCACGCTCGTGTGCTAATTCCCCAAAAACAGCTCGCGGCTCGGCGTGAACCCAAACCAACCATCGCATATTCGTCGCCGAGTTAACAGCCGTATCCCCATCCGATTATGCCTCGAAATGTCGCCTCGAAATGCCCGTGGGAAATGGAAACCAGAGCAGGGCCGACTCGCGAGAACCAACCCAAAGCTCCCCCGCAGCCTCCGGCGACCCTCCTCTTCCGCATTGTATCGAACGCGCTCTTATCTCGTCGAGCAACTTCCGTACTTTTTTGGGTTTGCGTTCGCCATATCATATAAATCGTTCTCGTGTCGTTTATGTCGTCATTCGTCCTTCTAATAGCGATGTCTGGTCGAGTAATCCTTCGGGCTAACCACCAGACCGCGTCCCTTCTTCGCGCCGCGGTAGACCGTCTCGATGATGTCGATCAGTTCTTGTTTGTCTTCGAGCACCCATTTGATCTTGTTGTTGTCACCGGTGCCGAGATCGATCATCATGTGTTTATTTCGGAAGAAGCTGTGCAATTGAAACACGTCAGTAGCTGTCTGTCTCGCAACTCAAGATCCATCACACGGAGACGGCACTTACAACATGAGCGTGCACTCGTCATACAACTCGTACATCTGGTTGAAATCGGGAACCTTGTCAATGTCGCAGAGGTAACTGTTGGTATTGCGATGGGTCAGCAGCTGTTGATGGAAGAGAGGGATCAAGGCCGGAGGAAGACCTACATTACTGCAAAGTTCTTGACCTTGTCGGCGATGCGATAGAGGACTTCATCTTGGCGCATGCAGTCGGGGCTGTGATCGCGTCCGAAACGGATAACCACCACACGCTCGTCTTCGCTGAGGATGGCCTGGTCGACGTGCCAGCCGGTCTCGAGGTGGGGAAGGACGATGGAGCCCATGATGATTGTGGAAGTGATTGAGCAATTCGTTGATGCGGTAGATTGTGGGTTTTGGTACGTCAATTAAAGCGATAGTCCAACGCGGAAAATGGCGAAGAGAGTGCAAATAGCGAGCAAGAAATCAAAGGTTGACGAATGGTGATGATGATGTCGATTGAGCGCGACCGCGGTCGAAGCTCGTCGAAATTCCCCACTGCCGCAACCTCTACGGCTGGCTTACGTAAGTACTTTCTTATCGATAAGTTAATATACAGAAAGGCTTGGCCATCCATTTGGTGCAGTTGCGACCTTCGCTTCATTCGTCGCCAACATCGTCGTCGTCACCGTCTTCGTCCTGCCCTGGATGTTTGGCTCGTCCCATCGCCATTCATTCTTTCTCAAACATGACCAACATTAACCGTCCGACCCTCTTTATTGGTCGATCCGGATGTCGTCTAAGGCATGGACCTTGTCTGAAATGTTTCACGCAATTGACTCCGGCACCAGTGCTTCCATTCGTCTTCTTCGCCGATATCGCTCTAGAGGTCTTCGTTAACTAACGCTGGCAGCCCAAGTACTGCAATTATTTCCGAGTCTTGTTTCTCAGAGCGCGGGAAGTTCCAACGTCAATCACTCCCTCCATCGAATCCCCCAATTACCCTTCGCAAAGTGTGGCTCAACCACCTTGCCTCCAGGCATCACACACTCGCACAATTTCTTCTTCCCATCAGGAGAAGTAGAGGCATCAAACCCAAACACCACTCCTCTCCTCGCCACCGACTTGATCATATCCTTTTGTTGCGCTTTTCTATCCCCTTCAAGTTTCTTCTGTCTTATCTCTTCCTTCATCTCCTCCGTTTCTGCCTTCCGCTCAGCCCGTCCCTTTTCTCCGCCAACGCTGCCATTGACTTCAGACACCTCTTGGGGAGGACGAATGCGCGTGCCGCTGCGAATAGCCAGACGAGCAACCTCATGGCCGCCAGTGGTGTACGGATGGGACTTGCCCTTTGGGAGCGGAGCGATCTCGTCGTTGACAGCTTTGTCATCCAGCTGGAGAGGTTCAATGTTGATGCCGCCGATTGCCGAGTCTCTACTCGGTGGTCGTGCAGCTTCTGTTGAAGTTGACTGAGACTCCTCGTCTGCAGTGTCTTCGTCGTTCGTCCCCAGGCTAGTCAGCGCCCTCGACTTCCGGTTCTTCTTCCTCCCATACACCTTCTCGGGATCGTTCTCCCTCCCATAGACAATCGCCTCCACCTCCTCCAGCGTCACCACTATTCCCTCTCCCTTCTTTGGCTTCGCTCCACCATTCTTGCCCTTCCTCTTTCCATCCGCTTGGCCATCCGCAACTTGCTCCATCCCCTCCACCATCTGCCCATTCAACAACTTGATATACGTCTCCTCGATTTGCCTTTCCTGCTCCTTTACGTCCCGCTTCTTGTGATGGGACTCACTGCGACATCTCGAAGTGCAGAACTTGGCGACTTCCTTTTGCTGGTGTTGGCCCGTCTTCTCGGAAGCCTTGTCGTCTTCCTTGTCCTGGTCTTTACCGCCACGCTTTGATCCCTTGCTTTTGCCTGCTGCCTGCTTCTGGCTTGCAGCAGTTGACACGGGAGCTCCAGTGATGCCAAAGGTGCGCTTGGGGTCGATGAGCTTGCCACAGCCTTTGCAGTACGGCTCTTCGGGATCGTTTTGGTATTGTTGGAGGAGGTAGTAGGGGGGCGGGATGGCGTCCGACTTGGTCGGACGGGAAAAGGAGGAGGCCCAGGCCATGGCGATGATGGAAAAGTTCGGATGCTATCCTGACGGTACTGGCTGGGGGGAGATTGTCGGCAAGTTATTGGGCCACAGTGCTGATTGAAGGAATATGTGATATTTGATGCCTTTTTGGGGTGAAAATGGTGGTAGTTCTACGACTGAGAGAAGAGTTTGTTGACAGAAAGAGAGAGGATTGAGGACGTGAAGTACTTGGTGGCTGTGTTGTTGCGGCGAAAGGGGGGATCTGCACCACCACAAAGGCAAATACGTCATCGACATCATCAGGGTCCAAGGGTCCTACCACAGCAACCACAAGGGTCCTATTCGCATTTTTCTCAACACCATTGACCTCTATTTCGCTTTATCTACACCAAACAATATCTATGAAAATTGAAAACGATCCTCTGAATCGATACTAACAGAAGCAGACAAACACGCTGGTCGAACACTCCCTTTCGCTAAGCATTCACCATGGCCATATAATCCACCGTCGGCTCCAACCCCTGCGCCTTCACCTTGCTCGCCGCCTCCCTCATCCCAGCAGCAGCACTTTCCTTCCAAACACTGGTCAACTTGATCGCCATCTCCCTCGTGACCTTCAACGTGGGCACCTGGTCCGGCCTCAAAATCGCCGTCATCGTCTGCGCCCACTTCCACGGCTCCTCCTCCCCTCCCGGCAGGCCATTAAAGTACTCCCACCCCGCGATCCCGCCAATCTGTCCGTACACGTCCCTCAAGCTCTTGATCGAGTTCGCCAGCGTGCCGGCAGTCACGAACCCGGCCCCGCCGTTCTTCGGGCTCGTCAGCTGCCCGATGACCACCTTGGTAGGCGTCAGTGCCCCGCGCATGTCCCGGTTGTCGGAGATGATCTGGTGAAACTGGTTGGGGCTCCCCGCGTCGCCGAACCCGGAATAGAACTGGCAGTTATAAAAGGCTACTTCCTTGCCGGCGCCACTCTGCGCCAGCATGAGCTTGCGGTAGTCGAACCCGCTGAGGTTCCAGCCGTTTCTTGCGCCCTGGATAGTCAGCGCGCTGGCGACGGGGGCCAGGGTGATGATGAAATCCGGCCCGAAGTCTTTCCGCAAGCGGAAGATGAGCCGCTCGATGCCGCTTTGGCTCATGGGTTGTTCAACGTCGACGTCGAGCCCCTGCAGGCCGTAGTGCTTGATGGTCCCGTGGAGTTGGCCGTAGTACCGGTTGAAGACGGTCTCGTCGGCCGAGTCGAGCGTCTCTTTGGAGAAGGAACCGACTGCGGCGCCGTCGATCATGCCCATGATTTTGACGCCGGCGGAGCGCAGGACTTGGGCCTCTTGCCATAGGGTGCCGTAACGCGGGTGGGTGGGGCAGTGGTCGTTGAGGGTGATGTCGCCGTCTTTGTTGATGTGCAGGGAGCAAACGATCAGATGCGTGAGAGCGATGTTCTTTTCTGTAATGAGCGGGAGCATCGAGATGGGCTTGCCTGATCTATCGTGTGTGGTTTGGTAATAGATGATGAGGCGGGGGATTTCGGAGCGGATGATGGCCGTGTCGGTCGTGTTGCCCTGGCTGTTGGCCACCGCGTCCCGAGGGGATACGGCATGCTCGTTTGTATGAATATGGGCTTGAAGAGGGTTGGCGGCTGTGACGATGGTAGGAGTAAGGATGGTCACCAAGGCAGCGGCCGCACGGAAAACCGCAAACCTCATGGTAGCGGTAGGTCTATTGATGCTACTGATGCTTCCTATAGGGCTGATGATGGAGGCATTGAACGAGCTAGTTGGGGGTTTCCACGCGTTATAAACAACTACATGATACCTTCCCAGACACGACGCGAAACAAATCACACGATGTGTTTTGATATTAATCAATCGCCAAGGTATGGCGGCGTTGAGTATTCTATTCACGGCCTTTCCGGATGATTGAGCTCCGGAATGAACCTTTGGCTGGCATCAGGAATTGTTCGCACCATTACCATTCCCTTGAGCACCGATTAAGACACGGCAAACCGCAAAAATAGACAGCTTATTTTTGTCAAGAGACCATTCCCTACCGCACCGAGAAAAACACGGCAAACCGCAAAAATATACGGCCTTGTCTTGTCAAGACATGGGCATTGTCTCAAGTCCAGAACAACAACGTTCAAGTCAATGACAATTGTGTCTACGAAACACCTAATAGGAACGCGCACGATAATTTTGGTGGCCGCGATGGCGCTCGTGATCAAGAATGAAGCAAGTTTTGTCGCCCATTCCCTCGCTACCAGGTTCCGAGACACACAACAAACAGCGGCAAAGAGAGTCGTCAAAGTCACGAACAAGATCTGGTGTCTCAGGGCGACAACCGAAACTGCACAAATCAAGGGCACAGCCCCCTCAAAGTTTGTGAGTAATCCTACCCGCACCCACCCCAAAACCTACACGCACCCTCCCCCTTCTAGACACTTGATAATTATTTTTCAACAACGCCAACTAACGTTTCGAAAGCTGGTAGGGTAGAAGATTATGCCTCAAATTTATCGTAAGCTATCTTTCCTTTAATCAAACGACCTTTTGAAGGTCCTTAGATAAGCTGTGTGCATTCACAGCGCCCAAGGTACTCAGTATAAGTGCAAAAATTGACCTTAGGAATGCCAAAAGTCCTGGAATGGAATTAGATAATCTATAGAAAACAATGGCATACGGCATTTTGGGTAGAAATGGCTAAACGTGGAGTGGTCTTGGTATAGTATTGGGGGAGAGGGTGCGGGTAGGATTACTCAAGTTTGTTCCCTTATAGGAACAGCACGTTTGGCGGTTTGGCAGGTGCTCGGCCCGAATTCAATGTCGATTCTTGAAACTGGAAGACAGATGCATTTGGGCTGGCGAGCATGATCACTAAGCAGAAAGCATTGCACGTGCAAGAAGTCTTGATATCATCGCGCTGGACTTCACTTGCCTGTCGATGTCGATAGAAACGAAGATCGGCTTACGAATCCATTGCCCTTCTGAGAAACTTCGCCATCTGCGCCTTTGACTCTTCGATCCTGTCTGCGAGATTGACAGCAGTCATGCAGATGTCGAGGAAGGAAGGAAAGAAGTGCTTGCATACTACAGGAACCGGGTCACGAGTCCGTCTTTCCTGCTGCGCAAGGAGGACCTGGCACTGAAGTTTCCACTTGTACCCAGCATCGAATGGATACGAATGCTCTTGCTTTCTAAACAACACATCTGCAGTCGGCATCAGACCTCCAACAGCCCGAATCACGAGTGTTAAGCAGGAGCAATGCGCTGCCACAGCAGGAAAACCTTCTTATCAGGTTTCGAAGCAACCGCGCCTCTCCGACTCTCTCCAAACCAGAACGAGAAGGCACGATGTTGTGCTTTGCGGTTGCCATTGGACGTGGTAAGTGACAGACGTTCCAGCTTTTAGTTGGATACACAGCGTGGAGGTGCAGGTTGTCCAGTCTTTCGGATTCGGATTTCCCAACTTCGGACATCGACGATGCGTTATGCCATGTGGTTACGCTTGAAGTTGGCATATTCCTCCCGGTTGACAGATTCAGTTGACAGATTCGTCCCAGTTGAAGCCAACTGGTTCTCTGCACGACATGGATTTACAATCAACCGGCTATCCGAACTCTGCCCGAGCCAACTTGAGAACCCAGCTGCGAACACAGCCAAGAAAGCTGGTAGCAGTTGACGAAGGTCTTGACGGCTGACGGTCACAGCCCCTTCTCGACGTGGTGGAAGTGAAGGATAAATAAGCACCAGTCGACCATTTTTGAGAGATATTCTCAGCAGTAAAAATAATTCATCACACATCGCAGAGTCAACAGTATCAACAGACTCATCACTAATAGCCCTAGGAGACTCATCACCAACTTCTTCCGTCCCGATGGGACTACCTACCTAGAGTACCCTACCATTTTGAACTTTGACCTTCAGATGAGCATGCTATTCAACCAGCCATTCCAGCCTGTTCATCTCGACTTTCGAGGTTCATACGCTTTTCCGCGCCTTGGACCATAGACTGTCCTTGCACTCGTTCCCTCATCAATTCTTTGCTTACTTTATCCGACCAAGAAACCGGCAACATCATTCAACATGGACGCCCTCGCATCTCAACCGCCGGTGTGCTCTTCGACCACCAGATTGCCAGATAGCCAACGACATCAGATCAAAGTGGCTATCATCGGCGGCGGCATCTGTGGCACTGCCCTCGCAGCCGGCCTGCTAGAATCCAGGTACATAGACTGTCACATTTACGAGAAGGTGCCTATGTACCGTGACGTGGGGGCTGGTCTGTCCCTCCACAAGAACGCCATTGGCGCGATGAAGCTCATAAATCCGGAGCTCTTCAATGCCTATCAGAAGAAGGCCGTGGACATCGCCCAGGAGAATCAGGAGATGGCGACCGAAGTCATCCTGGCAGCGGGGAAACATAAGGGTCTCAAGGTTGGCGAGCTCGGTCGTGCCAGGGGACGCAAGTCCGTCAGTCGCGCCGACCTTCTAGAAGGATTCCTTGAGCTGGTGCCCAAGGAGAACATCAGTTTCGGCAAGCAGGTTGTGAAGATCTGGGAAACCCATCATGGAAGCGAAAGGTCTCGCACAGATTCGGTCGCACCCTGCACTGAGGATTCCGGCGAGTATGACCACCCCATCCACATCGAGTTTGCGGACGGCAGCCGCGCCCACGCCGACGTCCTCATCGGCTGTGACGGAATCCACTCGAGTGTGCGCGCCTATCTCCTGGGCGAAGATCACCCAGCCACAAAACCCAAGAATCACGATGGATGGCAGATCTATCGCACCCTCATCCCGACAAAGAAGGCGATTGAGAAATGGGGGGTTGACGAGAAGTTGACCCAAACTGTACCCATTCTTCTCGGTCCCAACGGCCACATCAACATCATCCCCATGAAGAATGGCAAAATGCTCAGTGCCGGGGTAGCCGTTCGCGGCGCTGCTCGACCGGACACCGCTATCGGTCCCTCCTCCGTCCCTGCCTCCGCCCCTGCCTCCACTTCAACTGTCCCTCCAACCCCTCCTGATACTGAGAGCGGTGTAGTGCCGTGGGTGTGGTATGCAGCTCTCAACAACACCACTGTTGGTGATCTCTTCACTTACCGCACCAATTCATCTACTCCCGCGAATCCATCCCCAGCCCCCCCTGCCTATCAGACCCAACCTCCCAACTCACTTCCGGGACAGGGCACACCAAAGCTCAACCCCTACCTCTACAAAGACTACACCCGCGAGGCCCAAAAGATTGTCTGTATGGTCGCCGCCGACACCTCCGCTTCCTGGGCCGTTGCCGACCACGACAATGCTCCCTATTACGCCCGCGGCTGCGTCGCCATGGCCGGCGACGCCGCTCACGCCGCGCTTCCCTTTGCGGGCAACGGTGCGGCGCAGGCGCTCGAAGACGCGGCCGTCCTGGCCCATCTGCTGAGGACGTACGTCCGCACCCCCGAGATGGCAGAGACGGCGCTGTGGGCGTACGAGAAGGTGCGGATGGAGCGGTCGCAGAATGTGGTCGAGATTGCGCGCCAGTACGGGCGGGTGTATTCGTTCAATCCGGTCCAGCACGAAGGGAAGTGGGCCAAGCTGCATGAGAAGCCGGAGGTCATGATGCAATGGTTCCGGCAGCAGGCCGCTGTTACGAATGAGTTTAATGTCGAGTTACAGAACGAGTGGGCGGAGAGGCTGTTTGTGACTGAGTTGGCACTGAGGGGGAGGGCGAGGATGCAAAGTTCGGAGGCGGAGGGAAGTCAAGGAACTCACACGCAGCCAAAGACAAAGACGGATGAGGTCAAGAATGAGGAGGTAAGCAATATGCAGACTATGGGCGAGGGCACGTCTCCGACATCGACTTGGGTGTCGTTGGAGACGATCAGAGGAGGAGAGGAAGGGGAGAATGTGGAACGAAAGGAAGCGGGAGTTGTGGATGGGGAAGATGGGGAACATGTGGAAAGGGAGGAAGCGAATGATGATGATATGCACGATATGGAAAGTGTGGCAAGCTTCGGACAGGACAGCGATTATGACTTCGTTGACGATTACATGGATGATGCAGATGACGAGCTGGAAGATGAAGAGGAGGATGGCTCGGATCTTTAGTAATGGGAGGGAAATGAAAACGACGAAAAGGTTGATGAAACAACAAGGCGAAGGATTGGGAAGATTGTCATATTGGATGCTCGCCGGAAGAAGAACCGAGGACAGGGAAACAGCCTCGCAGTCTGGAATAAAAACAGGACGTGAGTAGTGGTGGATAACGACTGCGACGAAAACCTAAGCAGGAGGATATCAAGCTCAGGATGTTCATGGGCATCAGATTGATCAACATATTACACCCGATGGGGGACACAAGGAGGATGGCTTTAAATCAGAGCAAGGCGAAGCATGTAAGATTGTCTTGATTGGATGCTTGCCAGGAAGAAGGAACCGTTCTTTTGTCGATAGTCTGAACAGAAATAGAAATAAGAAGTTGCCTTTGCTTGTCAGAAGAATGGTGGTTCAGTGTGAAGAACTCAGTGTGATGAAGTCATGCCGGCGCCGGGCTTCGAGGCCTGCTGATGTCTAGGTATGGTGGCAGATATCCGACTAGCAGACACGCTGGTAATTTAGCAGTCATATTGCTAAGGAGTCATCTTAGTCGGTGCCCACTCCGCCAAGACATGGAACAGCTTTGGGCATTTGTAAGCTCAACTCCCGTGACCCGATACGAAACATCATGAAGTTCCTGCTCGCTCCATCTCCGTTGGATTATCCTTTAAATGGCGCTGACTCTCAAGGAGACGGGAATAAAGTAAAGAAGCTCCAGACCTTTCACCACAATGGTCACGAGATACAGGTTGCATGCCCAGGCGACCCAGCAGAGGACCCACCCCCACTGTCGATCATGACATGCATCTTTTTGCGGAGTAAGCGACCCGGATCCCATCCTTCTGCCTGCAAGTCAATAAACCGAATTTAGACATCGTGACGATGGGAAAACGAAAGCCGAGAAACGCGGATCAAAGGATTGACATGTTCAGCTTCCCATTCAAGTCATCGCGGGAATAACAACAGCGGAACTGGACAACTTGAAGTGAGGGGTACCGCTGGGGTGCAGAATGAGGGGTCGATGTTCTGTGCTAGCCCCAAGTACACCAAGCCGTGAACCCTTGTGGCTGCACTCCTCCTGCACCTCCATCCACGCTTCGACTCCCGATTCGCGAACAGCTCTCTTCCGAGGTAGGACTACGACGTATTTGGGCGATTGACGCGAGCGGGGGAGATGGGGTCTGGGGAACCTGGGGAATAACAAGATGGGGTCTGGGGAACAACAAGATGGGGGGCCGTATAAGTACCGGCCGGATCTAGGAAAGAGGGGGGGGAGCCCATCGACGACAAAGGTCTGGACACTGTCATCATTTCCATCACCGTTGGTCAAGTCACACACTCACACAAATCAAGACAAAACAGAATGGGGGACTCTAACACCACCGTCGACGCCATCAGCTTCGTCGACACGACCTCCAGCCAACGCATCGAGCCCGGCTCCGTCAACCACCCACCTGCCCCCTGGCCAGCGCACTTCAAGACCGAGCCCACGCCCGACGAGGTAGCCAAGATCACCGCTAATGTTGTCGACACAGTAAACAACCACTTCGACAAGGTTCCCGACCTGTTCCTCGACTCCCAGGCTGGCTTCTGGCGAGACCACCTAGCCCTGACCTGGAACCTGCGCACCCTCAAAGGCAAAGACAAGATCCGTGACTTCTTGCAAACCGAAGCCCAAGTCAAAGAAGTGCCTCTGCAAATCCAGATCGACGAGTCGCAAGCTTTCCGCAAGCCGCAAGTCGCCGGATTTGCTCCCGTTGACGGACTCAAGGGCATCCAGTTCTATATCACCTTTACCTCGCAGAACGGCAAGGGACGCGGTGTGGTCAGGTTGGTGCAGGAGGAAAAGACGGAAGAGTGGAAGATCTGGACCTTCTTTACCACTCTTGAGGAGTACCGCCATCAGCCAGAGCCGAGGGGACCCAACAGGTCGAAGGGTGTCGAGCATGGTGGACAGCCGGGACGGATGAACTGGGCGCAGAAGAGGCAGGAGGAAATTAACTTTACGAACCACGAGCCGGATGTGTTGATTCTCGGTATGTTCCCTCTCCTTTTGCTTCTCGGCAAACAAATAACTGACCCCCACCACCACAGGCTGCGGCCAAGGCGGCCTCACCGCCGCCGCCCGCCTCAAGATGCTCTCGGTCACCTCGCTCATTATCGACCGCAACCCGCGCATCGGCGACAACTGGCGCAACCGGTACCACCAACTAGTCCTGCACGACCCAGTCTGGTACGACCACCTGCCCTACCTCCCCTTCCCCGACACCTGGCCCATCTTCACGCCCAAGGACAAGCTCGCCGACTGGTTCGAGTCGTACGCCAAAGCGCTGGACCTCAACATCTGGCTGCGCTCCACCATCGTCTCCTCCGAGTACGACGCCTCCCGCAAGTCCTGGAAGGTGGTCATCCGCCGCTCCTTCGTCAAGACCTCGCGCCCTTCAGGCTCCTCCAACCCGCCTGGCGGCGCACCTGAGGGAGTAGAAGAAGAACTCGAACACATGGAACTCACCGTCTACCCCAAACACATCATCCAATGCACCGGCGGCTCGGGAAAACCCAACATGCCGACCTCCATCCCCGGCATTGCCGGTGGCGTCTTCAAGGGCGACCGGCTCTGCCACTCCTCGCAGTTCACAACCGCCACCCCGCTCTCCGAGCGCGGATCCAAGAAGGCCATCGTCGTGGGCGCGTGCAACTCCGCCCATGACATCTGCCAGGACTTCTACGAGCGCGGGTACGACGTGACCATGATCCAGCGCTCCTCGACCTTCGTGCTGTCCTCGTCTGCTGCGCTCAAGTACCTTATCGGCCCGATCTACAGCGAGGGAGGGCCGGCGGTGGAAGACGCCGACATGTTCGTTTGGTCGTACCCGAGCGAGGTGTTGAAGACGTTGCAGAAGGACTTGACCAAGTTGACGATTGAGCACGATGCCGAGTTATTGGCGGGGCTGGATAAAGCTGGGTTTAAGCTGGATAAGGGCGTCGATGGCGCGGGACTGTTTGCCAAGTATCTGCAGCGGCAGGGAGGGTATTATATCGATGTCGGCACTTCGAAGCTGATTGTTGAGGGAAAGATTGCCGTCAAGTCGGGGGTCGGTATTGCGGAGGTGGTGGAGAAGGGATTGAAGATGGAGGATGGGGAGGTGTTGGAGGCTGATGAGATTGTGTTTGCGACGGGGTATGATAATATGCGGTCAACGGCCAGGGAGGTGTTTGGGAGTGAGCAGGTGGGGGATAAGGTGGGTGATGTGTGGGGGTGGGATGAGGAAGGGGAGATGAGAGGGATTTGGACGAGGAGTGGGCATGAGGCGTTCTGGTTCCATGGAGGGAATCTGGCGCTGTCGAGGTATTATTCGAGGGTGGTGGGGTTGCAGGTTAGGGCGAGTTTGGATGGGTTGTTGTAGGGGGATTGTGGCTGGATGGGAGGGGGAGTAAGAAGAGGGCTAAAGGGGGGGACCGGAGTTTCTTGGATAGCTATCCTGGTTTTTGACATCCTAGGTGCGATGAGGAACACTTGAATGCTGACTCTTGTTGAACATCATGCCCATTGCTGGGAGCGTACTACTGACCATGCTGGTACGTCTGGGTTGATCCTCGGATTCGCGATGGAATGAAGCTTGTCCGGTATGACGGTATCGTGGGTAGAGGTATTCGGCCTTGCCGCCCGCCAACGAGAAATGAACAAGGAGTCCAAAGAAGCATGGACTCTTGCTTCTAGAACAGTTCCATTATCTCCCTTTGTCGTGATGAGCACCAACGGAAAAGTTTCCGCCGTACTGTACCAAACGCACCATCACCACCCACAACCACTCTCCCATCCAGACACCATCGTTACAAGTCCTGCATGGCGCCAGGATTCTCGCCATTTAAGCTTTTCTCCTTTTCCTTGCAATGCTTGCCATACATTCCTCAAATGATCTTCGTCTCCCACGCGATTGGTCCAGTCGGTCCATCCGAGACTCGGGAACGTCTCGTGAGATGTTGGGAGGATGGCCTGGATGGGTGCTTGAGTTGAGCTGAGCGGCTAGCTACATAAACATCACGGGATGTCTGGTTGCCTTACTTCTCCCCAACGGTTAGGCTATCGGTCATTTGCGACCATTCTGTTAGCTTAAATGATTCCGCATCATGTACAGTGGGTATCCGTGCTTTGTCACGACATTATGGCTGCCGAGTGGCGAGTTGCAGAGTAAGGTCAGTGATAAAGACGAAGAAAAATATGATGAAGAGGAGGAAGTCTGGGTAGTGTGTATGTAGCTTGCCAGGCGCCGGGAGTAGTGGGCAACGGACGTGGATGGATCGAGACATCATCGACATGGGACTGCGTGGGATTAATGCCTTGTTTGTTTGCTTGTCATGTCCCAGATGTCTCAATCCTTCTTCCTAGTTCATGTAGGTAAAAAGAGATCAGGGTTGTCCAGCCGACCGGCACTCAAACTTTTAAGAGCCCTTCGCTGCCTTCTATGTTTCGATCCATCGACCTCTTTGCCTCCGTTTCCAGATTACTCTCTTCTTTCTTGTGCCAGTCAGTTGCCTGGGCGGGAACGTCAGATACTTGCTTATACTATAGTCAACATGGAGCTCAGCTCATATCATATGTGTGCAACGACGACACGGGGGTTGACTTCCCCGCTACTTATCCTCTTTACTTCTGGTCATTGCCCTTTCATCGACCGCCCGGGCTGTCACGGGAGATGACCCGGAAAAAAAAAGTGATTTTTCCTCATTATCCTGAACAAGTCTACTTTCTCGAAGACACCATCATCGTCATCTATTTTAATGCAAATAGACCCGGATCCCTGACATTAACGTGTTCTGACGAGTTCACGGGGTCTGGCAGGAGCGAGACCGAATGGAAGACTAGTGAGTAATTTTCATTCGCAGTTTGGTTGACAATCCATCTCCTCTCTGAAGCATTGGCTGGCAAGCCTCGTAGGCGCGTCGCATCGATCCGTCCCTCCCCAATCTTCCTATCCATGCGCAAGAAAATGTCCTAATAACTTTCTGACGTTTCAACAAAAGTTGTGGAAGTGCCCGTGATCCCGGCACCCAACGGATCACAACCTATCAGAGTATAGAAAAAAGATATGATCAAGTTGACGGTAGATTTTGATTGGTATACCTGCGGCTTCAAAGTTGGTCGTGTGATGGATGAGAGGTTTCCCTTGTCGGGAGGTGGCTTCAAATTGATGAATCAACGACGCCCTGGGGGGCCGACAACCGTGGGAGAGGCGGAAGCATCGCAATTTTCCGCCACTCCTGCAACTTTGCCGCCGACCGCAACACTTACGACAACAACTCAGTCAATACAGGCTCTGACTACAACGACCTCGTCTTCCACAGTTGCTGATACCACTGCTGGCCCTGGCAGCAGTACGACCCCTAGCGACCTAGACACATCACCGACTCATTCATCAACAGCGGGCATCGACGCCGAGAAGGACTCAGGCACCAAAAACGGAGGAGGAGGTCTAAGTGCCGTGGCCATGGCTGGAATTGGAGTTGGTGCGGGCGTTGCGGTCATCGCGGTTGCCGGCCTGTGGTTCTTGTGTTACTGGAGGGGAAGGAGGAAGGCGCTGGCTACGGCTGCCGCTACCAGTCATCAGCAGCAGACGGAAGAAGAGCAGAGGAAGGGAGATGTCATCAAAACGCCAGGAAGTGGGACGCAGCAGTCGCCGTCTTCCTATTATGGGCAGGAGCACTTTGGAAAGGAAGATATCAAGGGAAAGCCGCAACTGTCAGAGCTGGGGGCCGTGGAAACTGGAAGGCATGAGGTAGATGGAGGGGGTCACGGTTGGCAGAATAGGGTTGAACTTGCTTGACCACGGGACATGTTTCAATGCTTGGTGACGGGAAACTGGAACAAAGCGCCCAAAGAAAAGCTTCCACTTATACAAGAGATCGATTTATTTAAACTTTTCTTTCGCCCTCACTCAGTGGCACGGCCCGAAGCAGCCAAGACGATGGAACCCCGGCGCCACATGAATGCGGGCCGATCGATCGATCGTCATTCAACGAAAGAGCGACAGTCACCACAAACACTCCTTTTTCATTGTATCTTTATAACACATATTGGAAGTGTTTGGCTACTCTTTAATCCATCTTCATTCATTCTTCTGACTGAGGCACAGGATATTGTCCGGTAGCGTGAGCCGCGAATATCCGGTGTATTCCCGCCCGGGCCGGCATGGTCCGGCGTAGGCCGACACTCGTCCGGAAGGAACCAACGAGCAGCGTTAGAGATAACTCAACTCAACTCAACTCGGGGTTTGAAGTTAGTTGAGTGGGTCAACTCGAGGTCCCGAGTTGAGTTGAGTAGAGTTGAGTTGAGTTGAGTTACACTAGTTGCCAGAGTTGCCAAAATATTGGGGTCACCCATAACCCTATACCCGGTCTGCCAAGAAGGCGTTACGTAAGGTAGTTAGTTATATTTGGCTTGGCGAGTTGAGTTATCTCCAACGCTGCCAACGAGGGATGGGAGACTCTCGCACTAACAAACTCTTACCACACCTGCTCTTCATTTCTCCTGCACATACATTTCAGTTTCTTCCTCATTTTCCCATCCATAACAAACTCACGATCGACATGGCCGAGATCCCATGCAGTCTGTCTTCCATAGGTAGTTCCATCGTCGAAAAAGCCATCTCCGTCTAGACGCGCCGTCGTTACAAGTTCTGCATGGCACCCTTGCCTTTCGCATGCATTGGAACCTCGCGAACTCTAGCGTGTCTGTTCTGGGCTCTGCTGTGGTCGATCGCTTGGTCGGCATGGAACTGACTGGATGGTTGGCCATATTTACAGGGGACCTAACTGTACCCCCGTCCCAGCAACGTCTGGAAGGAATGACAAATAACGGAGATTGTATCAGATATGACGGTGCAGAATTGATTAATTGAAGAGTGTGTGTGACTGATTCGCCCAGAAGGTATGGGGGGTGCTAGAGTAACCCAAATATGCCCAGAAATCAGGCAACATCAGGTGGCTAGAACGCTAACCTCTATATAGTATAGTTAAAACCACCCTTAAATCTAATATACCCCCTCACTTGCAGACCTTCCAAATAGGGTAAAAGTGAAGCTATTTATAGAGTCTCTCTTATAACACGTTAATTTCTCTAGCTAAACTATAAATATCCTCCAAAATATCATCCGGAATCTCCTTATCTATCCCTATCTCTTTACGAGCTAGTACATTCGTTATTCTTATTAGTTCCCAGAATTTCTCGTAATCCAATTATCCTAGAACCTTTATTAATTTATCGGCTAGTATCTTCTTTATTTCTAAATACTTAATTTTAATCCTTCCTTCTATAATTTCCTACTTTAATTAATAAAAATAGATATCGATATATTTCAATTTAATTATTATGGGTATTTATTACGAGGTTATTGATGTATTTATTTATAATTTAGTAGAGGATAACCTTATTATTTTAGGCTATCTTTAATTAGTTTATTACGCGCTAGGTATCGATTAGCCTAATAATTCCCTCCGCTTCGGCCCCGCCTATAAATAATGTAATTATTTCCTTTATAGAATTCTAATTTATTTCCGTTATGCTCCGTTAATTAAACGGTATGCGCTTCCTATTAAGACGGCTAGTATATATCCTACGTACCGGAAGCCTTCTTATGAAGAAGTCCCCGACGAAGGGGAGTTGGAGTTACTACAATTGGAATTTATACGTTGTTTCTCTATCTCTACGATTGTAAGGAAGGCTGCTTGTTAATAGTTCAACCGTTTTAAGAACCGGGTAATTAACCGATTAGGAATTATACCTATTAGTAAGACCCCTAATAGTTTAGGTTAAATACTTATACTCGCCGCTGTACCGTCCCAAATTAGCCCCCGCGTTTTTCTAATTTCCTATTGGGTAGGTAGAGGGGTCCGTACCGGCAACGTTAATTACTGTATACCGGTTAGGTTTTACAATATCCTTAAAAGTCCTATTAACCTTAATAATATTAAAGAATTGTCCGTACCGAATTTTAATTAGTTAACCGAAAAATATAAATTACAAATTATCCGTACGACTCGAACTAATATAAAGGAAAATATTAAAAGAAGAATTGAAGAGGATAAAATAAAGAAGGAAGGAGGAACCTTAGACCCTGATAATATTAATAATGGTTTAATAGAAGATATAATAAAGGAAGTATTAGAAGGGAGAGGTTAAAAGTACAAACGATTCTTTAATAATTATTTTTATTAATAGATTAATACCCTAGTTAATAAAGGGGACGAGGATATATTACGTATAATAAAAGTAATTAACTCTATCTACTTTACCAGTAAAGATAAGGATTTTCCCCACTACGAAAGTGTTACGAACTATAAGCGAAGGACATGGGCCAACCAAGCCACCGGTACACTGCAGCCACGTGAAGGCTGGGCAGTGTAACCAGGGCAAGGAAAGAGGCAGGCACGGGCCCGCGGGAATAAGCAGGGCTCACGGAAGCAATCCAGGCTCACGGTGGTGAGCCAGGCTCGCAAAGGTGAGCCAGATCCAAGGAGTGAGCCAGAGAACCTAAGCAGCAAGATAGTTTACGATGCAGTATAAGAGGACGACTGGAGAACTCAGATTGTCAGATAGTTCGACAGTAGTCAATAGACCATCGTCACCAGAGACACGTATAACGATACTTGTTGTGAACCCTTTGGCTTTACCAAACTGCACTTGATAGTCTTTACCTTCAGCTATCCCACTTAGGCAGATCAAGTCTGCCATTCGTCACAGAAAGGGTTATTAATAATTACTTTGTAATTAATAATATTTCTATTAATAAAATTATATTGGAGGACATTATTAAATTCTACGAAAAGGTTGATAAACTCCCTAAAATTAACGTTTAAATCTAAATTAAATTCATTAAATAGTATTAGTATTATACTAATACGTTTATATAAGAGGGCGCGGAAATCCTTCCCCCTACTCGATCTTACAATTTTAAACTTAAATTCCGCTTAGAAGCTACGCCGCCCACTTTTCGCGGCCGCGCTTTTAACCCCGACGAATTTAATATTATTAAAAAATAAATTAAGGATAATTTTAAGAAGAAATTTATTAGGCCCTCCTAATCCAAAATATTATTATTGGTTTTATTCGTTAAGAAGCTAAATAATAAAGTATGCGTTCATATTAATTATAAAAGTATTAATAACGTTAATCTTAAATTTCGTTACCCTCTACCGCTAATTAAAAAAAACTTTCGATACGATCTACCATATTAAGATTTTTATTAAATTTGATATAATCGCTATTTTTAACTATATCCGCATTAAATAAAGCTACGAATGATTAACTATTATTATTATACGGTTTAGTCTATTTAAATCTTTAATAGTACTTTTTAATTTATAAAGCGCCTTAAGGGCTTTTTAGAATTATATTAATAATATCCTTTATAACGTTTTTAATGTCTATGTAATTATTTACCTTAATAATATCTTTATTTACTCTAATAATATATAAGATTACGAACGCTATATTAACAACGTATTTAATAAATTCGTTAAAGGAAAATTGAGTGTTAATATTAATAAATATAAATTCTACATAATATGTATAAAATATTTAAGTTTAATTATTATGTTAAGTAGTATCTAAATAGATCTAAAAAAAGTTAATTTAATTATAGAATAGTAAGCTCCCGAATTTAAGAAGTCTTTATAATCCTTTTTAAATTTTATAAACTTTTACTATCGTTTTATTAAAAGATTTTCGATTATAGCGACCCTACTTTACAAATTTACTAAGAAAAATATAATTTAGATTTAGAATAATAATTATTAAAGAGCTTTCGAATCTTTAAAAAAGGCTTTCACCGAAAGACCCGTACTAAAGATTTATAATTAAACTAAAAGGACTATTGTCGAAATAAATACTTCTAATTAGATTATTAGCGGTACCCTATCTTAATATAATAATAATAGCGTCCTTTACCCTGTCGTTTACTTTTCAGCCAAATATACGTCCTAAGAATATAATTATAATGTATATAATAAAGAATTATTCGCTATTATGAAAGCCCTAGAAAAATAGAAGTTAAAGTTAGAGGGAGCCTAATAGCCGTTTAATATCTTAATAAACTATAAAAACTTACAAACCTTTATAATTAATAAATAATTAACTTAACGCTATATATAATAATCTGAATTCCTATTATAATTCAATTTCCTAATTAAATATACCCTAAATTCGAAGAACCTCCGCCCAAACGTACTAAACTGCAAGCTAAACGACCGCCCTAATAATGAAAAGAAAAAGACGACAAAATCGTAATACAAAAGCGGGCTCTATTAAACCCTTTATAGTTTGAATATAATTATTTCGGAGACCCTGTAATTATCTTTTCCCTTTATTTATTAAGTATAAATAATTTCGATAATAAATCGACCGATAATCTAATCCGGGTAAACTACGAAACCTCTATATTTCTATAAAAATTAATCTTTTACTTAATAGACGAAGTAAAGCGCTAATAGCCGCCAACTATTAGGAAGGTTTTCTATTGAACTTTCTCTAAATATTATATTGTTAACGGTATTGCGAAATAGCGGGATAGGGCTATTATCGACCTTTATAATAAAGAATTCTAATTCTAATTAATTAATTATTAATATAATTCCCTAAATGCGGGCTACCCTAATTATAATATTATTTACGAGCTCCTATAATGCGAATTGTATTAAGATGGTATATATAACGATATAAGGGTCTTTTATAAAGGATATCTTCCTCACGTAAAGACTAAATTCATTAAACGAAGTTTTATTAATTATTTTAAATTTATAGTTATATTTTTCATGCTATAGACAAATATTATGATTAATTATATTACCCCGCTACTGGAAAATACTTACTTTAACTAAACCTTTAAATGTATCGTTATTATTGTCGATTATTTAATTAAAATACGGTACTATATTCCGATTATAACTTCAGAAGCCGAAGAATTCGTAGACCATTTTATAGATTATATTTATTCGATTTATAGTTTACTAAATTCCGTCCTATCCGATAGAAATATTTAATTTATATTGCGTTTCCAATCTACCTTATATAAAAGACTATTTATTATTCGCAAATTAATTTCTACTTTCTACCCCTAAATTAACGTTTAGACCGAACGGATTAATGCTGAAATAAAATAATTCTTATAATTCTATATTAATTAGATTTAAATAGATTGGGTAAAGTGGCTATTAATCGCGGAGTTTATTAATAATAACGTTGTATCGTCGTTAATAAATATTTCCTACTTCTTCGCTAATTACGGTTATTACTTATAGATGGATACCGAGCTTCGTACGTTACCCCTACCCGATCTATTACTAGCCTAGCTAAAAGAATATTATAACGCTTTAGAATTAGTAGACCGCTTTTAAAAAATTTAGGATTTCGTAGTCTAATAGATTCGTTGTATTTAAGAATAGTACGAAGATAACGCTAATAAGAAATATATTAATTCCCCTAAATACTGCGCCGGCGATATAATTTTATTAAATATAATTAACTTCGTTAACGGTCGCCCCTATATAAAATTCTTACCCCGCTAGGAAGGATTATTTAAAGTTACTTAAACCGAAATTTATACCGTTTATTTCGCTCTACCAATTAATATAAAATATTCGCCGGTCTTCTACGTCTCCATAATATAATTATAATCTAATAAGGGATTATTAAAATAAAATACCTTATTAAATGTCCGGGTAAATAACGGCCGTGTTATAATTCGAATAGATAATTAGGAAGAATATAAGGAATAAACTTTCGAAAAATTTATTGATTGCGCCCAATTGGGTAATAGTTCGCACTAATATTACTATATTAAGTAGAAGACCAGGAATTTAACTTAGGAATCCGTTAGTAATATTATCGATTATAAGTACCGTTTATAGTAGTTTTATTGTAAGAATCCAGATAAGCCGGTCCCTCTAGAGGTTTAGAGCCTTTTATACCGCCTCGCCTCCGATTTTCCAACCTCCGTCTCTAATTTTCTAACTCCCGCCCCCGCTCTGGAACCCCCGCGATGCTACTCCGCCCGCGTATAACGGGAAATTGTTTCGGTTATTAATATAATAAAGCCGTTCCCGGATTTAATCATAATAATCGAAATGGATATAATAGTTAATAAAAAGGTAGAGGATAAATTATATCTAATTTTTAATAATATTGTAAAACGGTTAATAGATATATAGTTAAGAAAGTTACCCCCGACGTAATTTGTAGATTATAATAGATTAATATAAAGGGATAAATCTAGTATTATATATATATATATATATTTTTTCAACTCTATAAGCTTCTTTTAAAAGGGAATAATATTATAGGGCTAACCTATAATATATTTACACTATACTAATTGCATATATACTATATTAGACCTAGTGCTATAGCCTAGAGCTATATACTTACGTACTATTTATATGTTCTAATCACATACAATCTTACGTACACGCGCACAGACTAGTCCTACCTAGGCTCTCGCCTATATAGCTAGTCCTCTACGCATACTTCCCTTTCTCTCCTTCGTACAATAACGTATATCTTACCCTACCCCCAACGGTGCCCTCTCGCCCCGTAATAACATATAATAATATTTTCGCAACTTCGAACTTCGCTATTATTAACATTACTCCAAACCTCTTCAATATTAAAAATATTTTCGCTCGATCGTTCCAAAATACCCTATTCAATTATAAATACTTTTAACGTTACCTCCCACTCCGAAGAGCAATTTCGGCGACGTACGGCCGTACCTCTTATATAAGTATTTTCCTTTCGGGTACTAACTATGTTCCCGGCCTTCGTAAATAATATTTTAAAAACTAAAAAATTATAAAGTTATAATATAATAGGGTAAAAATACAATTAATACACAATAGTAAATCTATTCCAAGAGGTAAACTTTAACTTAGCTAGTAAAAAATATCCGGCCAGGCTATAAGGGCTTTTATCTTATATACAAACCCTTAATAAGCTCAGAATCCGACGCCCGGCCTCCGACCGTACGCCTTTATTGTTATCGCACCTACTCTACTACTTATCATAACGGCCCCTTCGCCCCGCCTCATCGCTCTTATCGATTCATTATAACGTTCCGCTCTTCGGGCCTAATTCCCAAGCCCTTCGGCACAATAATCTTACACGCGGCTTCCTATAGTTTGAAAGTCGGGAAGGAGATAGGCTCTAGTAAATTTATTATAAGGCCAGTAATAAGAGTAATTAGTAATATATTTGGCAGGGTAGGGTAATTAAATATAAAGTCGATAAATATTTTACTTTAAATAGTAAGTTCTAATAATTTTAAAACAGCCTTATTATTATCTTTTTAAAATTCGTTATCGAAGAGTAATGGTAGGAGAGGGGTAAGACCGTTATTTTCTATATTTTAATTTATATTAAAAAGTTTGAAATATCGTATAAATAATTAAAAAGGTTAATCAATTTAATTAAATAAATCGGCAATTGCGTTACTAATTAACTTTAATCCTTCTTTAAAATTGTTAAGGTTCCTTAAATAAATTAAACCTTTATTAAAAAATATATTACGTGTATAGACAATATAGTTAATCTACAAGTTCTAAAATTAATAAATAGAAGAAGTAATATAACTGATAAAGAATCCGATTTAGGCTTTTAATTAAAACTTTTTGTGCTATTATTCTTTTTTTTATATAGTATTTATTATTACGTATATTTTATAACTATAAATACGTAGATAATTGAAGTTAAGTTTACGGGGCTCGGTTTATACCCCTTTACAGTAAATTACGATAGTATAAAACCATTGGTATAGTAATTTCTAATTATAGAAATACTTAAGTAATTAGTTAGTAAAATAGACCAAGGCTAAAATAATTTAAAATTAGAAATTATAAGGGAATTTAACGCTATTTATTATTATACGCGCCTTTTCTTAAATTATACCCCCTAAATATTCAATGTTGTTGTTTTGAATTTAAATATTAAGTATTGAGGGTTCGAAGATAATAACGCGTATAATTAGCTTATTTTTAATATATTAATTCTTAAATTCATTATTATATTTAATATATTTAATTTTGATATTATATTAGTAATTAATTATATCGATAACCAGAAGGAGTTTTTTAATAGTAGCTTTAACTATTCGGTTCGTTATATAAATATATTAAACGAATTTAATCTATCGATAAGTAATAAATATAATATATTCAAAGTTACCTCTCCTTACTTTATATTTGAGGAAATTAATAACGAAAGGCTCTCTTAGGCTTAATCCTCTATCTTATCATTTTCGTTTAATTTATTATTTAATTTTTAAAATACTATACGAATCGTATTAATAAGTAGCAGGCCCTTTGAATTTAATACCTTCGATATTATAAAAGTATTCGAAGATTTGAAAATTATAATAACCGAATCGCTTATATTAGAATTTAACGGGCATTTTATATATACGACGGCCGGTAAAGGAATTAAAGCGATTTCGACGAATAAAAAACGCGGCCTAATTAAAAGACAGGGGTAGGTATTCGAGGACTGTCTAATAATAGATTTCTTAAAGGAAATAAAAAAATAAACTATTTAGCCAACGGAGGCAATTATTGGGCGGTTTATAATTTTAATAAAAACTTTGCTTTCGAAGTAGGCGTAGTAATATAAAATTTATAATAAAATTAAAATAGAAGGCTACTTCTTTTAATTATAGTTTTAAAATTTCCTTCTCTCTCTATATTTTTATATTTATAATCCTAAAACCTTTAATAGGTATTTAAAATTTATTAATTTAAATCTAATCCTTTAAGGATGTTATTCGAAACGAAGAGAAATAATTAATTTCGTTAAAATTATAAATAGAAGCCCCGGAATCGAAGATCATAAAATTCTCAAGTAAATAAATATTATGTTTACCGCTACTCGTATTGAAAATACCTTATTTAATGAAAATATTTAATTATAAGTATTAATTTCTCGTCTCTTTCAATTTCTCGAAGTAATAGTTTACGTAAAGGTAATAAAACGGTCCTATATTTAATTCTTAGCCTTTTTAACCTTTTTACTAATTTTAAAATACTTTTCAAAATTTTTATTAATAAACTTTTAAATAGGGCCGCTTAATTTCTATTTAAAATTATCCCTAATTTTAAATATTAAATACTAGTAGCGCATTATTAAATAAAGGTTTCGTTCGTAAATTTTATAAAGCGGCGTAACGTTTCCTTTTATTTTCGGCCGTAAAAAATCTTTCACGTTTTTATCCGCGCCGCGTTTCTTCCTTACGTTTACCTTCCGTTTCGTTTTATAATTAGAATTAGGAGCGTCTTCTTTATTAGATATGAATTTTTATAAATTAAAGTAATTAATATTCCAAACACTACGGATTATAGCATTTTTAAGATTAATTAATAGTATAATATATTCTAATATATTAACCCTTTTAAAATTAGTAAATATATCTTTATATTTTAAAAATATTTCTTCGAATTTATTATCGAACTTTTAAAATTAATAATTCAAATAGGTTTATATTTATAAATTATATTAATAAAGTCGGTAAATTATAAAGTAAGGGAGGTTATTTTATTAATTCTAAATCTTTTTCTATTTAAGATAAGGATTTTTTAATCGGATAGCTACTTTTCGAAGTCTTTAGGTTATTTCTTTATAATTTCTTTAAAAATATAATAGTTTCGTTAAATTTTAGCGATTTAATCGATAAATCAATAATTAATCTAATTGTTATTTTCTCTAAATTAATTAACGGTAGATTTATTTTATTTACATAAAGTATTAATATAGTAAGTAGCAATATAAGTATTTATTTAATTATAAATTCGGGTATTAGTATCGTCGAAGTTTTTCTAATATTTATAGCGAGCGTTGTACGTATTATTAGTTTAATTGTACGTACTTTCCCGGTAGCTATTAGGTCGGTAGAGGGGTTAATAATTATATCCTCTTTAATATCCTACTTAATACAGTATTTATTATCCTCCTTTTCCTCTTTTTCGTTTTCTTCTCCTAAATTTCCTTCTTTATTATTTTCGTTAGCGCTAGCGGCGGCTTTTTCTTAGAGTTAAGTAGTAATAATAATTTCGGTAATAATACCGTTCGTATTAATAGTTATAGTAGTAATAGTTATTACGGTTATAATTACGGCCTTTTTAATTCGGATTCCTCTATTGAATTTAACGAACTCCTTCTTTACCGCTAGAAGACGGTCCTTTACTTACTTAGTAAGGAAGAAGTTTTCCGGTTTTAAGGGTAGAACCTTTTAAATTATAAATCTTCCCTTAAGTAACTAATTTCTAAAGTCCTAATTAGTATTAGCGAATTTCTTAAGAACTTTATATTAGCTAGTCCAATCGGTAGGGGTATTGAGGATAACCGTAATAGCCTTATCAGTAAATTCCTTTAATAAGGATATAGTTAACATTATTAGTTTCATAGAAATCTTACTTATAATTAATAATTGTAGTATTGAACGTAAATACGCAAATCAGACTATTAATTATCAAATGTAACGATATAGAATTAATTAATTAAAGAGTATCTATAATTGACTCGCCCGGAAGGTATGAGGGGTACTGGAGTAACCCAAATATGCCCAGAAATCAGGCAACATCAGGTGGCTAGAACGCTAACCTCCATATGGTATGGCTAAAACCACCCTTGAATCTGACAGATTGCAGTTTCTCCAGACTTCTAACGTCTTGAGGTGATCTCGCTGTTGCAAATCGGAAGGCATGGATATCAATGTCATGATTGTTTTCTTAGAAGAACGCATTGTCATGGCGCAGCGTCATGTATTCGTCCTTGTCACACCCTCTACGCTGATGCTGAGGCAAGGACGGCACCTTTTCCTGTGGTCAACTCAAGGCATCCGTTCGAGCGTTCTTTCTGTGGCTTAATCAGAGTCGCTTGTTCTCTCCAAAGACTGACACAGACACAGGCCCAGACATGCCGTCACGAATCTGCCGTGTGGCTTGGCTAGCGTAGACCCGACACTCTCACTCAGACACCGGGGTCGCTAGCTCACGGCGGTGAAACGTCCGACTGCAAAACACGATCGATCATGCTTTTCCTTCTTCAACTCAAGACCGAGGAGACCCAAGCGAGAAAAAGAAATGAGGACGGCAGATCGACGACAACTTCTTTAACCTCGGCCGAGTATTGCACCGAACTCTTCATTTTCTCTTCCCCGAGCCTTCTCACGGGTCCCGGTCCGCGATACGGTTCTGGAGGCCATCTCGCTCCGCATCCCCAACTTGGGAAGTTGGAACCACAAACAATATCTAGCCGTTTGCTTCTCCAGTCGTTCGCGATTCGTTAGTGTAGTCATGCGCAGACACACAGACGCAACCCATTCATTCATCATGTTATGTCACAATCCAATCGACTGCACTCCAACCAGTGGCATTACCGAGTCCCGGTCAATATTCCTACCTCAAAACGTGCGGACCCTCCGGCTAAAGCGGTCGAGTTGGGAGTTGGCGTTCTAGAAGCTGGGCAGCTGGGTGGTGGTCAGACCGGCAACTTTCCATCGCTACTCTGCCCTCGCTCGGGTATACGTAATAGCTTCACAGAACTCCAGCAAAAGGGAACCTTCCAAGGGTGTGACCAAGGGGCCAGGGACAAGGGGCTTGTCTAAATAAGGCATGGTTCTCCAGGTCTCCATGTGGGCGCCAAGCAATTGCGCTTTGACATACCAAACCAAACTCGGGAACGTCTCGCTCTGTAACGAAATTGCTTGATGCTTCCCCAGACGATGGTACGCCGGACACTGCTACCGTCAGCGTCGCACTGCAGGATTTCGCACATTGTCTGCATTTTCATCTATAACCGACTGTCTCCTCATACTTCGAATGCTTTCCCTGTCCCTTCCGAGATGTGGTTTTCCTTTATCCCTTTTCTTTCCTCTTTCTTTTGAACGGCTGGTGGTACAATACCCCGTTGATCCTGGATTTCGTGTTCTTGACAAGCCGCCCGTTACCCTGCCATGAATGGACACATCTAAGATTAGGTCAATCGTGAAATTGAGGAGGGGGTCACTTGCGATGCTTTGAGAAGAACAACCATTCGGTTTCTGCTTGTCACCTTTCAGCCCCTTGCGGACGGTAACTCAGCATTCACGCGGGAAGAGAGAAAGCTTCATCCCACCGACCCGTCAGTTCGGTTCCACGGGCCACCCGTTCGAGTCTCCACTTCCCCAGGTTCCAATTCGAAGGCGGGACGGTTCCATTCACTTGTGGTTGATGTACCTGCCCGTTGACCAGTCAACCACGTCTCAGGTCCAGCATTGACGATTTGGACGGACCTTGCATGCGGGCCTCTTGTCGTTCGACAGGTCGCAATCCCGACCCTCTCTCTGGCCATTGATGTACTTTATCGAACTGAACAATTCAACAACAGACCGGGCAATATCGCTTCACAACCACCGACAGGCACCGTCACGATGGCCATCACCGCGGCAGATACCGAGTCGGTCGTCATCATCGAGCGCGTCTGCTCCGCCCTGTCGCTTTTGGGTGGCCTCTTCGTCATCATCAGCTTCTCTGTTTCGGATGCTTTCCGACAGCGTGCTATCAACCGCATGGTTTTCTTTGCTACTTTCGGAAACATGCTCACCAACGTGGCTACACTGATGACCACGGCATTTACGGACGATATCAACTCGTTTGGATGTCAACTGCAGGGGTTTCTGGTTCAGGTGTGAGTATTTGGTCCATGGATTTCGAGATACCCCGCGGGAGGTGAGGGAAGAGGTTATCTGCTCTTCAATCATCCTTCCTTTTGTCTTCAACTGAAGAGAGAAAATTGCTAACTCCATTGGCTGCAATAACAGCTTCATGCAAGGTGATGCTTTCTGGGCTCTGGCAATGGCCATCAACGTGTATCTCACCTTCTACCATAAGTTCGACGGAAGAGCTCTCAGGAAGATGGAGATCCCATATTTCCTCTTCTGCTACGGCGTCCCGTTCATTACCGGATTCACCTTCATCTTCGTCAGGCAACACGGCGAGAGACCCTACGGCAACGCAATCCTCTGGTGCTGGCTGAGCAAAAAGTGGGAAGTCTACCGTATTGCCACCTTTTATGCGCCTGTCTGGTACGTTGAATCCCTTTTTTACCATTCAAGACCAAGTAATAGGAAAGCTAACATGCCCTCCCAAAGGCTTTGCATCACTCTAGCAACCACCATCTACATCCGCGCCGGCCGTGACATCTACAAGAAGCGCCAAATCATGAACAAGTTCGGCTCCAGCGGCTCCGAAGGCGGTACCCTCATCGACATGTTCGCTCCAGCCTACAACTACAAGACCACCAAAGTCACCCAAACGACCGAGATCATCTCCCCTCCGTCGACCGCCAACGGCTACGGCGCCAACAAAGACGTTCCATTCCCACATACCCCATTCCGCCCAGCCGACGACGCCAACCTCCCCGCTCAAACCTCCGTAACCGTCACCATTTCCGCCGGCAACAACAACAACAACAACAACAACAACAACAACAACAACAACAACAACAACTACTCATCAAACAAGCGCAGCTCTCAACCCCAGACCGAAATCACCACCGATCAATCCAACGGCGGCGGTATAACCGGCACAACAACCAACACCAACGAGCGAACCATCGTGCACATCTCAGCCGGCAACAACCCGGATCTCCCTCCCTCGGGAACAGCAGCCAACATGCAGACCCGAGCCCAGCGCCGCCTTGTTCACGAGGCGCACAACGCCGTCTGGTCTTACACCAAGTGCGCCATCCTCTTCTTTTCCGTGTTGCTCGTCACCTGGATCCCGTCCTCGGGCAACCGCGTGTACAGCATTATCAACCACGGAGAAATCTCCAAGCCTCTATTCTTCGCCAGCGCCTTCGTCTTGCCGCTGCAGGGGTTCTGGAACGCCGTCATCTACGTGGTCACGTCGTGGGCGGCGTGCAAGGAGTTGGGCGCCGAGGTGGCCGAGGTGTTTGATGTGGTGAAATACAGGTGTATGTGCTGCTGTGTGGGTAGGAGGAATAAGAAAGGAGGAAACGAGGATGAGGATGGAATCATTCTGGAAAGCAGGATGTCAGGAAGGAGAGGGGATCCCAATCGCAGGAGGTCGGGAGGTGGAGGGGGACCGGGAAGTAGTAGTAGTTGGGCGACGACCATGGCGAGGGCGAAGGCGCAGGAGATGGAGATTGATACGACTAGTATGGAGGATCTGACGGGCAATGGGGCGAGGATGGAGAGGGTGTCGCCTGTTTGAGGAGGGAAGAGAAGGGGGACAAAAAGTCGGTCGGTTGTGTGGTAAGTACTGTTGGGATATGGATCGATGGCCTTTGATGGACAATCCGGGAGGAAAGACAGTCGTGTACATCCTGTGCATATAGCGTTGGGAGTTTGGGTTCAAGTTGGGTTTGCGCTTTGCAGATTTTGTGCTTCTAGACTCAGAGCTCTTTCCGGCTGGGCGGTTATCCTTTGAGGTTTCTTTGCTGTTAGCGCGGGCGGACAACGTCTACTACCATGATACCCTGCATACGATCGTTTGAATGAGAAAGAAGTATCTTCAATAAACAGCAAGCGGCGATGAAAGGTACCTGATTGCCTGTTTCCACGATGTGAGAGGATATTTTGAAGTGAACCGTCCGTTAAGGAGCACGGCCGCCATGCACCATCGTCCGGTTCCGCCTCCGGAATTGCAAGACCGCGCTGGCACGTCCAACAAGCAATAAGCATCACAACCGCTGCAAGGACCGATCAAGCTTCAAAGAAGTTGGCGAATCTTTTGGCCAGCCTGAGTCCTCAGCGTCTCGAGGCCACTAACATGGCGTCAGCTGTAGGGAGTAGCGAGACTAAGGAAGGACAAGTCATTACGCATACCCTGCCAAAAACTACTGTCCTCCCTGACTCACTCGTGTGCCGCTCTTGGACAGACAGGGACAGTATTTTGTCGATCTGCTAGGGCGCAGCCCATACCGCGAAGGTGTGCGCTCACTGGGAAATCTGAAAAGAGGGAAAAAGAAAAGTAAGAGAGGAAAATACAAAAAAGGGGTAAAGTAACGAAAAAAAAAGTGTTCCACCCCCGGATTCGAACCGGCGGTTTCCTGATCCCTCACGGTTTCACCCGAGTAGCTGTTTAGAACGAGCATATAGACCAAGCGTGTTTACCAGTTACACCATCGGACCACGGACAAGGGTGCCAAGGACCTGACCTACATACCCGTTGGGACTGGGACTTGGAATGACAGTGGAAAACGCGAAGCAAAGGCAAGTGAATGTGCTTCGTCTTCCCATATCATACCGACCCCGTGCTCGTTGTTTTAGCTTGATATTCCGATTAGATTGTCCTCAGTTCCCATAAGTCGTAAGTAAGGGCCCCACCATCTCTGTGCAGGTTGGGTGGTGCACTTCGGGACAGAAGAGGTGATGATGTATGTGCAGGCCGTAGTTGGCAGGAATATAAAGGTAGGGATGTTCTGGATCAGTTTCTGTTAAATTGTGGGTTTGAGCGTGTAACCGTCCTCCTCGTCCAAGAATACTGGGGTGCATTGGGTACTTTCAGGTCACGCTTCATACCTTGCTCGTGGATATGGTAAGTGGCTGCTGTCAAGATGATTGTTTGGGCTAAATGGTGAGACGTCCACTTGGACTTTATGCATGTTCCTGGTCAAAGATTGATCCAGATCAGACACTAGCATCACCTTGGGCCTCCCTGAATGCTAAGTATCACGAAGGATGCATACCTGCCTGAACGTCCAGTGCCATGAAGGTGGAGAGCTCTTGTTGTTGATATTGTAGACGAGTAGGAGATTGACAGAACAACGCACAGAGGCCGATGATATGTATGTATATAGTCGAAGTTGGGCACATGTTTGTCTCGTTTTGGTCCGGTCCAGGGGGCGTTGCGTCCGGTTACGGGCCCCGGGTGACACAGTGACAAAACCCAAGGCACACCACGATGAGACTATGTGGCGCATCCACCATTCATGAAACACTTCCATTGACCAGGCGGGCGGGAGACCGACATTCTGGGGCAGGATGGCGGATCTCGTCGGCTGTCGTAGTAATTGGTGGGAGAGGTCGTACTTGACATTCGTGGCGTTCACGGAGCTAAGGCAAGTGAGGTTGGGCAATCACGGCAGTTGACGATGGCTTCGACTGGGACGAGGGTTCTGCTGCTGGTACGGCTCCGGTGTGTTTCTAATACGGATGACGATCGTCTGTATTTCCTAGACCAGCGAGCGTTTGGGCTCCAACAACTCTTTCTGCCCATCTAAGCCGCTCTTTGCGTTCGGTGGACAGAGAAAATGTTCAAGTTAGCCATCAGAAGCAGAACCACCCATCAGAAAGGAGGCTGAAGGATTGTACGTACTGGTAAAAGATACGTACCGGGAGCACGGGCATGGCGGACAGTGGCAGATGTGTGGATGGGCGTTCATCGCATTTCCGTTACCCATGTCGTTGCGGATGGATCAAAGATGACAAGGAATAGGATTCTGCCGGAGACCCACCCGGGGTTAAGTCCCGAAGTGACGGGGGAACAAGACCCACCCGGCCCGAGATCCGACACCAGGTGGGGCCAGATGCGGACTTGATCGACGCCCTGTGGGCCGGTCTAACCCCGGTCAGCCCCAGAGCTCCATCGACAGAGACAACGTCAACACAACACTTACCTACATGGTTAGATAGACGTTCAGGTGTCGTTCTTTGTTCTATCATCTTACAATGGTCAACTGTATCGAAAGAATAGAACTCCGAAGACGGATGACAAGTCAGAATCGTGAACAGGCTGTTTTGATGGCAGGGATGTTGGTCGAACCGATGGCTGGGACATAACCCAGACGTCTTGGAGTGGCCCATGGGCATAAAAGACAGTCTGATTGGGACGGAACTGGGCCGGTCAGCTGTAAAAGGCATACTGATGGACGTTTGGAAGCCCGAAAGTAATCCGAACCGGTTGATGGGTGTCCGATGCCGCTGTTGTCGGGCTTCCTGTAATGGAAAATGGAGTTTTGGAACGCGAGTGAAGCTGACTTGCCCACGGACTCTCGAACTACCGCAGGCCCGCAAATGAGAGGCCTGGATCTCGTACCGTACATTTGCAATCTCTTCGATTGGCGGACTGCGCTTCAGCATTATGGTCCCGTGATGTCACTGTCGACATGGAGTCTGAGAGACGTCAAGGATGAATCTCGAGATCATGGGGAGAACTTTGAAAGTTGACATCAATCGATAATGGTCGGGATGACGGCTCAGCTTCGTTAAATTTCACTCTTTGACAGGGAATGATGTTCAAATGACGAGCGAGAGTAGATAGCAAAACCCGGGAAGACGTTGTCCTGTCGTTCTTCCCTCCGAACTGTCTTACAGATTTTGCTGACACAGAATGTTCGGCCAAGCTTCCATCGCGCCTGCCACGGTTGGGCTGAAGCACAGCTGTACCTCCCAAAAGAACAGCGGCTGGCCAAGCCTGCAGGGGCAGTTTCTTCAAATCATATGACGTGCTTTTGTTTTTCCTGGTACAAACGGCAACGACGGGAATGGCGTTGGGAGGTTGTGGACGGGTTTTTCCCGGCCGCCTTACAACGCCCAAACCTCCTATGTGTTGGAAAAGAGAATTCATTTTGTGTTGACTTCCCACAAGTCTCCTCTTAGTCCATCCCTCTACTCATCATCGGAATTGCCTCAAGACAGAGGAGATACTGCAGTCCTCGATTCAAACTTGTGGGGGTGCTCTTCCCCTGACAGAAACGAAGTTGCCGGACGCGGGGCGGTGGAAGTGGAGTAAGACAAACAGGGGTCAAGTTCTAACTGGGGAAGGACCCACCCACCCACACACGGCCATGAACCGCTGCACTGCGGGGCACACCTGCCCTGTAAAAAACAACTGCAACGCAAAATCCGACAGCAACGTTTTTCATTTTGACATTCGGAAGTCACGAACCTCCAGTCTCAGGCATCACATGGAATCCCGAACCACATCGGCCATGACAGGAGCGAGGCATCAACTGATTCCTGGCTCGTCGAGCTCTGGATTTATAGGACAGCAGACATTCCCTCATTGTCGAAAACCATGTCCCTTCTCGTCATTCTGCCAGTGTATAGGGGCATCCCCATTTCTTGTTCCGTCCTCATTGTTGTGAACGGCTCGTTGAGGCACAGCAACATCAACCCCGGGAACCCCGTTGGAAACACTTTGGAAGCAGGTTCAAGTTCTCGGCATCGAGGCCAAGCGGCCCAAACCATGATCGAGGTACTGCGCAATGCCACACACATCCCGCCCAAGTGGGAGTCTGGAAGATGTCAACACAAGGCGGTGAGCTCGTTTATGCAACTCTTTTATTCTCCCGGATGACGCCCCTGCAAAACCACGTCAAGATGCCTGTTTTCCTTTTGGCGAATACCCAAGTTGAATCGGTCAGCTGACGGCCAAAAAGGTGTTCCGATTTGGGATCCATTCTCTGTGTCGAGGTTGGGCGCGGATACTGTTTCCGTTGTCATGGACCTCGATGGAAGATCTCAACGGTCAGTGGATATCCCCCTGGTTGTTGACCATGCTACTGTAGTTCCTTGGCCTGGGGTACCATGCTAGATGCCACTCCTGGGGGCTCTGTTGTTGAACCCTTGACGACATCCCATCACCCTTGGCTTCAAAAGTCACAAAAGCCGCCCGAGATCCCTTCAAATTTGCACTTGTATCCCCTTCCACTGTAATCCTCTCTTGTTTATCATTGATCCCTCAGGGACATCTCAGAACAAATTGTCCCAAAACCTGGCCATACCACCTCACTTCTTCTCCCTCTCACCTTCCCACCTTCATCACATACAACCAAGATGACCAGGAAAATACAAACTCTGATCCGCCCGACTCATGGCGGCGAGCGCTATGAACTCACCAACCCCACAGCCATGCCCAAGGCCGCGGGCTTTCTATGGAACCAAAAGATGATGATTCAGATCACCTGCCGTGGTTTTGCAACTGCCCAGTTCATGCAGCCCGAGCCCGCAAAGTACGCCTACGCCCCCAATATCGAGGCCAAGACCTTCATGCAACCAGAGCCAAACTACTACGCCCACCATCCCGGCCGTTTTGTCTACATCAAGGACGAGGAGACCGGTCAGCTCTTCTCCGCTCCCTACGAACCTGTCCGGGCCCCGCAGGACCGCTTCGTTTTCTCTGCCGGCAAGACTGATGTTTCGTGGGTCGTTGAGTCGATGGGAGTTCGTGTCGAAATGACCATGGGCCTTCCCACTCACGATGTTGCGGAACTCTGGACCATTAAAGTCAAGAACCTTTCAAGCCGTCCTCGGAAACTCAGTGTGACCCCCTACTTCCCCATTGGATACATGTCGTGGATGAACCAGTCGGCCGAGTGGAACAACGACCTCAACGGAATCGTTGCCAGCTGCGTCACTCCCTATCAAAAGGCAGCGGACTACTTCAAGAACAAGTATCTCAAGGACAAGACCTACTTCCTTTGTGAGATCCCTCCCGATTCATGGGAGGCTAGTCAGCAAGCCTTCGAAGGCGAGGGTGGCCTTCACAACCCCAGCGCCCTGCAAGACAGGAATCTCAGCGGCAGCGATGCGCGGTACGAGACTCCCACGGCAGCTGTGCAGTACAGGATCGCACTTGACACGGACGAGCAACAAGAGTACCGGTTCCTCTTTGGCCCCGCTTACGATGAGGCTGAGATCGGAGCCATGCGATCCAAGTACCTGAGCAAAGAGGGTTTCGAGCAAACCGCGGCTGACTATGCCGCATACATGGCTCGTGGCCGTGGGTGTCTCCGCGTGGAAACCCCGGATAAGGATCTCGACAACTTCATCAACAACTGGCTGCCCCGACAAGTCTACTATCACGGCGATGTAAACCGCTTGACCACTGATCCTCAGACGCGCAACTACCTACAAGACAACATGGGCATGAACTACATCAAGCCCGAGGTCTCCCGCAGGGCCTTCCTCACTGCTATCGCCCAGCAAGAAGCTACCGGCGCCATGCCCGACGGTATCCTTTTGGTCGAGGGCGCCGAGCTCAAATACATCAACCAGGTACCTCACACTGACCACTGTGTATGGTTGCCAGTCACCCTGGAGGCGTACCTCAACGAAACTGGCGATTACAGCTTGCTGAAGGAGAGTGTACGAAGTGCCAATGGAGATGAGTTTACTGTCTTTGAACGCTTCTGCCGTGCTATGGACTGGCTGCTCAAGTCTCGTGACCATCGTGGCCTGAGCTACATTGCTCAGGGTGACTGGTGTGATCCCATGAACATGGTGGGCTACAGGGGGAAGGGTGTTTCCGGCTGGCTCACTCTGGCGACAGCCTTTTCTCTTAATATTTGGGCAAAGGTTTGCGACCATGAAGGCGAAGTCGATCTTGCCAATCGCTTCCGTGAGGGTGCTGACGCATGCAATGCTGCTGCTAACGAGCATCTTTGGGACGGTGAATGGTTCGCCCGCGGCATTACCGACGACAATGTTGTCTTTGGCATCAAGGAGGACAAGGAAGGCCGCATCTGGTTGAACCCACAGTCCTGGTCCATCCTCAGTGGTGCTGCGAGCCCTGAACAGATTGACAAGATGTTGCCCCACATCGACTCACATCTCAACACGCCGTATGGTATTCAGATGTTTGGCCCCCCTTACACCAAGATGCGCGAGGATGTTGGCCGCGTAACGCAAAAGGCCATTGGCTCGGCTGAGAACGCTGCTGTTTACAACCACGCTGGCATCTTCTTCATTCACAGTCTGTACGAGCTTGGAGCGCAACAAGACAGAGCCTTCACCCTCTTACGACAAATGCTCCCTGGTCCTACCGACGCCGACTATATCCAACGAGGCCAGCTGCCCATCTACATTCCCAACTATTACCGTGGCGCCTGGAAGGAGTTCCCACGCACAGCTGGCCGGTCCAGTCAGTTGTTCAATACCGGTACCATTTCTTGGGTTTACCGCTGCATCATCGAAGGGCTCTGTGGTTTGCGCGGCGATAGTGAAGGTCTGCTCATCCGGCCACAGTTACCGAGCTCTTGGAACAACATGAAGGTCACTCGCGAGTTCCGGGGCGCCACATTCAATGTCAACATTCGTCGTGGCAATGTCAAGAAGGTCACTGTCAAGAATGGCGACAAGGTCCTTCCCGAGCCTCATATCAAGGACATCAAGCCAGGCCAGACGTACAACCTCACAGTGGTCATTCCGTAAGTAGACACTGGCTTGTGGTCTACAGTCGTCCGAAATCTTGTGCTGATGCGACGTTGGAAAAGAAAACCAAAGGACAAGAAGGGATCGCGGTTGAAGATCAGTTGGCGTAGCATTTTAGGTGGCTGTTTGTTTCCATGTCTGCATAAGCTGCCTTGGGGCTCTAGAAAATGATCCGTGAGGATACTCATTCGGGGAAGGAAAATGGTTCTAGGCACCAGCTTTAATGAGGTGATGGTGTTGTTGCTTACTGTTTGTAGCCATCCCTATAGCAACGGTGATGGCCATTGATCCTACTCCTTTACCTTACCTGGTTGTCAAAGCGAGCTTGCGTAACATCGCTGTCGATAGTGTTCAATGTGGGCGTTGAGATTACTCAGCCCAATATTGGACCCAAGATCCCACCCGAGTGCCAGCTTCACCGCGGCTATGTCAAGCTTACTCATCACACTTTGATGAACATGTATAAACAGAGGAGGCAAGCTCATGGTAACAGGTTGAGAGCACTTCGACATCAAGACCTCACTTGCAGTTTGCATCCTAGCATCAGTTGACGAAACAAGATGAAGACTTCTCTCCAGGCTTTGGCATTGCCACTAGCCTTTAACTTGCTCTCCCTCGTCCACGCCATACCCGGTGGTCCCTGGAAGGCCTGGAAGGGTTGCTGCGTCCCTCATGACGATTCCCCCCCAGCCACCAACACCACCGAGGATGCCACCACGATCATCCCCCGTCAATCCTCCTGCCTTTCAACCGGCACCCAATCCACCATCAACGCTCTCTTCTCCTCCGGCGGCGCCAACACCATCGTCCGTCTCTGTCCCGGCGTAACCATCCCCATCACCGCCCCCATCGTCTTCACTGCTCCGGGGCAGGAACTCTCCACCCAGGGTTACCCGACCGATTCCACCCGGGCCACCATCCTTATCCAGCCTGGCAGCACCGTCACCTCAGCTATCCGCGGCAACTGGCAGAACAACGTCAAGGTGCTCAACATCCAGGTAGACGGCAACCGGCCCAACGCCGGGTATCTGGGCGGCGATGCCTTGCTGGAGATGGGCGGTGGCACGGAGGGCCAGACGGTCAGTCACACGGTGGTCAAGAACACGCGCAGCTGGAGCTGCGTGCATTTCATCGGCAGCGGACAGGAGAACAATCCGTGCCGGCAGGCGACGGTGATGTTTAACGAGGTTGGGCCGTGTGGGCATGAAGGGACGGATCCGGCGACGGGAAATGGACTGTGGGCGGATGGATTGAGTATTGAGTGTATCGATACGACGGTGACTGATAATACTGTAAGTTTCTCTACCTGTCCGGGTCCTGTGTGTACGGGGGACGGCCCCAGCTGACAAAGGAACAGATCACAGGCGCCACAGACGGCGGCATAGTAATCTTCGGCTCCCCCGGCTCCCACATCCTCTGCAACACCATCGTCTCCACCTCCTCCTCCGGCCTGCAATTCGGTGGTATCAACATGGTCGACCCGACCTGGGGCGGTAACTACACCGGCGTGGTCGTCTCCTCCAACACCATCACCGGCGGACCAAACAGCTTCATCAACTTGGGAATCGGCATGGGTTCACAAGTCTGGTCGAACCCGCACCCGGAAACCAATTTCGGACAAGTAACCGTGATCAACAACGTGTTTACAGGCAACATCGGCTTCTCCATCGTCATGAACGGCTGGCTGGGTGGTCTCACGGTCACGGGTAACTCGGTAAGCGGGGTGACGACCCCTTCTTCCTCTTTCGCTTCGGCTGCGGGTTGTGGAGCGGTGCAGCAAGCGAGTTTCGCGGCTTCGGAGCAGTTGGTGTACTACCCGGCCGGCGTGACGGGGTCGTCGGGGCCGAATACTATTCAGTCGCAGTTTACTGCGCTGGCGACGAATGCGTCCAACTGGCTTTGCTTGACGAATCCGCCGCCGCTGCTGCCGGATACGAAATCCTTTTTGCCCAACACCTTGTCTGTTGATGCGTCTACTTCACGGGTCGTTTCGCTCAGGGACTTCCATGTGCAAGTGCAGGGCGATGGGAACGTGGTTGGGATTGACACGACCGGGGGTAGGGCAGCTGTTGACGTTCTCAAGGGAGGCGCCGTGGGTGACTGTTACTGGGAGCAATGGGCAGACGTTGTGGACTATTGGGAATTTGTAGGGGCGAGGGGGGGTCATGTCGTGAAGGGTGAGGTGAAATTTCTCGCTATATGTTGCGAGCGCCATACAACACTACCAGTTTCCTGTATTGAAGCCAGATTGCAGGGCTTTCTCCCTCTTCTTCTCTTCAGCCTTCCAATCAATCAAAATACCACATGTCGGTTGGTTCCCCTTGCTTTCCTTTTACTATCTAACCAGTTGCTATTTGGACTATACATGAATACCTGATATTCTGCCGTTAGACCTGTTGTCTAGACGGGCAAGAGATCATCCAAACATGTTAATCCATCTGCACCTTCCAAAGCCCCAAAGCACCTTATATTCCTATGTAGCAACCTCTAAACGGCTCATAGATTATTAAGGTCAATGCCTTTTGCCTTAGCTTCCTCGACGGTCCTATTGTAGCGCGCTTGAGCACGATCGTAGTACTCCGATACCTTCTCTTCAGGAAGATATGGGTTGGCAGCATCCCTCGCTTCATCAGCGTCCATCCCTTCAAAAACGCCCGAGAATTGAGGATCGTCCATCGATTCAACAGCGTCCGTCACCTTGATAGACTGGCCATCCCCACGGTATTGTTCATGGCCTCCACCAAACTTTCGGACTCCCCAATAGTACAGATGTGCCGTGATGTGGCAGATGTTGAAGGTGTTGTGCCCTTTGCACTGGAACTTCATACTAGGACACGTCACATATTAGCCTTGCTCAACGCCATTGAAAAGGTGGTAGCGGTCAATAAAACATACTCTTTATGAAAGTTCTGGTCAATTTTTTGCCTAGCATGCGGGGTAAAATGAAATTGGACTTGGTAGTTCCGATATCCAAAGTCATGGCGCTGGCAAGCCGGCTTAAACGGGAAGCCGAGCGGTTTGTCCGGCACTTTGGTACACCCGTCCGATGACCAGTCCCACCTCAGCCTTCCGAGGCTGAAGCTCGCCTCGCGGTGCCGAATAAACGTGGGGAGGTCCCACTGGAATAGCATCCCCGCGGTGTACTTGCACCATTGGAGGCCATAGCCGGTGTTTGGTGGGTTGCCCTTGACCTTGGCACATTTGGAGTCAAGTTCCCCCCGGTTCTTGAGTGGGAGGCCCGGGAGGGCGGTGGTGGCCAACATGAAACTCATGAAAGCCGTGACCAGCAGCGAGAGGAGGGAGGAGAGCTTCATGGTGTCTGATTGGGGAGCGCCTCTGGCCCAATGGGACGGATCGATGGGAGAGGAAGAGGTTGAGAGATGGAGAGGACAAGGAGCTCTGGAAGTGATGGGGACAAGAGGGTAAAAGAATTGTGGTGAACTTGTTGATTGAAGAAGAAGAAGGGAGAGGACGAGAGAGAGGGAAGAGGAGATATATATACAGGTGAGACGCGAGTAAGAATCCATGTGTGGATCGAAATGCATCTTGTTCCACACGGAAGTCGGCCTTGGTTATCAATCTCGCAGTAAGCAAATGCAATGCGGAGGACTGATGGGGGGCGTTATCGCCGCCTTCATACAAGAAAAAGCTGCATGCGAAGGGACCGACATGTCGGGGATCAAGGACTTCTGGAGAAAGCCTTGGTAGGTGCATGACCTAACCTCCGGCCTGGGGGACAGTGAGTGAGCTGTACCGTAAAAGAATTTGAAACTGGGAATGGCTCAGATGTTCAAGCCAGGCGCTTTGCAGATATCACGGCTGCATAAAAAAGCTTTTTGGCTCATCATGGAATGAGTGGAGTAATCTTGATGTAGGAGTGTCACTGCCATCTCGTCATGGTCGCCGATGCCTACCACTTGAGACATATGCTCTTGCTAATTGGAAAACCAAGAACAGCTTGAGGAAACCTAGCCATCATGCAGCGGGTGCACTTACGAAAAGTTCCAAGATTGTTCTTGCCCAAGAATCTTGACATCTGCAACAGCACCTTGTGTGAAGCAGGCTCGGCCGGCGTCCTACGTGTTCACTCACCGATAACGCATCCAAAATGACGTTCTGCTGTCAACCAGCCAGGTCAAAGAGACCTTTGGGCTTTTTAGTAGGACAACAAACTTGCCTTTGCGTTTGTTTCCTTGATTGACGTCTTCAACGCTTCAGTGTCTGCCATATTACCTTGCTGGTATCGGACGATGATTATCACTGGTTATCTTCCGTATCATGGCCCTCCCCTCTTCATTCGGCTGTGTTCTTTCTTAATTTGGCTGTTGAGGCTCTTCGAGCTTTCCCCATCAGTTCCAACCTCAGTGTGATTCTGCGGTTGCCACATCTCTTATCTCTTCGCCCACTAGACCCCTTCATTCATCTTTCTTTTCCTGGGCCACGGTTGCCTTCCCTCACCACAAACCCGCCACATCTGCCCCTTCGTCACATCATCGCTCTTATCAATTCTGTCTTAGCTACCAGTTCGAGGGGCTACGTCAGAGCCATGGTCACCATGGACAAGTTACCTGCGGAGGTGATCCTTGCGATCCACACTCACCAAGACTTAGCCGACCTATGCTCGCTAGTCCGCGTGTGTCGCCGACTCTATCAAACCCTCAACTTGGAGCTTTACAAGCGCGACGTCAAGACGGGTTCACCACAGTCTCTCTTTTGGGCCGCCATGTTCGGTCTTCTGGGTACCCTGAAAATGTCCCACGCTGCCGGTGCTAATCTCGAGCAAGCCTGGGCATCTGACATGTTCATCTTTCCTAGCATCAGCCACTGCACAATTGCCGGATCGACCAGAACTTTCGAGTTCGAGACGAGCTTGAAGAAGCACTATAACAAATTCTTCAAGCATTCCCCAGAAACATATAGCTACCTCTTTAACGGAGAAAAACTGAGCCCAGCGTGGGAACAACGCCTTCCTACCTTCTACGATTCCTTCTACGACTTCAATGACGACCACCCGTCCGCACCCAAGACAGCATCCAAAGATTGCTTAACGCCTTATGCCAACAACTTCCTGGATCGCCCTAACTTTATCCAAGCCTGCAGGGGGAAACGCTGGCCTAAATATTGGTGGCACGCGCTTGACTTGGCTGTGCTATTCCGCCACTTCGACGTGATCCGGTATCTACTCAAGAACGGCGTCAACATTGCCAAGTCGCACTCACGTGGTCTCTGCAGTCGTTTGTGCGCATGCGCTGGATCGGATTTCGAAATCCTCTCCCCCAAACGCGTACATAACCCGCTTACCTTGGCAGCCTGCGAGAGTGACCTTGCAATCCAGAAGATCCTGCTGGAAAATCTGGGCTTGAGGGATATGGCTAGAGCCTTGACCTGGGAAGAAGTTCAACGTCATGAATACCGAGCGGACATGTTCAAGAAAGGCTCGCAGGAGGAGAAAGATTTTGTCGACGTTCACGACATGGATCGCCGAGGTACGTGCTCCGCTGTATAAGTAGCTGTGTCATTTGTCATGTTCTTCCGCTAACGCATCAGCAGCATTAACTCGGTAGGGAATCGTCGGGTTGAACATGACACAAAGGTTGCCCGTCACCTTCCCTTATGCAACGTACCGCCCTCTCATGGGATTATCAGGACCTCGCGCTTGCGGGCAATCTCTCCCGGGACACCCAAGTACACCACGTACCCCCTTCGACCCTGTCTCCAGTGGTTTTGTGATGTTTCAATCGACCGCTCAGCAGTACTAAGAAGCAGGCTACAGGGCGGTTTGTACAGGAGCACGGAGAGATCTCACGTACGAGCAACAGTTCCCCCGAACACAGCGATCATACAAGAGGCACGCGATGAGTGGTTGCACGTGTCATGCTGAAGTCCTGGCTTGGTATACACATATCATTACGCCAATAGTTACAAGAACCAAGTCGTAAACGTACAATCCGTCTCCCATATCCCATTGTTTCTCATATTTTCATCGAGAATCATCAAATCGTGTAACCCATCAATATCCAAATTGTATCCATATCCCTTCTGTCCGGTCATTTCTTCCTTGCATCCCAAACATCATTATCCAAGTCGCTTTCCCTGTGCTAACGTCTTTCACGGTAGCTTCAAGCTTCAAGATCACCCATCCGCCACCACACCACCCCCCACCCACGCTTTTACCTCGTCTCCCTCTCGCTTGTATACCTATAAACCCTCGGCGCCTCCCTCATCTCATTCTCGCTTGCCCCTACACTCCTCCCCCGAGACTCATGCCTCGACGCGCTCCTGTGCCTCGAATGATGCCTCGACGTATGACGATAGTGATGCACGTGCTTGGAACCAGACCTGTGCTTTGAATGGCGCCTCTTCTCCTTCCTGCAAGCGCCCGCAACCGCCCCGCATCCACACGAGCACAAGCTGGCACTGCTCACACTACTTTCCGTCTCGCTCATGCCGCCGCCTCTCATTCCCGCAGCAGCCGCGCTGCTCCCATAGACACGTTCCGTCCTCCTCGTCTGGCGCGAGATATAAGCAGCACCACCACCGCCGCCACCACCAGAGCCGGACGAGCCGGACGAGAGAACCTCCTCATGGTAGTAATGATCATCACGACGCTTCTTCTTGCCGCCGCCGCCAAGCCACCAGAAGAGAAGGAACAAGAGGATGAGGAAGACGATGACACCGATGACGATGCCGGCGATGGCGCCGCCCGACAGGCCGCCGGTGTGATCGGAGGTCGCGCCGGTTAGCGGGATGACGGTGGCGGTTGAGGCTGCAGAGGAGACCACGGAGGAAGTAGGGAAGACGGTAACGGTATCGGTCACGGCAGGTCCTTGGGTGTAGATTACCGTGGGATGCTGGGCCGAGGCATACACGGAGCCGTAGTTGGGCGCGGGCGCAACGGAGTCATAGTTTTGACGGTCTTCGAGAACGGCGGCGGCGGTTGGGGCAGCTGTAGGTGCGGGGGCTACTGGCGACGGGGCTGGGGCGAGCTGCCGGAGGTGGGAGAGGAGTTCGGCGGTGTCTAGGTGGGGAACCCGGAGGTTCAATGGAAAGGGGGCCATTGTGTGATGTCTTTGTTTCCGGTCTTGTGGGACCCTTTGTTCTTTTTCTTCGGCGGAGGTTGCGCGGGTACCCGTTGTTGAGGGTCTCAACACGCCCGTTCAAAGTTCTGGTTCGGGAGGGTTCGATAGCGAACGTGGCTTGGAGGTGTAGCGAGTGGCTGGTGTTGCTTTCTTTGAGTTAGCCGCCGGGAATGCGCGCGCCCTGCTGAACCAGGAGATCCTCAAAGCTCCACTAGCAACTGCGCTCACAAAAATCGCAGGTTGCAACTTTTCTGGTGTTTGGTAGAGAGAATTCACACAAGAGAAAAAGTTCAAAAAAATGTCCTGCAGATGCAAGGAGGGCCTTTCTATCCCTTTCTCATCCCACCAAGCCCGGTCAGGTACGTCAGGTAGGCAGGCACCCGCCAGCCATGCCAGCCATGCCGGGGCCCAGGAACCAAGTTGCTCGTGTTTTGCATTGGTTGCATTCGGTCCTCACCTTCGAGGCAGGCTCTGCCGCTCTGGAGGCTGGACCTTTCAGCGCTCCTCGGGCGTTCTCCCCCTTCGGCCTTCTTCGTAAACGGTGGTTGGGGATGACATCATTGAGGTTAGTGGACGGGAATCGTCGAATCGGATGTCGTGAATGGCCCCGGTGCCAAGTTTTGGCGCCCTTGTTGATAGCGGGCCGTTACAACGGGGATCGAATCATTTTGGGCGGTTGGCTGACCCACTATGGACCTCCTCCAGCCATCTGCTTTTTTGTCGACGACAGAGCCACAACACCATGTGCCGTGCGTGCTTCGGTCCGGGAGCGAGCGAGACGAGACGCAAAAGGGTTCTATATAAAGTACCTACATGATGAAGATTAGCACAGGGGGATAATGGCCTGGCGAGAAAAGGATTTTCGGCACGTACATACCTGGAAAAGTGTAAAAGTTATCGATGGTGATGCCGGTCATGGTGTCAAGGACAACCCCTCGCGAGACCCTGCCAAGCCGACAGCGCAGGAAAACAGGGCATCTACAACACGTGGAGGGCATGTCCAAACATGCTTGGTATCAAGCACAACATCTCGCATTGGATTCTGGGAGCCGGCCATGATCAGTAGGTATGTACATATGTGCTAAAGAATCCCGGAGCGTCAAGGGTCATGGGAGGTTTGATACTGCACCTGGAAGTAGTCACACAGCATGCGGGACAGTTTCTCAAAGTCGACGACGACTCAAGGGACACGACACACAAAGCCACAAAAACCGAAAATTCGGCTTCTCGTCACTACCACGGCTCCACGGCTGTTGAAAGAAGGGTTTGGCATAATGAGTTGACATTACAAGGAAATCTTTGAGTTGTTTAAATGACAGTGGGGGATGGTCTTCAAACGAAGCGAGACCATTCAAAATGCTGTAGATAGCAGGTAATTCTTCTCCTTCTTCTCCCTTGTTGGACCTTGAAGGCCCAAGTTCTGCCCAGCAGTCCCAGCTACAAGGCGCCTCCTCCTTTTTAAAAAAACGAGTGTCCTTCGATCCCTAGGTCATCTACCGTTAGCACACCACTCCAGAACATCAAACTCCGGCTCAGGGCAAGGCGACTCACCTAAGGATAAACAATACTCTGCCCACCATAGACTACACCATCCTCAGCAAAGTCGTTATTAACATCCTCCACGATGCTGGTAGTGCCAAGCGGCATATACGCGACCGCCGGTTGCTCAACATACTCGACATCCTGCTGAACGAACTCGGCATTACCGCCTTCGCAGCCGCATTCATCACATTCGCAATCCGCGACGTTATTGTTGACAACCATAGGGGGCATAGGCTTGGGAGGAGGGGGCGGGACGTTGTTCATAACAGTAGGTGGGAGGTTAGGTTCCGGGTTAGGAACAAGATTATTCATAATGGTAGGAGGAGCCTGAGGAGGAGGAGCCATTATATCGTTGACGACCACGGGAGGCGGGCTCGGCATGGGAGCGGGGATCTCGTTGTAGATGACGGGAGCTGGGCTGGGCGGGGGCATAGGCGGCATGTTGTTGACGTAGACGGGGATGTCCTTGATGCTGTTCTCGTAGCATTCGTCGCAGGGGGGGTCGCCGACACTGTTCACGCGGTTGAAGCCCATGCCGTAGGGGAACGCGTTGAATTGGTTGAAGCCCATGCCGTAGCCGTAGGGGTAGGCAGCGAAGTTGTTGAAGGCGCGGTTGAAGCCCATGCCGTAGCCGTAGGGACCGATGGCAGCGCGCCCGAAACCGCCGATGGCAGCGCGCCCAAAACCGCCGATGGCGGCGCGCCCAAAACCACCGAAGCCACCGCCCATCATTGGAGCGGCTGAGATGAGGCTGATGAAGAGGGTTAGGAGGGAGAGGATGCTAGTAGTGAGAGTGAACGTCATTTTGGCGTTGTGGTTTCCAGCGAGGCGCTGGTAAATGTGAATGTAGGTTCCTTTGGAAGTAGTGATTGTTGATGGTAACGATACTGTTTTGATGCCGATGTAGCTTGTGGTTTGTGTGTCTTTCTGTTAAGACAAAGTGAGTGTTGTGGTTGTTGGATAAAGGACTGTGAGAGTTGCGACGTTGGTTCGAGATTGACAAAAAGAATGGCTTTCGTGGGTTTGGAAGGAAACAAGACAAAGTCCAACAGGATGCAGGCCTTGTTATTTACGTTCAGCTCAGACTGTGAACAACTCCCACAACGCTCCAGATGTCACCCTGACAACCATCAGATGGTTTGCTTCATGACGTGCGCCTTCATGGTGTTGTAACAGTCTTTGTATGGTCGACCCTGTTACCAGCTTCGTGTTCAGTTGCAGGTTGCTGAGGCGTTTCGCAGATGCCTTACGCTTGAACACCGCCCGAACACTAGAGACGAACCGGTGGGTCATGGTTCCTCGCTGGTCGTGGAGAGTTCAGTCGCGTGGCCCAGAACATCTATCCCAGAAGAAGCTGCCTGAGGGCCCTTCGCCGCCAGCATCATTGGTCTGGGGAATATCGTATCCAGTGCCATCACGTAAGAAGGGCGTCGTCACGTCGGTACAATGCTCCGTGTCCCTACACGAGACTGCGGTATCTGATTGCTGACATGACGTCCTGTTGACATCAGGATCCGCTTCGCTGGCGACCAAAGCGCAGGCGTTTCGCACATCACCTGAACAACGTCCAAGGTCAAAGCTGAGAGGCACTTTAATATGGGCAAGGGTGGCTCCAAGTCCCGGTCGTGTTCTCCGTCCTCGACTACCACCGGATGGCATAAAATCAGCGAAACGAACGTGCTCTTAGACAGTACCAACTTCCACCAAACATCACAGCCATCAACCAGCCGAAAAATTTGTTCATATCCATCGGTGTTCCAACTGAGCTGAAGCCCTCATCAACCTGACTTAAACATCCAGCAAAAGCCCAGCAAAAGCCCAGCAAAAGCCCAGCAAAAGCCCAGCAAACGCCAAGATGGTCTTCACCTTCCCCTCCGATTTCGCTTCCCAGGACCCAAACTTCACCACCCTCTTCCGGCTCCTCGATGACTTCGACGCTTACAACCGCGAAGCCTCAGGCGAGGAGTCTCATCCCCGTCGCATCCAACACGGCGGCGGCGGCCGTTGGGGTCGTAAGGGTCGGGGTCTCAATCCGCGCTTCGACATTCGCGAGACCAAAAATGCCTACGAGCTGTACGGCGAGGTACCCGGTGCTGACAGGGAGGATATCCATATCGAGCTGACGGAGCCGAACACGCTTTTGATCTATGGGCGAGTTCACCGGGACTATGAGGAGGAAGAAGGTGGCAAGAAGGAGGATAAGGGAAAGGAGAAGGCCGAAGGCGAAGGCAGCACCGAGACGGGAGGGAAGAAGGGTGGGAAGCCGAAAGAGGACGCGCCGGTTCGTTTCTTCTTGCGGGAACGTCAGGTTGGGGATTTTGCGCGCGAGTTTTCTTTCCCAGGGCCATTGGCGGAGCTTGATATTGACGCGTCGCTCGAGAAGGGCATACTTAAAGTCGTGGCGCCGAAGCAGCTGCCGTCCAAGGGGAAAAAGATTGAGATCAAGTGATGGAAGTGGGATATGGATATTAGTTTGCTTTCCCAGGGCCATTGCAGGAGTTTGATATTGAGGCCACACTCGAGAATGACATAGTGAAAGTCGTGGCGCCAAAGCAGCAGCCGGCTAAGGGGAGAAAGATTGGCATCAAGTGCTGCAGTGGGATATAAATATTAGTTCTTGGATACCAAAGCATAATCAACCCTTTGGACCCCGTCAAGGGGCCGTAACTTCAAGTACATCCCATTGTTTGGCTTGATTGTGATGACGCCATCAGGCATGATGTCTTTTTCGTCCATCCCAAGCTCCCACTCAAAGGCGAGAACGAATGCGGCAAGCAAGCATCGAAGCTCAGCCTTTGCGAATCCTTGACCAATGCAGCTTCTTGGACCATGGAGGAATGTCATCTGGGCATAGTTGCTCGTTACTCCGCCGGTGTTGTTAGGCTTTAGCGTCAGTTGGTCCAACCATTCCTCTCCGATGTGCGTGCCCTCTTGATCGATCCATCTTTCCGGTACAAACTCTGTTGATGCGCTACCCCAATTGTCGGAATATCGATTGATAATCCAAGGCGACATCATGATCTCTGTGCCCTTCTTTATCGGATGGCCTAATACGGTCGTGTCGCAGACCGCTGTGCGGACAGTCATAGGCACCGTGGGGTAGAGACGGAGGGTCTCGTTCATGACACCATTGAGATATGGGAGATGTTCGAGGATACTGGCAATGTCCTGACCAGGCGCAAAGTTGGGAAAGTCGGGCAAGGCTCGTCGAAGTTCGGATCGAAGAGTGGATTGCATTTCGCGGTCCTGAGCGAGTTTATAGGTAGCCCAGGTAAAGGCGGAAGAAGTCGTTTCGTGGCTGTAATTTGTCAGTGGAAAGCCATGCGTGGAAACTATTGAAGCGACTCACCCAGCTGCCAGGAAGGTTAGAAGCTGATCGACCAACTCGGCCTCGGAAAAGTTGTTGCTCTTGATAAGCAGGGACAGGATATCGAATTGGTCGTCTCCAAGCTTCTCAATCGTTGCTTTCTTTTCGCGAACAAGTTGGGCACATATCCTCCTGATGTCGGTTGTCGTCCGGTTGAATCTCCTAGAAACTTCCCATGGGAACAGGTCGACAAACTTTCGAGAGAATATCAGGGTCAGGAAGAAGTAGGCGAACTTTGCTGGCCCTGGCTCTAGCAGGTCGGCATAATTCTTGACCAGAGGGTGATCGGGCCTTTCGAGTACGTGAAAGTCACGACCAAAGGCAGCAATGCCAATAATGTCCAGGGTGACTTTGCCCGCCCAGGCATTGATCTCGATCCTCGTGTCATTGCCCTTCCTCTCTAGTACCCTGAGCTCCTCCTTCAAAATATTGTTCAACTCGATTGCCTTGCTCCACATTGTTGGGTAGAGCTCTTTGATATGACCAAACTTGAATGCCGGCTGGGTATTCTTGCGGAGGAATCTGTGTTGCTCGCCTTCGACAACAACCAGGCCATCGCCTAGAATTGGACGCAGAAAATTCCGAATCGCGTCGTACTTGGCGAAGTCGTACGGGTGATGGACGAGTATGTCCGCAAGTGGTGCGGGCTTGGTGATCAGCATGGAAGTGCCAAATTCCCCTTGTAGAACGATGATGCCATCGTTGGGAGTACGCTCTACGAGTTCGAGGAGTAATTGGCCAGGCGGAGCATTTCCCCGAAAGCGAGCCAATACTCTCCAGAGGCTGACGACCTTTGGCGCTGGAAACTTTGAAAGAGGGTGGAAGTAGACGGGGTATAGATACAGCTTCCAGGCGAGAAAGAAGACATAGTTTACTGCCAGGATCGCCAGGACAAGCGAGGTGGTAGAGAGGGGGAGCACATGGCGGTAACTGGTTTTGTTGACGATAAGCACCTCGACGAGCGCGAGCAGAGTAACTCGTGCGAAATTGAACGGGTTGCCGGTCGGCGGCATGGTTACGTCAGGTACTGGCTCGTTTGATCTGAGGATCAGGAAGCTATCGCCAGGGCAAGAATCGGGAAGATGTGGTGTTGACGTTTTCGATGGGAACTGGCGCCCGGACTGGCGCTAGCCGAGGCATTCTTGGCATCTGATCGTCGACGAAGCAACGTTCGACAAACTGAGAAGCTGGTAATCTCATTGGTTCGCTCGCATTGGTTGTAGCTGGTTGTTGATTATCGTGGCTGACATGTGATGGGGACGCGTAAGACGGGCTCGGAGAGGTCCTCGATATTGGGTCGGAGGGACGACGAGGGGCCCAAAGGTAGAGAGAGGCATTGCGGACACTGACGGTTTGATTCCGTGGTATTGATGTTCTGCTGTCCGAAAGGAGTCGCGGTCAAGAGAGAAGTCGAAAACAGTTGCAAAGGGCGATGCCTGAATTTGGAGAATGATGTTGTGGCGGAGGAGGAAAATGCACATCATCCCCGCATTGTGCACGGGCCAGGCCTGTCAAACCCCACCACCAATTCTCACGAACGTCATTCTTGGCATCAACGACCAAACCCATCAACATTTCAACCATGTTCGGCTTTGTTGTCCTTCATGGCTTCTCTTGATAATGTGGGCTTGGTTTTACCATGTCGTGATATATAACGGTGCCATCGTGGGCCAATTCTTTGCCTAGGGAAGCATAGGACACTTCTAGGGGCTGCACCCGCTGTCGTCAATTGCAAACGGCGTTCAAACAAAGCCAATCGCATTGTTCTTTTCCCGTCGTTCAGTCTTGAAATATTTAATGCCAGACGGAGAAAAATGGGAGTTGGATGGACCGAACACCAAACTCTCATGGGCTCCCCGTTGTGAACACCACGGAAGGTCGTTGATCTTTCGGCCCAGGCCGGGGCCGGGCCCGGGATGGATCCAAAACGGGGCATCGAACGGCCATGCTCCGAGCACTGGCGCCGTTTTTGCGGGCCGGTCGCCAAACCCCCGAACCGTCAACGACCTCAAATCTGGACCGCATGACTTTAACAACATGAGTATAATTCTTGTACCCTTCCTACTCGAATATCCTCCTCCTCCTCGGCCACCCTCTCCCCTTCCCAACACCACCCTCCTTTTCTCTCTATCCCCCAGGCCAACCAGGCCAAAAATAAAGTCCATGCACCAGCTGGGCCTCCCTCCTCCTGGGACTTGCCTCCCTCACCACCGCCGCCTCCCTCCAGCAAGTAACAACCGAGTTTGGTCCCAACCCAACCAACGTCGGCTTCTACATCTACGTCCCCGACACCCTCGTCTCCAAGCCCGCCATCCTCGTCAACCCGCACTGGTGCCATGGCACCGCGCAAGCCGCCTACGCGGGCTCTCTGTACGCCGCCACCTGGGCCAACACACACGCATGGGTACATCGTCATCTACCCGAACTCGCCCAACGCGGCCGATCAGTGCTGGGACTTGTCTTCCAAGGAAGGCTTGACGCACGATGGGGGCGGTGATTCCCTGGGTATCGTTAGCATGGTCCGCTGGACTATCAAGAAGTATAACGCTGATGCGTCCCGGGTTTTTGTCACGGGCGTGTCGAGCGGCGGGATGATGACGAATCTGTTGGTGGGGGCGTATCCGGATGTGTTTGCTGCTGGAAGCGCCTTTGCTGGTGTGCCGTTTGAGTGCTATGCTTATCCGGGGAATAACTCGGGGGTGTATGGTTGGTGGAGTCATGATTGTGCTAAGAGACGGGTTATCCATACGGGCGCTGAGTAGAAGGCCATTGTCGAGGCGGCGTATCCGGGTTACAACGGGTGGAGGCCCAAGTTCCAGACGTTCTATGGGCCGGTAGACGAGACGGTGGATTATGTCAACTTTGGGGAGCAGATGAAGCAGTGGACTTCTGTGTTGGGGCTGAGTGAGATGCCGACGAAAGCCACGGCCAATACTCCCGTCAATGGGTGGACAAAGTACGACTATAGGACGGAGAGGAGGTTTGAGGCTTTCAGTGCGGCTGGTGTGAGCCATGGCATTCAGAATCAGGAGAGCACTGTGATGGCTTTTTTCCAACTAAACTGCAATACTGGATGCTTCTCTTGGGGACAGGGTGGTCAAGGGGGGTCCTTGCCATCGGTGTCAAGTTCACCAACAAAAAGCTCTAGCACCAGCACGGTCGGAGTGACGAGCTCGGTGAAAACCATTCTTACTACCACCAAGATCACGTCAACCACAAAGGCGGCCGTGACGACGACGGCTGCGGCAGGTGGGCAGACTTTGTGGGGGCAGTGGTAGGTGTATGCCTCGTTTTTTGTTTCATTCCATTCCTTCGTTCCCTTGGTGATGTCTAGCTAACATTCGTAACACGAAGTGGCGGTAACGGCTATACCGGGCCAACAGCTTGTGTGACAGGTACTTGCACCACGTATAACCCCCATTACGCCCAGGTAAGATTACAGCCCTGAAGATTCGAGTTCAACACCCTGTGGTCGATGTGTCGCAGTTTTCTGACTGTAGGCAGTGCACGCCAACATCTTGAATCTCATCGTCGGATGTTGAAGCTGTGGGTAGTACACGGCAATTGTCATCTACTGTCAAATACGATGCTATTTGGCTGTCTGTGGAAGGCGTCATTCCTTGAAGTATGCTCTTGTCAGTCGGAAGTTTGCAAGCTTCAAGAGGGCGTAATAAACTCACTTCATCCCACCAAGTCTCATATTGCCAATACACGAAACAAGCGGTTGGCTTGACATATACCCAACCCATCGTTTCGTAGTATTCTTCCGGCTGGTAATGGATCCAACCGGTCATGTCGCGGTACATCTTTACTCCCTCCGGGCTGAGTGTTGCCCAAGCCCATTTTATCCAACAAGAACCTCTGAATGTCAAGATTACTAGTGCATACAGCCAACATAAGAGGGTGATGTGACGTGTGACGAGGACCGGACAATGCACTTAACCCTCCCTCAGTACACGTACGAAATGGACAAAGGCCGACGGAGCTTGACTTCATCACGCTAACCCCGTTGTTCAGAAGATAGCAAATGATAGTGCTGTGGTTGAAGACAGTGCCGAGGTCCAAGGCATGCCAAAAATATCTTGGGCGTTTACCTGGTTCTCAGAAAGTGGGTTCTCGGATGTTGTCGAGAAAGGTGTAAGATGAGTCTCACGATGCTGTTTTTGGCTCATGGTGGTCGCTGTAGTCCTCAGGCTCGTACTCAACATACTTCTCGTAGTCATGCCAGTGATTGTAATCGGCGTAAGTCTCATAATCATCCCAGCTGCTTTCCCCATCGTACCCAGCCTCGCCATCGCCGTCGATGTCCCTTAATCTCAGAGGCCCGAAGCGCTTCATGATGCTCTTCCAAGCCTTGGTATGCTCTGGTTCGAATAATTGAGTGTAAGTTTCTGGTTTGTGCTGACATAGCTTCCGCCAAATTTGCTTCAAGCGGGCGCTCCGGGTTTTGTCAAGTTTGTTGGCTGTTCGAAGGTCAGAGTCGGCATTCTTCAACAAAGGCCGACGAGAGGTCCACGCTTGTTCCAGGTTGGCACCCGCAGCATGGGAGAGCTCAAGAGTTCGCAGGTTTCCAATCATAGCTGCCCAAAAGAGCGCTGTGGGTGAGCCGGTCTTGCAATCGAGCTTGTAGAGGACTGGGTTGAGGATGTCGTAAAAGCGCCGGCTGACCCTGACGAGTGACGCGAGTTCTTGGAACGACCCGAGATGGCGCGGGATCTCGTAGATCATTTCGAGTGGGAGGTTCTCCATGTTGTGTTTAGTGGTGGTCTGGGTTTTGGCCGATTTCCATAGACTCCGATGGAGCGTGAGGCTGTGGGTAGAATGTGAACCGGAAAACAAAGGATGGCAATATCGTCGCGTAGAGATGGTGTCTCTTCGGTCTCACAATAGAGGTAGAGAAAGGGCATCAACCCAAGTTGGTAGTGGAGTGGAATGCTGGATGTTCCCCTGGAGAAATTGGGACTCGTCGGACGGTCAGAAAAGAAAGGGAATTGTGTGTGAGCGGCGAAACAGGAGGTACTGCAGCCGGCCACAAACTGGTTAGGGCACGAGGCCCAAGTTACGTATTCTGGCACAAGGGGAAGGAACAATCTCCACTTGGAAGATTTTCGGCGCATATGGAACGTACAAGACTGAAGGAAGGTGCGCCTCGCAGGTCGTTCTGGGCAAACAGAAACGCCATGCCAACGGCAGGAAGTCGCATATTGCCAACCGATACTTACCTGTACCGGGAAGGCGGGGGTCTAGCGAACAGCAAATTGACTGTCAATTGATTGTTGGGGGGTCGTAAACGTTGGGATTTTTTCAAATGTTTTAGTGGCTGTTCGAAATTTTTTCAACATTTACCGAAATAAACGTTTAAATGCATCTAAGCGTTTATCCAGGCAAACGTTTTCCCTGCCAAGCGTTGGAACCCTACTAAACGTTAAAATTATTAAACATTTATAGTACATCAACCGTTCATTAAATATTTAATGAATATTCGGCCAAAGTAAACGTTTATATATTGTAAGCTTAAAATCTAGGCCTGAGAGAGCCCGGATCGGGTCCAGATTCTAGTCGGTACCCTATATAACCCTAACCCACCACCCGCCGCCCTACCTTACACCCGGTTAGCTAGCGCACTTCCTATACGAACCCAATGCACATACTAAGTAATTCAATCGCCAGCGCCACGCTAGGCAATACATATAGGCTACACTAATATTTCGCTACACTGCTAAAATTATACATTATAGGTATTACTTACGAAAATAATTAAATTAATAAAACGGTATTATAAAAATAACTAATACCTTTAGACTTAGGAAACTTATATAAAACTAAAATACTAGTCGACGTAAAGGAAATCTTTGCTATCTTCATTATATACCTATTCGCCGTCAGCTTGCTGTATAAATAGTATTATATATATATCCGTTATAATTATTCTAGAAAGCCCGACTATAAGGCTATCTTCGATATCATAAATTAGTAGGCTGGTAAAAGGGTTAACGAAGCCATTATATACTAGCTTAACGGACGAAATAATTAAGAAAACCCTAAATTATTCTATACTTATAAATATATAATAAATTAAAATTATTTATTAGTATTTTTAATTTCTTTTATACATACCGTAAATTACTTTATACGTAAAGATCTACTCTAGGCGTGCCTTAATCAAGCCAACGTTACCGCTAATATCAGTATACTCAAATTCGATAAATTCGCCCCTTTCCTTAGTAATACGCTTACTGGTTTTCTTAATTAAACCTACGGAAAAGGTTAGTATACTAACTTATATAGGGGCAGATTTGTCAATAGTAAGTAGAATATATATTCCAATATATACCCAAAGCTAGGGAAAATATCCTTATATAATAAAAGTACTACCTTATAGTATAGTATATAATCGAAAGCGTTAGTACACCGTATAGTAAAACGGTATTTATATTCTATAAAGCGTATTAACCACGTAGAGAAGGTATATATATATTTAGGAAAATACAATTTAGCTAAGGTAATTTCGCATAAAAAAAAATATTTTAAAACTTACGTATTATTCTACAATACCTTTTTCTACTACTTTAATTACTATAAACCCTTTATTAAGATAGTCAATACTCGATTATAATCGTCTTTATATACATTTATTAATTATTATCAGAACTAAGTATTTATTTTCATTTATTTAATTGGGAGGTGTACTGCACGAATAGCTTCCTAATTTAATCGAATAATTATATTAATATTATTATATTGAAGAGCATCGAAGGGTTTAAAATATAGCGATGGTTTAGCAATAACGGTAGCGGCAAATATCTCGTCCCAATCGGCGGCAATACCAAGCAATTATTTCGTGCTTGCAAGAATTGATAAAAATAGCAACGGAACGGCCTATTATAAAACCTTAATTTAATTGGCGAAGTCGGTCTCGTTATCGAATCTATTAAGGAAGAAGAATCGAATAGTTTATATAAAGAATTCCCAAGCAAACAAATCTTTTTCCGGAAATCGATAATTAATGTAGTAAATTACTTTCTTCTAAAGCTTAATATATATATGCATTAATATTATTCCCAGCGGCGACGTCAATTAATTTACTTATATTTTAATTCAAATACTATAACTATACAAATTAAAATAAGACCGTATTCATCTACGACATTAGGATAATAAAGATTAATATATACGTTCGGGCGTAATATAAAAAGCTAATACTTATTCGATTTAATTAACTTAAACCCAATAACGTCAACGGCGATCATTAACGTCTCTATATCTTCAACATTTTATAAAGCAATAACAATACTAACAACCGTCGGGCTAAATACTATTAAACCCGGGCTACTAACTACAATTAGAATAATATTTCCCAACGAATCGAAGAATATACTACAACGCTTTATAGCGGCTATTTTAATTACTTTTAATATAGCGCTAACGTACAATTAGAAAAGATATTAACTTTTTTTTACCTACTTAGTATAGGTATAATAGTCTCGATTTTTAGCCGGTAATTAATCAATAAACGTTAGGATATTAGTACGAACATTTTCAATAAATATTTTAATTAATACATCGACCTCATCTACTAAGCATCCAATTACCTATTTATTTAGATAATTATTAATTTCTTTCTTATATACCAATATAAAAGAATCAACAGTATACTTCTTAATAAATTTAAACTTCCTATAATTCCCTAGCCAAAAACGCAATACTAAAACGATTATTACCAACTATTATCCGCCTTCCCGGAGCGAATACAATAATATGTAGTATAGCAATTACAAGCTCCTCTAACCAATTAAACGAAGAAATCGACAGAGGGCTCTAATATAATGAGTATTGCCGGATAATATTAATATTTAGTCCATAAAAAGGATATATATTATTTTAATTAAATTACTAAATTCAGAATATATAGAATTAGGAGGGCGCGCTTTTATAATATCTAATACCGGGAATATATATATCAACTCGGGATCTTTAATAGCCAGGCCGAATTCATTAACCCTTACTTCGAATCTACCCTTATAGCTTTTACTTCCGACTATCGTAATTAACCTTAAAAACTTACGTTAACGTATAATTTCGTAATAGTATCATTAATTCTCGCTATTAGAAAGATCGAATTCTAAATTACCCTTATCGGTTAGGGTTACTTTATAAAATCGATACCTCTATTTAGCTATTAGACGACGGAATTTAAAGTTGTCTTACTATTAGGGAAAATTACTGATAATAACGAAAATTATCCCTAAAACGAAAATAGCTTATTCTCGGATATCGATAATTTAACCATTTTCAAACTTTCGAATGCTATACCCGAGTCTCACCTAGACTTATTCGTCATCGGAACTATAGGGCCCAATATAATAGGCGTAATATTCATCTATTTTAAACGATCCAGCTTTTTAAATATTATAATAGAAACGTATATACTTATAATAAATTTAGATATAGTACGATATAAACTGAACCCGTTAGTAAATAGTATAAATAATATTATACGTACCAGAATATTACGTGTAACGAGCGTATCGATTAAAATTTATCGTATAAATTCTTAAATTTCTAATTCCCTTCGAATTATATAGTATTTATATAGCAGAATAAAACGTTATAACAGTACGTTAACTTTTCGGCGTACTACAAGTTTAATTAATCTAATAATATATTATACTATATTACTGTCTAATTAAACGGAACTACCGAATACAAAATTATAATAGGTTTTGAAGTTTTGGAGGTAATATATTTTTATCGACGATACAAATATTATAAAATCTTCTAGAACAATATATTTATTATTTAGGATATATTATTCAGTTAGGAAGCTTTTTATTATAATAATTAATATTTATATACTTAATACGGTTTTTATTAATTAGACGAACGGTTCAATCCTATTTAAAATATTATTTTTTTCCGTTAAAGGGTCTTAACGTTAATTACACTATACTTCAACGATTTTACCAAAATAATATTTACTTGTATTATTACTAATTTCATAGGTTTTATATTTTTAATAATAATAAGTATATACAATTATATTAAATAGGAAAATAACTTTACTTTTTCAGGTATATACAGATTTACTAGAAATAATCCTAATCGACGATACTTATACCCTTAAATACTATAATTCGGTTAGATTATCGATTAATATAGCCATACTAAAATAGAATTAAATACTTATATTATTTTATAAAAAGAAATACATATATTATACAATATTAAAAAAAAAAAAGTCATATATCGTAATCTAGCTAATATATTCGATCTACTTACAACGAACGCTTACTAATTTCTCTATATTCATAAAGATTAGCGCTTTCCGGATTTCTATAAAGGGTAAGCGTTACTTTACCCTATTCTTTAGAGTAGTAATACTTACAAGTAATTTAAAAATAACATCGTATATTTCCTAGAATTGATTTACTACCGTATACCTTTATAGGATTTCTTTAAAGCTACTATACATTATATTGGAAATACTATTCAACTACGCCTATATGCCTAATACTATACTAAAATTGGATAATATAATACTTTTCCTATTATATAATAAAGGTTCAAAATTATCGCCTTCAATACTTCTACTTTACTAATACTATAACCTTCTACTAATTCTTATCTAACTATTAAAAGGGAGAGGCGGAGGAAGGGGCGGTATATACCGTATACTATATACAATATTATTAGAAATATAATTTAATAGTAGAGGATAGCAGGGGGTTAATATAATAATTATAGGCGGCAGTAACTTAACTAGTTCGACTTTTTCGTCCTCCTTATCGAAAACCTTATTATTATTAAATGGTTCATCAGGTATAAATTAATAATCGGCTAGCTACTACAACTCTTATATAATTAGAATATCTTCGTTATGAACAATTAAAATATTAATATCCAGATTATTATTTAATTATAGAATTCGCTCAATAAATTTAACATCGTGAAAATCCTTATATATATTAATTAACGATTTTTCTAGGTCGTACTCTAATATATATTAAATTTACGGTAGTACAGTTAAGAAAGGCGCTATTATCGAAGTCGAAATAATTAGAATTAAAATCCTATTACTCAATTCTTAGGATAATTAATTAGGTTAATAAATTAGGCTATTCGCTATATATTCGTAGTATTTCCGCTTAAATTACCGCCGCGATGAACGCTGCGAGCCGATACAATTATTATCCCAACGATATTTTAACCGGTAGGAGGAGAGGTAATAAAGAATTAAGGAGGGGTAATAAAATAAAGCAATATTATCGGTCGCCTACGCATATTACTTCTAACAACCGATATAAAATATAGCTTTATAATAATATTATCTACTTATATGGTAGGGTCGAAAAATAATAGTACGACGGACGATAATAATAGTAAAGTTAAAGTTGAGGTTGAGGTTTGCGACACAATAGTTAAAATTCAATTAAAGCTGTTGGAAGGTATCGATCGACGAGTGGATACGGTACGAAGGTAAGGTTAATACGGCTGTGTGGAGCGTTTAAAGTGGAGCAGAATGGTATGTAGAATGTGGAGAATAGTAGTAGATTGGTCGAGATATTGATGAGTGTCTAAGATACATTTCTTTTCCTCTTTCCTCGAGGGAAGCCCTCTTCAAATAGACTTTTTGGATCAATGAGTCATCGAGTGACAAAACCGTTTGTACCTTTAGAATCGTTATTTTCTGATGATTCCAACGGTAGTCTGGTTATTCTTATATGTTAGCCGTAGAGTCCGGAATTCGAATCCGAACGCAAAAGTCTTCTCGGACTTCTTTCTTCACTTCTACTCCATATGGTCGTCATATGACGAAACCGTTTATACGGTCGGAAACGTCGTGTTCCGTTCTTTCCAATAAAATTACGTATGACTTCGTTCGACTGACGTTGAGGCCGGAATTCGACTACGAAGGTCGAGGTCTAGATTTTCCTCTAGGTTTTCTTCCGGATTCTATTCAGGGTTGATCCCTGTTGCAAATCGAACATTTCTTTAGGACCGGAATTTTTCTCCGGTTATAAAAATAGTATTTATATATAAAAATATAAATTTTATTTTTCTACTTATATATTATTATATAAGCCCCTAAATCTAGTATAAGTCCATTATTATCATTATATATATATTAAGTCTATAATAACTAACAAAAGCTTTGGCCGGGCGCGGTACGGCTGTATTTTAAAATTGCCCAATTTTGAATTTATTTGCTAAAAATTATAGTTAACGTACGGCCTTTGATTACTTTGAGTACTTCGACTATATAGTAAATATAATTTTAGGAAGCGTGCAAAACGTAAGAAAAGGTAATAAAATATTTGTGAATTTTATTTTCGATCGTTAGAAAATTATATATAAATATACGAAGTATTGTAATTAATTAGTAGTAAATCGCTACTTACTTATTAATATACTTAGGTAAACCAGTAGTAAAATTCCCATTACACCAGTAATTATTATATTCTGCTACGCCTATTTTCCTAAAAAGTAATAATAGAATTAAATATTATAAGAATAATAATAATATAGAAATAATAATAAGGAAAAAAAAAAGAAAAAACGAAGTTGTGGAAAGAAACTTAGTATATTAGCCCGATAGAAATAATATAAATACAAACCTGACTTATTGGCGGTAAAATAGATCTTTATTTTCGTCCTCCTCTTCGGACTCCGAATTTTCGTCCTTAGTCGGAATAGCTGATATATTTTCCTTAACTTTCTTCTTTGCCCTCTTAGCCTTTCTCTTCGCCCTCTTAGCCTTTCTCTTCGCCCTCTTCTCCTTTTTCCTCGCCGCCCTTTCCATTTTCTTTTACAATTTCTATTAGGCTACGGCCCGGCGTTTAATTTCCTCGGCTCTCCGTTAAGCCTCTTCTTCATCCTCATCTTCGGAATCGGCGGGGATGGGAATAATAGTTATTTTAGCAATTAGAAATTCCCTAGATACCTTTTATACTTAAATATAATTTAGTATAGGTATTTATAATATAAGATATAATAAATAATATACGTTTTTATAAGGATTACACTTAATAGGCGTTTTCGTCTTAAAATTCGCTTAGGAAATGCTAATAGTAATAAAATACTTATAGGATGGAATGGCTTTGTAATTATTAAGGAGGGTTTCCTTCTACTTTATTTTTATAAGCAGATTTTCTGTACTACCCCAGATATAATTAATATATTGGAAGATAAGCTCCTACTAGTATTCTATATAGGTTACTAGTATATATCTACTTAGGATATAATAATATATTTATTACGATAATAAATACGATTAGAACGAAGGGAACCTTTAATATTAAGGAAGACCTTAATATATTTATAAGTAATATAGAAGTTTTCCCAATTCCAAGTATCCGATATCTTCTTTCGGATAATATCGTCCAGTATTCAGATAGAAGGATTTATAATATCTATATTACCCGTCTCCTCTATAGTCAAATCTTTTTAACTATACTTATAAAAATATTAATATAATAAATAGAATAAATAAAGTAATAAACTTATAAGAGCTACATAGATTATTTCGAATTAGACGCGGCGGTTGTTATTAATTAACTTCTTCTATAATATATCTTAGAACATATATTCGGGAATTTATAGAATATAATATTAATTATATTAAAGTCTATATATTATATTTCTAATAGTAATATTAGGATTTAATATACTATATTAAGTCCGTAAACAAACTTTATAATAGGAATAATACGGGCATTTTTAATTTCTCTATAAATAAAGTGCTCTAACTGTAATTCCTTATTTATGTGGGCTGCCTAAAGATTTCCTATTTCTTGGGCAGCGGTTATAACGTCGGGAATTTATTCGCCCAGGCGCCAACACTTTGCGGGAGCCTTCCGCTTAAAATAACCAGAGGTAAAGGTAGCTTCTCTATCCTATTATATTATTAACTACTATATATTATAAAAATTGAAGATATAATTAGGTATATTAACGTTACTATTAGTACTGTTAATACTATTATATATCTATAAATTCTTAATTAGAATAGCAATATGGTAAAATATTATATTGTAAATACGTACGGACGGCCTAATTTATTATTACTACTATTATTGCTACTATTGTTGCTACTATTATTGCGTAGAAGGAGGGGTAGAGGAAGTTTGACCGGCTAAGCGTTAGAAGGCGGCGAGGACGGCGTTGAGATTACTTCTATCTTACTTTTTTATTTACTTCTATATTAATATATTATATTATTGCGGTATATAGTATTATAATATTTATATTTAAATTCTTTAGAACTTCGGTAAATATTACCTAATTTATAGTAGCGCTACTACTAGGGGGTACGGGAGGACTACCTCTAAGGGGCAGAGCAGCTATTAGTATAGTAAAAGAAGAAAGAAAGACGGGAAAACGGATATATAAGGGTATAAGATATAAGGACGGGCGACGATAGTATAGGTATAAACGACGGGAATAATAAAGTTAATAAAGTAGGCGGGCGGTTGTAAGTAGTTTATCGGGTCGAAACTTTATAAATTAAAGGTATATCGCTGCCCAGAAATTATAAAGTGTACTATATACGAAGTCCGTGTATGCGCTTTACTACTATATACTATTAGAAATTTATATACCCTAACTTTTATTAAATATTTACATTTATAAACATTTTACTAATTTAAACATTATACTTCTATTACTATAAATATATAGTAAATAAATGGTTCAGTACCTACTAGTTATTAATTAATAATTTACCCCTTGCAAACGTTACCCCAACGCTAACCCATACCTAAACGTTTATTTATATCAACCATTTGGAAATATATCTGGCTATATCAACCGTTAATCAACGCTTCGTAAACGTTTGTTGCAAAACCAACTGTTAAATTACAGTTCGAAAATTTCAAACCATTTTCCTACTGTTCGCTAAACCCCCCCTTCCCGGTACGGTACCAGGACGGGAGCAAAGTGCCGTTTACTCATAATCACGGGACGTGGATCGGACTTTCGCATCGACTGAGTTTGATTACGTGCTCGGACTGCTCTTATTGCGCTTTCCAAACTTTACCTCTAGGTACGTACTTGATGCTATTCCAAAACAACCCCATTGTTGAGAACCATGACGAGAACCATCCAACCCCTGAGACATGACTCGATATGTTACCGGCAGTTTCGTTGACACCATTCCGTAAAACACACGCTGACCCATCGAGGGAAAGAAAAATGTAGACGCCTGCCCAAGTTGTCAACCTGCCCTGACTGTGATCCCCAGAGCACAGCAAGCCAGAGAAACATACCAGCACGAAATGGAGGACACTGACGATGTGCCGATAATTACCACTGTAGAGAAGAGCTTGTTAGCATCGCTTTATGCACGGACACCATTACCAGACGGCTGATGGACAGGAACACCTACAGTTTTGTCGTCGGTGAATTCGCTGGGCATATTCTTGGGTAAAATCAAACAACAGCCGTCGCCCCTCCGGGTTCTCAAAATTAATCACGCCGCCCAAGCGATTAGCCCAGCAAGACGCATCTGCATCGCATTCCAGCCGTGAACTTCCCGCAAAAAATCTTCCATATCCCGGCCCTCATCAGGCTCCTTGCACGCGACCAGCCCGAGGAGAGCGTGGACAAGGTATTTGAAATCCGCATGGTCTGGTCGCTCTGGCATGACGAGGAGAAGCGTGTCGCGGTCGCACCCTTGGTCGGGAGACGCAAAGGAAATGTCTTTTTGGCGGCAAAGCCCACGCGACATTCCATGTTGGACTCTGACTCCGTTCGCTACCAAATACCGAATGATTTCCTTGCGCCCAAAATAGACAGCGAGGTCAATGGGATGCCACCAGAACAGTGGGTGGAGTCGCGGGTCTCGGCTAAGGGGGTTCTCCCCGGCGAAGTCCGGGTTATCGGTTCTTTCGAGCTCGATTTTCAGGTGGAAGAAGTCATTGCGCCAGGTGTATCTAGAGTCTTGGGAGGCCGTCTTGAGGAGCGGCTGTCCGGCTTCGTCCTTATCTTTGGGCCAAAGATGGTCTTCTTCGGAGTTAGGGGCTTCTTCAAGTTCGTAGGGCTCTTCCCATGGACCTTCGTCCACCACCCATTCTGTGTCGCTTTCTTCGTCGTTTTGCTCCTCTTCGACCGGCTCCTCGGGCGCTTGGTCAGGCGGGTTTTGGTCCCATTCGTTGGTGAAGTCCCCTGGGACGACGTCAGGGATCTCAGGCCAGCCATTATTGGTTGCCTCATCACTGTTGTCTTTGTCGTCCGCAGGGTCTGTCAATCGGAGTGCAACTTTCTGGTAGAAATCCGGGCTATGGCGGTAAGGGTTGGGCGGAAGATCTCGGAGCGGCTCCTTGGATGCCCAGGCCTGGTTGAGTGCCGCCCCGGCTTTATGAACTAACTTGAGCGTTTCCAAGCTACCGACCTGGCAGGCCCAGAACAAGGCACACGGGCTTCCACTGCGTACATCCAGCTTGTAGAGCAAGGGGTTCAAGACTCGGTAAAACCACCTGTTGGTCCTGGCTAGGCTTGCCAGGTCAGCGAAGGAGTGACAGGACTCGGCGATCTGAAGTAGCGTTTCCACGGGAAGGCTTTCTAGAGTCCATGGTACTTTGGATGTCTGTTGGAGTGCCATGGTGGTCGATTTCCACGGGAGTTCGTTTTGATGGAGGCTGTGGCCATAAGCCAGAGGTAAGCAGTTAAGAACAGTGGTGTAGATGCTACTCTTTAAGACTGCTGGTGATGATGATTCGTATGGATATGGCAAGATGAGGGAAGCGAAAGAGTGGTACAATGGTGTGAAGACAGTTAAATACTGTTTAGCGAATGTTTGTGTGGTGATTCAGCGTCGAGCAGATGGATCTTCTGTATCAAATCGGGAGTTCAGAGGGTTTTATGCGGTGTTCATGTCCGTGGGATGACAGTCGGAAGAAGCTCGACTTTGAGGAAAAACGGGCGAATCCACCCTTAATGGTAAGCTCTTGCATTACTGTTGTTGCAAGAGGCCAGCTGCGGACCATGTAGAGGTGGCCCCTTGCGTGGGAGGGGGAAGGAAATAACATGACTGAGGAGGAGATGGGGAAGGAGATTTTCGGTAGCTTCAACTTCCTCCCTCAATTTCCACTCTGATGGACTCCAGTCAAGTTCAAAATACTCAACTCGGCGATGTAGCATTGTCCTCCGGATCTAGCAGGTCATTTTCCAGCTGATGGTTTCGACAGGGGGCGAAGGAGACAAGAGTTTGCTAACCCCATTCATATCTCAATTTGAGACTTTGAAGAATCCTCCTTAGTGATTCAGTAAAGATGGTTGATACTCGTCAGAGTCACTGGGTGAAGTGTCTGCCGCGTTGGAACATAAAACAGCTTCTGGCTTGATCCCGATTGCCAGTCTTCCTTTGATGCCCGGCCGCCGATGGAGAAGTTTCATTTACCAAAACGGCAATTGTGATGTGTAAGAGTTAGTGCGGTACGTACCTAAGTACTCATACACTGCCAAGGCTGTTGATAACGCGCTTCGTTAGCACTCTTTTAGCACGCATACAGCGAGGAGCCCTAACAGCAGGAAGAATCAGTGGTTACAGACACTAACAATTTCAAAATGCGGATTTCGCTAGCGTTGGGCACCAATTCCACTGTGCGACTTCCATTTTCTGCAGGCCTCTTTCTCCCACCATGACGGGATGTTCACAAAGTGACAACAAACACCAAGACAAAAGGGACGTAAAGATCCATGAATGCTGATCCCGAACTCCAGCAATTGCAGCGCATGTACTAACGGATTGACAGCCCAACACGGCTATTGCCATTTCTCCTCCCGACACGCCGACAGCGATAAACATGGCACCATTGCCCCCTGCACAATCTCCTGGCCATGCGGCAGATGGATCCAGCAGTTGGCATCGATGAACGGATACATCTTGCCCGGGCCTTGGTCCTTGGTCATGCGAACCACCTTATGTCGCCCATCTTCGCTCGCCGTCACCCGTCCGTGTCGGAAACAGTCCAGACAAAGCGGTCCGCAGTCGTTACCCATCGATGCCTCGACCGGTGCTCCCGCGTCCATGTTCGGTTCCGATTCCAGCCTCGTCGAACATCGCAGTTCCAACGTCGTCAGAAGCAGCTCGTCCAGCTTCTCTCCTCGGACAAACTGGAGGTACGGCACGATCAAGAACCGGAAACAAGCCGCCATCGCACAAGGGTCTCCCGGAAGCCCAAAGAAGGATACAAGTCCATTGTTGGGTGCGTTCGATTCGAGCGACGCAAACATGGCTGTGGCTCCCGGTCGCATGGCCACCCCGTGGAAGTGGAGTTGTCCTCCCAGCTTCTCGACCACGGATCTGACAAAGCCCGACCTGCCTGGCGTGGCTGACCCTGTCGTGACCAGAATATCGAACTTGTCCGTCGCCATCGTCTCGCGTAGTGCCTTTTCCAGTGCCGCCGGATCGTCGCTAGGCAGCAAGCCCAGAAAATGCGGCTCTGCTCCATATTCCTTCAAAGCTGCCATCAGGTAAGGCCCATCAGCATCATATGTATACCCGGTGTCGGTCCTCTTGGTTGCAATCGTTCCGTTGACATCGCTCCGCACGATTTCTCTGCCAGTTGACCACACCCCAACCCGAATCAGCGGCTCAACAGCGACCTCCCTGATCCCGACCGACGCCAGCGGCAACACATGGCTGGACCGTATCTTCATTCCCGCCCTTATCAGCCTGTCTCCCTTCCCGATATCTGCTCCGGCCCTCCGGCGGTTGGCATTGTGAGTAACCGGCTTGGTAAGCATGATGAACCTGTTGCCTAATTGCGGATCCGCCTTTGGTACTTCTGCCAGTGAGACTTCGCGGACGTCTGTTCCCCAAGCGCATGCGTCCATATGTATCAAGTGTTCGGTGGCCGTGTCGGGAAATCTGGCGCCGACCATGATTTCGTAGCATTGGAGAACACCGTCGGGTCCCCTACAGGGCGGCGTGGGTGGTGGTTTGTCGCCTGGCATGATCGTTCCTGCCACGCGAAAGTAGATCGGGTTCGTGGGCGAGGCGTTGATGGTGGCTGAGGATACCATTGCGAATCCGTCGGCAGCGGCCGTATCGAAGGCTGGTGTTGAGTCGGGGCTCAGAATGTCCTTGGCCGCTTTCCGCCCGACCGAATCTTCGAGTCGAACGAGCTCTTCCGTCCTCGTTCTGCGTTGGGACATATCGTAGGCCGCCTTTTGCAATTCCTGCAACGCAGCTTGGTACTGCATCGCCATTGTAGTGAGGTGTGTTGTATGCATTTTGGGCCTGGTTCTTGTCGAGTACTGGCATGCTCATGACGGACACTTGGAATTCGACTGGGGAGGATGGATAAATAGTTGAGGTTGTCAGGATGACGTCGATGAGGAGTCTCTCGAGTGCTCCCAGCTATCTGGGCAGTCGGGGCCACCTGCACGGTTCTCGAGGCTGCATCTCCGCCCTCTACTTTGCTACAAGTTTTGGTCACAGGCAGACAGGGTCTCGGTCGTCGTAACTCGGAGATTCTTTTGACGAATAACCTGTCTTCCAAGCTATAGAAATGATAGAATGTTTGCAGTGATACACTATAAAAGCCAAACCAAACGCTCATCCGCCGTCAGGACCATCTCCTGTCCGAATACAGCCTGCATATGCCTCAAGTGAGTCAAGTGACGTTACAAGATCTTTTGTCCCTCGACTCGCTATCGGAGTATTAGTATCCAATCTGTTCGCTTGTCCTCTTTAACCCTTTCCACGTTAGTTTCCCGTATGCATCGTGGTCTCTTTGTAAGTAGGCAGCTCAATCGGCTTTGTAGCCTGTTGATAGGTAGGCGGCACCTCCATAGATCCCGTGGTTGTAGGCTGATTGTTCACAACGCATTCGGTCTGCGGTTGATCCCTCATCATAAAGCCTTCGGTCTGTGCCGTCTGGCTTCCCACGCCGACGGTGTCACAGTTATCCCCCGGCTCCCGAGCAAGTATCTCGTACGTATCCCAACAGTTCTTGAAGCAGCACGTGTCGCACGTGCACACATCGGCGCACCACTTCCACCCGGGGATGCACCACTCCTTCACAATTATATCCATAAATTCCCACAGCAGACGAAGAGGCCAAAGCAGCGCGGTAAGCACGGCCAGGATAATGCGGCCGATGAATTTTGTGCGCGGCGCCACCATCGGCTGTCTTCTCTCATCGGGTTCCCCGAGCGAGATCCGTCCCAACTGTGTCCCAAAATAGAGGACCGCTACAATAAACCAGATTGTGCCGGCCATCGTCCAGATAATGACAGTGACTTCGTTGGGGTCACCTGTGGAGGTGGAAGCTGGTGCCGGGGCTGGTGATGAGGGTATCATGGTTTGGATGATGACGGGCATGACTGCGGGTATTGTCTCGGTGGTTTGCTGATTTGTTTTGTTCTGCTTATGTCGGGTGATGAAGGTGGGTGGGGACTTTGGATCTTCTGGAGAAAGGTCCAGGTTAGCACGGTTTCTGATGGAGTGGAAGGGAGGTGAAATTGTGGGATGGAAACCTACGATGGAAGAGCTGGTTGATGTAATGCAAATAACGATCTTGATTGCTGCTGGTGTCTGTCTCGGACAGGTTGGGGTTTGTTGCAGCTATTGGTGGATGATGGTTGATATTTCGGATGTTGGACTCGAGAACGAAGAAAAGAGGGAGAAACTGGAAGGAAGGAAAAGGACTCGGAATGTACCCGTTGGTGAGGCTGACAGTTCCTGTCTGTTCCCCAACTCTGCTCCACAGAGTTGGTGCCAAAACCACCGGACATGCCAAAACCCAACCGGATAGCAAAAATCGGGCATTTTCTATAGGGATTTTCTGTAGTATTTAATTATATAAAAACTAATAGTCCAAATATGACTAAAACTTGTATATGGGCTTACAAATAGTTATATAACGTAAATATAATTTTTATTTTATCCTCCTACCTAAGCTACAAGTTTTATTTCTTTTTTATTATAAGTATCAAAATTAGCTGTTTATATTAAAAATTCTATATAATTCTAAGATGCGTACAACCTTTTTATGTATTAGTATTAGTATATAAGCGTATAGCCGCTATATTATAAACTTCAACGCTACTTATAATAGGGTCTTAATATTTTTAAAATCATTTTTAAAATTCCGTATAATTATTATTTTAATTATAATTTTATATAATTAGTCCTAAATAGTTTATTAAACCGTGTACTATATTAATTCTAGTATATTTAGCTTGTTTGAAATATATACCAGGTTTAAAGGTTTATATATAAATTATTTCCATTTTTATCTAACCTTTATTTATAATTATTAATCATTTAATATCGAATTATTTATTTTAATTACTTTAATCGAATTAATTACCTTAGTATTCCATTTATATATTAACCGCGGTTATTAATGTAATTTAAAAGTAGTAGAATTATTTATTTAATTTTCGAATTAATTATATTATTACATTCTTTAAATTAATTACCTTATTTAAATTAATTATTTCATTATTTTATTTCTATATTAACCGTAGTTATTAACTTCGTACGAAGGTAATTAGTTTGCCTATCCGGTATTCAAATCGATTACTTTATTACGTTATTTAAATTTATTATTTTATTTTATTATTGAAATGGAGCAAAAACACACCACCATAGAAAAGCATAGCCTACCCAAAACCTTGGAGTGAAGTATTAATTTGAAGGTTAGGAATAGTTTCGCGAGGATGCTAGAATGAAGCCTCTAAACCGTAGCTATTAACCACCAAAGGAAGGAGGGGGAAGTAGAGCTTTACCCCTAAATTAGTTGCCCTAACGTTAGGAGCAAATCTAGAAATTAAATTTTTAAGGAGGGGATTACGAATAAACTCAACGCTTAAATGTTTTTGGGAACGAAGTTCAAATATATTCTACTAATCGAAATAATATTTAATTTAAACTACCTACTCTCTTCCTTCTTATTTTAAAGAGGAGTACTACCCTTTTTATCCCTAAAGATTTCTATTATAATTACTTACCTTCGGAGTTCGGGAGAGACAGTCCAATAGATCTACTCCTCCCTATCTAAATTACTCTACTTTTAATAACCTACTTGATTTATATTAAAAAAATCCAAAAGAATTCCCTAAATCAAACTTCCCTTTAAATCTAACTATAAATCCTCTTAACAAATTCATTAAAAAACTAAAACGTTAACTCTAAAAAATTAGTATAAAGAAAAATAATATAACCCCCTTTTTTTATTACTATATTTAAAAATTTACTCCTCAATTCCTATTCCTTCTCTACTTTACTTTCCTAATTCGTTTCTCTTATTACCTTACTTTTCTCTTATTAGCCTTCTTTTTTTAAACCCGCCTCCTTTTCTCCTTATTAATTACGTGCCGATCCGCCGGCACAATATCCTTAACGAATATCAAATCAATTTAATAGGGTAATAATATATCCTAATAGATCGAATCTCCGAAAGAAGGCTAATATTTAAACTCTATACTTATAACCCTTATCCCCTTAAAAACGGTCTTACCCTCTAAAAATTCTATATTTACTATAATTTTAGCCGGTAAATAAAAATTATTAATTATTACCCAATCTTTTATACTATATTTAACCCTTATTTCTAACCGCTTATAACGTACCCTTTTCTTACTCTTTATTTAAAAAAGAATTAAAATTTCCTTCGTCTTCGGGGGCACTGAAGGAATTATTAATTTAATACTTTCGAAATATAAATTAATTATTCTATTATTAATTAAGGCGGGTTAGAAGCTTTCGCTAAGTAAATTAATAATTTTTCCTACTTTTTTATCTTTCCTCTTTATTTATTACTAAATCCGAAAGTTTATTTTAAATTAAGGGAGAAAATTATATAAAAGATCGATATCGCGCTACTCCTTAGAGCCAATCCACTAACCTACTTTATTATACCCGTTCGAATATTTTAACCTCCTAAAATAAATAAGAATTTCACTAATCGGCTATTTATTATTAAATTAAATATAGTAATAAATTAATTCCTTCTCAACTTTCGATATTACTATACCTCTCTATTAAGTAACTAATATAACGTTATGTTATAGGGCTAGAGCCCAGGGGTTAAACTTGGCTGATGCCAAGCCGTATCCTGTATTATTAATAGGGAGCTTGCCTTATTGAAAGGGAGCCTGCCTTATCGATAGGGATACGAGCCTTCTAGTTGGCCAGACCCACATGACTGCCTGGCTCTTACGCTCCAAGCGACCTATATAAAACCTTCTTTTAATTGCACTCTTCTAATACAATCTTCCTTTTCCTCTTTATTAAATATAGTATTTTAACCTTATACAATTACTCGCTATATAATACTTTCATAGACCCGTTATATTATATTTAACCCTCTTTTTAAATACTCTATACCTCGCCTATACGCCTAAAGAGTTTCCTTCTTATTACTTTGGTCTTTTGTAATACCCTTTCTATATTATTTTCATTTCCTTTAGTAATACTATTGCTTTCGTTCCTTAATAGCAGCCTTTTACTATTGCTTTCGTCCCTTAACAATAATACCCCTCCTTCTATACTTTCGTATTTATATTACTATTCTCTCGTTATTACGCTAGGAAAGCTTCGTACTCGCTTCGTTCGATTTTGTTCGCTTATTTACAATTAATCCCGATTATAATTACTATTTAGACCCCCGTCCCTTTCGATAACAGTCTTAATTTTCTTCCTAAAATCCTTACGTAAATAGATTTGCTACCTACAATATAAATTGTCCGCTTACCTTTTCGTATACTATTTTAAATAGTAATACTTTCTTTTAGCCTTTGCTTCCTCTAGGTAGGCCCGGTTAGAGACGCCGACGATCTTTCGATATTAGCGTCGTTAGGAAAATTTTAAATTCTATTTAGATAAGAACATAGAAGAGGAGAGAGGATAATAGCGGTAATAGCCTTAGTCTGAAGAGTAATATTAGTTTCGTAGAAATAAAATTAATTTATTTCAATTTGGTAGGGGTTTAGATGGTTATAATAACAATAATTTAAAAAGAGGAGGAATTTAATTAAGTAATGGTTTTTATTAATAAGGTCAATAGGGGACGCTTTAATAAAATTATAGTAGAGGGAATATTAATGAGGTATTTAGAAGGAAGGATTTTTAATAGTTGGAAGAGGTAAAATTATAATGTAGGAAACGTTAATTCATTTACCTTCGTTATTAGTAGTATAAAAAGTCTTTAAATTATTACCCCTTTATATGTAATTAGCAGGAAATTAATATTTATTACGATATATAACTATAAGAAGGTAGTAAATATTATATTTTAAAGGTATAAGGATTATTAAAGTTGTTCTTTGGCGAGGGAATTATATTAAAGTATAGTTATAGTAGTAATAATAATTATTATTGGTAAGAGAACTAGAGCGATACAAAATATTAGGTGATTACTTTAATATTGATTATTATACGGTAGATGGATTTTTGTTTAGTAGAAGAGGGCCCGTAGATTAGGTAAGGTATAGATATATTCCCTAATTTAATTTTAGTTCCCGTATATTAGGGAAGTAACTTTGTGAGGGCAGGTATTTAGTAAGGTACCGCCAATTCGGGTAGTAAGTAAGTGGTTATATAGTATTTATTTAAGGGCTTAGAGAAGGGATTTTTAAATTTTCTAATATTATTAATTTCTTTCCTATTTAAATAGGTATTTGATTGGAAGCGGTTATTAATAGATTTCATTACTTTTATATAATTAACTAATACTTTATACGGTAGACCGCCTTTTTTAAGGGGGAGTAGGGGGGTAATATTATAGGGCTGGAACTTAGGGGTTAAGTTTGGTTAATACTAAGCTATATTTTGCATTATCGATAGGGAGTTTACTTTATTAATAGGGAACTTGCTTTATCGATAGGGATGCGAGCTTTTTAATTGGCTAAACACGTATGATTGCTTGGCCCGTGCGTTCTAAGCGACTTGTATAAAACCTTCTTTTAATTGTACCCTTCTGGTGCAGTCTTCCTTTTCCTCTTTGTTAAATATAGCATTTCAACCTTATACGACTGCTCGCTATGCAATACTCTCGCAGACTCGTTACACGTTATAGGCTATTCTTATCTATCATTTAACTATTACTTTTTCTAATTGGATTAGGTTGTTAATCTAAGTTTATTATTTCTAGTATATTCCGTTCTCCTAATATATAAGTACCCGGGAGGGGGCTCTTAGCCTATTATTTAATAGGTTTTTATAGGAAATTTCAATAAAAAATATCTTAATAGCCTCTATTACTTAAAGACTATATATTTAAATTAAATACTATTCGGAATATAATATATTTATTTAATAGATTTTATCGTTTATATTTTTAATCCACTCTCTGTTATTATCTTTGTATATATAATTTCTAATAGAATATTTTTTATCGGCTTTTTTTATCGCAAACTCCTCATTTTAATCGGTATCCGGGGTTAAATTAAAATAGAACTATCCAAATTCTCTTTAATTGAAGATAGTAAGGACGAAATAGTATTAATAATAAATCAGGAAATATTATTATTATATTTTTCCCAGCTAATATTTATAAATCAATTCTATACTGGGTAATTTATCGTTATTGTCAATATATACAATATTAAAGAGGAGGTAAATATAATCTCCGAATTAGTGAAATATCTAAATTAATCCGGTTATAATTAAGCCTCCTTCTAGTTAAGTAAAAGTATTGTAGGAGTACTATATATTAATAAAGCCTAAAATAATAATCTTCTAGGATATAACGTTGTAAATCGTTTTATTAAATTAATATAAAAGCGGGGATAGGTGATTTTTTCTAATTATAATTTCTATATTTTTTTAATTTTTTAAATCTATATTGATATCGAACAGAGCTGAATCATCCTTATCGATAATATTAATCTCTAAATCCAACTGAATAAATCTCCAATCTATTACTTTATCGAAAGGTTTCAGTTAATTATAATAGGGTAGGTAAACCTCTCTAAATTCAATTTCAATATCAAACCATTTCATTATATATTTATTCTATACTATTAAAGTATTATAAATATTCCGGGTAATATTTAGAGGGAAATTAATAATCGTAGTAAGAGGGAAGAGCGGATTAAAAAGTACATTTATAATAAACTAATTTAATCCTAATACAAAAGTTAACAAATTTCTAATAGGGGAGGATCTTACTTTCGAAGGTCGTTATAATAATAATAATAAGGAAACAAGAGTAGTAGAAGGGGAAGAAAGGCGGGGGGGGGGTAGCCTTCTTTTATAAACGTTCAATAAATTATTAATATTAAATATTCTTTTTTAAACTCTTACTTTTAACAATTTAAATAAATTCTTTTATACAAGTTTTTCTCTAAATTACATATTCTTCTATTATTTAATTTCGAAAAGGAGTAAAAGAAGTAAAAACTTTCTTCGAAAAAATCAGGGTAAATAAATACTTAAGTATAAATTAAGCCCGTTACTTCTTAATCAAATACCTTTTAAGTATAATTTTAGTAAAAAGGGTACCTTCTATTTCTTTTTCTAATTCTATTTAGTATTTGGCTACCCTCTAAATTATTGGTTATTTAGAAAAAGTAGCGTATAATTTAATTTGAACTCTTTTATTTAGCTTTTTTATTATTTAATATAATTACCCTCCTTCTCTTCTAATAAGAAAAATTCCCTTCTTAATTTAAGCATAGCCTATAATTGCCTAATTAAATATAAATATTTTTCTATAAGTAATATTTACTAAAGGTACTTCTCATTTAGATTTCTTCCTCCGTACCTTTTCGTAGTCGGGCTCTTATCTCCTCTATTTTTTAAAGAAGGAAATATTAAATTCCTAACGCACCTTCTATCTTCTAATTTTCTTCTTCTCTTATTACTTATTTTAAATTTTATTAAACTACCTTTCGAATCTTCCTCTCGGAAGCCCTCTTATTAAATATAAAAAAAGCCCTCCTCCTCTTTCTTTCCTAAATTTTTCTTAATCTTTAAACAACTCTTCCTCTACGACCATTCGTTCTTACGTAACAAATCTGCACTATATCTAACTAATGTTTTAATCCCAATTTATTCCCTATATAAAATAATCTAATTCAAAAAGTAATCTGATATAAACTCCCTCATAAATTCCAAAGTTTACCTCCTTAGCTTATATTCTTTAATATTTGTACAATTCATTTTATTATTTAAAAGCGCTTTATTATTCGTAAAAATAATTTTACTATTCTAGTTCCCTATTTCCCGCTAAAGATTAATAATAACCCTCGTTATATTAACGAACGGCCTAATAGTAAAAAATAATTATTTTCTAAAATATATATTAACTTATTTAGTAGCTGCCTTATTTCTACCAATAATTTATAAAATATTTCTCTCTGTCCGGCCTATTAAACTTTTATTTAATTAATACGGATTTATACCGTTATTCGTCCCTCCTTTATTAGTAAATTATATTTAGAATAGATTCACCCCGGCGCAAATAATCCCAAAAACATAATTAAACTCTACAATAACTTTAATTTTATAAAGGAATACTTTAAAGTAGTTGAAAAATTTGTTTTCGCCCTTAAATATAAAGGTAAAGATTATTAGAGGGTATTTGTTGAAAAGAAGGGTGGTTAATTTTAAGGGTTCTACCTAGCGTATATATTTAAGAACAAGGAACGTATTTTTAATTTAATAATTTAGGTATTCGGAAAGGAGTAAATAATCTGCTCCTAACTTATTAATTTTTTTCCGTTTATACTAACTATGCTTTCTTTTTAGGAACCGTATTATATATACCTACTATATTAAAATATTTTAGAAAATGTTTATTTTAATTTATATTGAACGGTACTAGTAGGAGGTTATTAACGTTTGGAATGCTTTTATTAGGTATATATTTCTATATAGGATTATTGAGGGGGGGATTTACGGGAATTATATTTGGGTTAGTAAATTTATTATAAATTATACTACTTCTTCCAAATTTATCGAATCTTTTAAAATTTATATTAAATAATACTTTGGCAAATTTAAGAATGAGTATATTATAACATCGAGAAGTAGGGAGGGAAGTAGTACTCCTAGTATATTAGTTGGTGGTTACCCTCCTTATAAATAATGACGTATTAATTTGCCCATCTATATTGGGTAGGATAATTAATTGGAATATATTTAATATAAAGTAGAGGTTCTAGGCTTAAAAGATCGGGGTATTAACGTTAGGAGTAGTTAGGAAGTTTAAAAAGTATTGGAAGTAATTACGGAGGAATCGGATTATAACGAGGATTCTGGAACGGATTAGAAGGATAATAATATAAAGGAACCAATTAACGATATTAATTCGAATTAAGATTTAAAGCTAGGTATACGTTAAGGTTCTCTTCGGCGATAGTTTCTTTAGGGGGAATAGAGAACAAAATAAAAATTTAAAGTAATTTAAAATAAAAATAGAAAAAACCAGAAAATAATAATAAAAACGTTATACTCTTCCCTTAATGAAAGTCCGCTCGTTTTATTTTAATATTCAGTTTTCCTTTCGAAAGTAGTTAGGAACTAGTCGGCTACTTTCGCCTAAAAAAAAGGAAAGAAGAAAAGGATAGCAACAACTACTAAAGAAGACAGGAAAAATATAAAAAAAGGGGGGTTTTTATTAGTAGAAAGTACTAATTTTTTAATTTTATAGCCTAGATCCGCTTTTTCTTAAGTATATAGCCCGTAGAGGGTTAATAATTTAAGGTAGGAATTAATTGAGAGGTTTATATTATAGAATTAGCGGGGATTTCCCTTAGCCAATAGCGCGGAAAAATAAAGACTTTATAAAATAATAAAATAACGAAGGAATTAATAGAGAAACTAAATAGAATTGAAAACAATAGAAAAAATAAGAAAAAATCGGCGGTCGGTCGGTCGTCGTCTTTCGGTCGGGGTACAGATTAATTCATTCGTTCGGTCGGGTACGGGGTTGGGTATTTGAAGGTCTATTATTCCGGGGTTTAAATACCGGTATATTATTTTAACTTACCCCGGAATAGACGTCCCGGAGTCCTAAGTATAAATTTATTCGGCCGGTTCCGAAAGCTCCGTACCCGATCCTCTTTTCCTTTTATTTTCCCCTTTATAAATATATCCTAAATTAATTATTTACTCACCCAGGTTTTTATAGGTACGGATTTCTCCGCTTATTCGTTTTAAATTTCAATTTAAGTACCTAATAGTCTATTTTTAAGTAAAATTATCTCGATCTGGATATTCCTTAATATATTCTCTTTCCTCCACTAACGGGTACTAAATTTCGTTACCATCTTTTCCCCGGCGGTACATTTTTCGTTTCCTTCTATAATTAGGAGGTATAATGCTTTCCTTAGCAACTTTTTTAATATTAATCCATTATTAAATAATTTAAAGTTTCTTTTACTTCCTTTATCCTTAAGAGAAATCTACTCCTAATTTAGTCATGATTCGGGATCCTCCGTATCTAATATAATTCCGTCCTTTATAATAAATCTTTTAATCCTTATAATATTAATAAGTTTATCGATCGTTATATTATCTAAAGTCTTAATATAATATATATTCTTTGAATTTAAAATCCGGTAAATACGATAAGGGCCTTTCCAACGGAAGGTTAATTTCTTTATAGCGTTTATGTCGATTCGGCGGACGCTATTGTAGATTAGTACTAAATTATTAATTTCGATTTAACCGTTATTAAGTCGTATCTTTCGCGTATTATATTTATTATAATAATTAACTATAACTTCCTTTACTACTGCGACTTTCTTAATTACTTTAATAAACCGTTATTAAATTTCCTTATATATTGTTGCGACCGTAGCAATTAATTCGTCCCTAATTATTTCCTTATTATTATTTTTCTAATTCGCGACCCGCTAAGAGGGTAAATTAAATTTAATAAAGGAGATTAGGTTATAGTTATACGTTAATTAAAAGGGAATATATCTATAATTACCTTTAATTATAGTATAATTGGCGAAGAAGACGAAAAGTAAATGCTTTTTCTAATTAGTACCCTTTTTATTAATTATCTTAATTAATAAAGAGGTAATCATCCTATACCCCTACTTATATACGCCGTTAACCCTCAAATTATAGGGAATTATTAATTATTTAGGGATCCTTATCGTTAAAAGAATTACTATAATTTTATTTTAGCACTCTCAACTACTATCGATTAAAATTATTAATAGATATCCCTATTAGAAGAATAGCAATTAGAGAAATTTAGCAACCTTTTTAAATTTAGTGCTAAGTAATAAAGTAGTTTCGATATAGCTAGTTAAATTATTACAGGCTTTTAAAAGGGGCATTCTTTTCTTATTAAGGCTTAATAAATATTAGATATTTAATATTTATTTCCTGAAAGGCTAAGAGTTTAGGTAAATTTACTAATAACCGTCTTCGAATTTCTTCGGGTTAAATTTTTAATATATTAGGTAAGAACGGATTAGTTCCTCTATTTAAAAGTATATACGTTTCTAATAATAATACTCTATAATACAGTAATATATTCTTTTTCGGGTTTAATATTCTATTTTATTATAATAACGGTTTATAATTAATCAGCGTTCCTTCAGGGTATTTATAAGTTTCTTTAGGCTTTGAAATAAGTTAATTAATAGTAATTAAAGAGCTCTTTCCGAAATAATATATTTAACGGCGTTAGTACGGAATTAATATTTAATAGCGGCTCTTTTTAAGCGAAAAGGAATCTAATAAATTATAAAATAGGTAGCGATTTCTTACGATTATTCTAATTAATCGCCTTAAAGAATAAGTTTAGGGTTATTTACATAAGTAATGAAAATAGAATAAATTTATACGTTAATAAAATCGTCGATATCTTCTTTATATTCTTTTTCGTAAAGATCCGAAGGTTTAAGGGGTTTATAAAATAGGCCGTTAATTACCGAATTCTTACTACTGGGGATTTATTTAACTTCGAAGTTAACAATTTTAATTTAAACGATTTATTTTATTAGTAAAATATTAGGGATATCGCTATTAATACTATTAAGTTAATAAATTAGGATCATAGCGTCGGTTTTAATAATAAAACGAGTACTAAATAAATGCCTTCTTAAGTGTTTTAAAGTATAAAAGAACCCTCGAAATTTTCTTTTCGTAGCATTGTACCGTTTTTCAGCGTTAGTTCAAATTCCGCTTTTAAAATAATATAGATATTTTTTACTATTAGGGCCGATCTATTCTAAAACAATTCCCTATCCTTCCAACGAAGCGTTAATTATAAGGTAGATTATCCTATATTAGTTATCGTCGTAAATAAGGGTAATTAAAATTAGGGTAGTAGTAATTAAGTATTAAAAATATTCTATAGTAAACTATTTATTCTTAATTTATTATTACTTAATCCCTTTCTTTGTTAGAGCGTATAAGGAAATTGCAATAATGCCGAAGCTTTTAATTTAAATTTTATAATAATTAACGATACTTAGGAAAACCTTAACTTATTTTAATTCTTTACCCTTTCGGCTGTATTAGTATTTATAATATATTTATTTATTAATTTTGACGATTTTATTAATAGCGGGCGTACGATTATTAGACGTATAGAAGTAACTTATTAATACTATTTCTTTTTAATATTATTAAAATTTAATAGCGGCAATCGTTCTTCCTATTAATTTAACATTAAATAATATTTTATCGATATTAATAAAATATTTTAAAACGTATTTTTTAATACCCTTAATATTAATTATTTCCCTATTATCATCGGTTTTAAGGCCTTTAATATAGAGAAACTCTATTTGCACGGCCATATTTCTCTATCTGTACCGTACCCCACTTTTTTCCCTCACTTCTAACCCTAACCATGCAACTGCGTATTGACCCCGCTTTAAATTCTAATGTATTCGTATTCCCGATAGGGCATTCGTGCCCCCGAACAACGTATTCGTATTCCCGACAAAATATTCGTAATACTATATCAAATATTTGTATATTAATTATATTGTAAATTAATTATAGACGTTGTCGTGTATTTGTTTTCATTATATATCAATTTCTTTTATTATTTTAATCGCTCTCGAGGAAGAAATGCCTTGTCGGGCGTCGGGGTTGCGAATGCGTTGTTTAGGGCTATAAATACGCTGTTTGGAGTTGTAAATACCTTGTCGAGAATGCGAATACCCTATCGGCGAAGTAAATGCGTTAATTAAATGATAGAAAAGTGGGAAGCTGAATATGGCGCTTTTAATTGGTCGGATAGGGTGGAGTACGATATAGATAGAGAAATATAACCGTATAGATAGAGTTTCTCTTAATATAAATATTATTAAAGTAAGGTTAGTAAACTTTAGGGATTAAATTCTAAAGTATCGGAATTATTACCTTTATAAATTGAATAATTAAATTAATATTGCTTTAGGGTAGGGTAATTATTTAGAAGTAGCCGATAGGGGTTGAGAAGGCTATAAATTTCGGCTAACTTTGTTAAAGAGGATTTAATTATAATTAAAAAAAAGATTAAGTAAGGATAATATTTTATATTTTCTAAAATTTTTATTAAATTCCTTATAATTCAGGAGCGGATTTATATCCTATAAAATAACCTTATTAATTTACTAAACGTTATTATTACTTCTAAGTTTTAAACTGTCCGAAACTATATTATTAATTGGGTTTGTCTTTTAATTTACCTTTTTATATATAATATTTATCTATATAAAGAGTAATTTATAGTTTAAATTATTTAGTCTTTCCTTCAGTCTAAAGGTTTACTTTAAAAACGGATATCTTTATTATTTCCTTAATTCCCTCAATAACGCTTTTTTTAATTAATACTTTAATTAAAGAGGTAGAATAATTGCTTCTATTTTAGCGTCAATGCGATTAACTCCTCTCCCTAAAATAAATCGATATTTATTAAATCCAAACGCGACGCAACTCTAAATACGCCGTAAGGATCCGTACCTCTCCTTCTCTTTATATAAAAATTCTATAAATTCCTCTGCTACCGAATCTATTAAGTAGGCGATTTTTTCGTGATTTTACTTACATTCCATTTAGTTAGGGGGTTCTATTACTATTAAAGAATTAATCCTTTCAATTCCTCTTACGCTTAGTTATATAGGGGCTATAATTATTATAGGGGAGTTAAACCCGTTATTTATCCCCGGGCGCCTCTTTAAAAGTATTAAAGTTAATTATTAGGGTAGCGTAGATTATTATCCTTTCGAAAGTAATAAAAGTATAATTCTTACCTTCTTTTTTATATTTTATATAAAACGTTAGTATCCTAGAAGAAAAGTAACCCTAAAATAATTTTATAGTATAGTAGGGCAATTTTAATAATAAAGAAGTAAATCTCCTATCCATTATTAAAGAGTTAGACCTTTTTACAAATTTTATTAAGAAATCCCTTCCTTCTTCTATTATTATTAACGTTAATAATCTCTATTATAACGTTTTAAAGGCCGAATTTATTTATTAGTACTTTATGAATAATATTATATTCGGTTTTAATATTGAAGAAGGTAGCGACCCTTCTACTTCCTTTATAATTAATTAAAATAAATGAAGTAAATAGGGGAACGAAACGGGTAATTAGCCTTCCTGCTAAATTCAACTTATTAACATATTTAATTTAGTTAGTATCGATTTTAACGTTATCCTAAAGAAATATTATTTTAACAAGGAAGGACTTCTATTTATTAAATTTATTTTATTTTAGGAAGGAAGAAATCTCGGCTAAATTAAAGTATTTAATACGTTTATATATAATTTCTACTAAATTAATTACTACTTCAGGTATAAATCCCGGCTATCTAATATTAATATTATTAATCTATACCGTTATTATTTTTAGGAAAATAGGGATAAGTTTATTAGCTTCGGCGCTATTATCGGGCGTAGTATTACTATAATATTTAAATTCTGGTTTAGGGAGGCTACTTATATTATAAGAAACGTTAAAGAATTACTTTATTTAATTATAAGTTATAAGGGCGTTGATAGGGTTATCCCTTACAATCTCTTTAATAATTATTATAATTTTAGTATTTATAAATTTTATTATTATAAAGTATATTTCTTTTATTTTTATCAGGTCTCTATAAACCTTTTTAACGAAGGGTTGATTTGCTCTAGCTTCCTTTATAGTGAAAGAACCCTTTTTAAATATTATTATTAATGGTTTTATTATATAAGTTGGAATAAATGAATTAATTTAGGCTTTGTTCTTTAGAATAGTTCCGGGTTATTTCGGGGCGTTTTTAAATACTTCTATAGCGGACGGAGGGGGTATAGGGGCGAATGGGGGAATAGTAATGGAATTAACAATAGTATTCTCTATTCGGGCCTTCTTTAGTTCGTTAATTGTAATAATAATAATATTTCGCGGGGAATTAATTTAATTCTCTTCTTTATCAGAGTCGGACAATTCGGTAATTTGAAGGGATTTACTTATTTTAGACTTTAAGGTCTATATAGTATATAAAATAACTATACGGGTATAAACTTCGGTTATAAATTTATAGAGAATATTAAAAATTCCTATTTAAATAGTAATAGTATTGGCGGTTTTCTACGTTTTTTATTATTAATCCTTAATCTATTGCTAATATATTTTAGTACCCTCGTAGAATAGGTTGAAGTAAGGAATGAAATTAGGATTATTAGGGTTATTTACTTTGTATACGTCCAATTCCTATGTTCTGAATTTGGGGTAATTATTGTAATTAAGAAATATAATTATTAAGAAACGGATTAAATTACCAAATTAGCTTTGGCCATTAATAAAGGCATATAGATTTTAAAGTACGCGGTCGCTATAATGTAATATTTTACCTTTATAAATTACTATTTTTATTAACTTTTAAAAATTAATTCGTTTATAAATAATAATATTATAATTGTAATTAATCTCTCTTTATTTATATTCGTAAATAAAATAACCCTTAATACTATATTAATAGTAAATTTATTAATAAGGGCCGTTTAAATTATAATCGTTATAATTATTTCTATTATTTTTAGCGCTGTAAAAGGTAGAGGCCGATATAATATTAATTTAGGCGTTAGCGGGCTTAATATAATTAAATTAGTAAATACTAAGTGTAACGGGTCTGCGAGAGTATTGCACAGCAAGCAGTCGTGTAAGGTTGAAATGCTATATTTAATAGAGAAGAAAAGGATTGCTCTAGAAGGAAGTAATCGAATGAAGGTTTTATATAACTAGAGCTAAGATTGTACGAGCTAGGCAAGTATGTGGGTTTAGCGAATTAAAGGGCTCGTATTAGCTTTAGCGCTATATAATAACCCCTAGTTCGGTTTGGCACGCTTGGTAATAGCTAAGTATATCAACTGGGCGTTAGCCTTATAATATTACCCCCTTACTCCCCCTTAGGGAATTCGGTCCTGCGTACAAAAATTAACGTAGCTAAATATACGAGAAAAGACTAAAATCTAGTACAACTACACCTAGCCAAATACTTATTTAAACGGAGAAAATCAATAATATTAAAAGAGAATTTCTCTATAAATAAGTATTAATATAGTTAGGCAGCGAAGGGTATTATTTTATAACTTATCTATCCAATTAGTAAATAGTATACTCTAATAAATTAATTAGAAGTCTTTCCTTTTAAATATAGTAGCGCTCCTTTACCCTTAATATTATTAAAATTGCCGTTAATATGGTTTTACTCAATCCGAATATTCCTCCTCTTTATAATTATTGCTATCGTAACCTCTTAAGCCCTTACTGGGTTGTATTCGAACGTTATTCATCTTTATTTTTTATTTATACTATTTAATTAATAAGAATTACTCTTATAATTCGTATAGTTACCCTCCTTCTTCTACTCATTCTTCTACTTCTAGAAGGGCGATATTTTCGACAGGGTTACCGAAGTATTATTAATAGAAGTATCTATAGGATTACTAATATTATTATTAACCGGGGCCTACCTTAATAAAGAAGAGGGAGCTAAAAGAAAAGAATTGCCGTTAAATTTTCGTAAATACGTAAATAATAACGAATATTATTTAAGTACGTTAGTTCGGTCAGAGAAACGTTATTTCTAATTATAATTCAAAGTAATAGTAATTTAGCTAATTTTAATAATCTTTAACCATAAATCTGCTCGAGCATAGTATAATACTTCCTCAAAACGAATGATAAAGGCCGCTATCGACTCCTTAAACTTCTATTTAAATTAATATGATTCCTAACTAACGTACTTAATAAAATTAGAATCCCCGTATATAAATTTAAATTTATTAATAAATTTATAAGGAAATTAAAGTATAGTAGTAGATGCGACGAAAAGTTTCTTAATAACAGGTAATAAATAAACGAGTAAATAATAGAATTATATTTCTAAATTGTTAATAGCGGGGCCATCTATGTAAAATTTAGCCTACGCGTTTAAAATCTAAGTTTCAAACTCTTCTTTATTCCTTAAAATTCTTTCGAAATACGGGAGGATTAATTTACGTAATAACGAATCGAGAGGAATAGTTTTAAGGGTAGAAATTTCGAAAATCAACTATTTAATTGAAGAAGTAAATTATCGCTAACGTTTTTAGGAATTCGTAGACGAAGCGATCTAAAAGAGCTACTATTATTAAAATATTATAAATAGGGAGGTTATTGTTAAAGGATAAGAATGACGGTAGGGAGACTCTTTAGCGGTGCCTATAAACGTTTAATAACAGTAGTACTTAAAAAGAAGGTCAAATATAATATAATAGGTCTATAGGAGTATTATATAGCGAATAGTCGTATAAAGTTAAAATACTATATTTAATAAAAAGGAAAAGGACTGCTCTAGAAGTGAGTAGTCGAAAGAAGGTTTTATACAACTAGAACTAAGACCGTACGGGCTAGGCAAATAAATAGGTCTAGTGAACCAGAGGGCTCGCATTAGCTTTAGCGCTATATAACAACCCCTAACTCAGCTTAGCACGCTTAGCAACAGCCAAGCATATCAACCGGGCGCTAGCCCCATAACGCTAAGTTATCAAATAGGAGGGGGAAGTTAGTAGGTAAGGGGCGCGTAAATATTAGTACGGATAATAATTAGCCGCTCTATTTATGTACCGAGGCTTTTTATAACCTTTTTATTAAATATAATAGTCTTTTTAATAGGCTTAGTAATTTTAGTAGTAAACTTTTTAATTACGATAGGTGCGTCTTTAAAAGAGTTACAGGAGGAATTTAAATTAATAACCTTTTTCTTACTTTTATGCTTTTTAGTAATTATTTCCTCCTTATTATTATTAGAATTAGAAGATTCGTTAGTATCGATATTATTAAATTATTTAATAATAAATTTAATTAATTCTTACAAGAAATTATTCTAAACTATTTTATATAAGGATTCTTTAAATCTATATATAAAGGTAGTAATTATATAGTAAGTATTAAGGTATAACTTTTTATAGAAATTCTTAACAACGAACCGATTAATATTCTTATAATTAACGGAAAAATAATAAGCGAATAGGGCGGAGTAGCTAATAATAGCGTTTATAATCTTTATTTTTTAATAAAGGATATATTTATTATAGAATTTCTTTAGGGTAGTAGAGGTATTATCGGTCTACTCTGGGTCTTTAGCTCTATAAACGATTTTAAAAGCTTTGGAAAATTCTTTCTAAATATAGATTTTTTCGTCTTTAAAGTAGCGGAAAAATCTTTTATTAATATCCTTAAGCTCTTTCTTATACTATTAGAGTTAGGTATTAATTTTGATTTCTTTATGGACGAAATTATAGAAGCTGATTTTATTTTCGAAGAGTTCTAAATATTTAGAAACCTTTTTATTATCGAATTTCTTCTTTGGAGTAATATTGCGAGCGAAAGTAACGTTATTAACAAAGAGGGTTATAATAGCGTTAATAGATATTTTAACGGTAGGAATAAATGTATTTTAAGTATTAGTAGTGGTATTAAATATATTTTTTAGGAAAATATTATTAGAAGTAAGAAAGTAATATAAATGGGGAGTAGTAGTAAGGTTTATAGGTAGTAAATATATAGAATACATATTAGTATTGAAATAAATAATTAGGGGGGAGCTAATTTAATATCTTTTATTAAAATAATTTTATTTATATTAATACCTCTATAGTATCGGTATTTAATTTTTATAAATTTCGGTCAAAAATCTATTCTTTTATAACGTTTGGTATATTATCGTTAGTTATTATTTAGGGTAGCGAAATCCCCTATTTAATTTGTTAAAGATTACCTCCTAATTAATATAATTTGTTTTGGTTAGGAATATTTCTAATATTATAATAATTAAAGGTAAGATTCGGAATATTATAATAATTATACCGAGTAGGGGTCCGATTAATCGGGGGGGGAATTCGGCGTAGAGGATATAAATATTTATTTATTAAAGGGTTTTAATAAATAAAGACCGGATTTATTCCTCGCTTTCGTTTCGGCTTTTATACTTTTTTTTCGTTAATTCGTTATTTCGGTCTCTTATTAATATCTTTCTGATTTAACTTCTTCTTAATTTCGTTTTATAATTCAAGTTATTACTAATTTAATTATAAGGGAGGAAGGGGCTAGGGTACTTATCGATTAATATCAGCAAATTACAAATTGGTTGAAGAGGTAGAGATCCATATATATCCGGAATTAAAGTTTCTATTAAATTGAATGAAAGACTCTTTTACCGAAGGAATTAATTGATTATTCGCTATTCGGCTTCCAGCGTTTAAATTAATATCCCGAAGGCTATAGGGATAATTTCCGCGTTTATAAGAAGTTCCGGCCGGAGACTTCTCGTATTCGTATTAGCCAGTTTAGTTAGGAGTTTTAAATTTATTTCGTCCTTATTACTATTTGAAGTAGTATAAAAATACATTACTATAGATAAGGATAGCCTACCTAAAACCTTAGAATAAGGTATTAATTTGAAGGTTAGGAATAGTTTTGTAAGCATATTAGAATAAAGTTTTTAAATTGTAGTTATTAATTAATGAATGAGGGAGGGGGAAGTAGAATTTTACCTTTAAATTAGTTGCCTTAGAATTAGGAGTAAATTTTGAGGTCAGGTTCTTAGGGAAGGGATTACGAGTAAATATAACGGTTAAATCTTTTTAGGAATAAAACTCAAATATATTCTACTAATTAAAATAATATTTAGTTTAAATTGCCTACCCTCTTCCTTCTTGTTTTAAGGAAGAGTGCTACCCTTTTTATTCTCAGAGATTTCTATTATAATTATTTACTTTCGGAGTTTGGGTGAGACAGTCCGATAGATCTGCTCCTCCCTATCTGAATCACTCTGCTTTTAATAACCCCCTTGGTCTATACTAAAAAAAACAGAAAAAATTCCCCAAATCATTATTATTTTATTTATATATTAACTACGGCCGCCAATTTCGTATTAGGGAGGGGGGTTTGCCTACCAGGCACTCGAATCGATTACCTTATTACCCTACTCGAACCGACTATTTTATTCGAACTGACTATTTTATTCGAACTGACTATTTTATTACCTTATTTAAACCGATTATTTTACTCGAATTAATTATTTGATTACTCTATTTATATATTAACCACGGCTACTAATTTCGTATAGGGAAGGGGGACTTACCTACCCGTTATTCGAATCGATTACTTTATTACCCTCTTCGAACTGACTACTTTATTCGAATTAATTACTTTATTATCCTTATTAAATTAATTATTATATTATTTTATTTATATATTAATAGCGGTTACTAACTTTATATGGGGGAGGGTAGTTTACCTACCCGGTACTCGAATCGACTACTTTATCACTTTATTTATATATTAACTACGGCCGCCAGTTTCGTACGGGGGATGATAGTATACTTACCTAGCATTTAAATTGATTACTTTATTATTTTATCTATATATTAACTACGGCCGCTAATTTTGTACGGGTAAAGGTAGTTTGCCTACTTTAGATTAGTTTGCTTACCCGGTATTCGAATCGATTACCCTACCCCTATAGCCGTCGAAATCTAGCTAAATTAATATAAAAGTACAACGGGGGAGTTGAATTTGGTGGCCGTAATTTAATTTTTAAAATTTCTTATATAAATAAATTTCATACAAATTTAAAAATTGCGATTTAAATAGTCGGGCTATACCTTCCCTAGATTAGCGGTCGTAAAGTATATAAAAAGGGAGGGTAAGAGCGACCGGTTAAAGTGGGAACGACTAGTTAAAGTAGGTAAAAATAATTAAATATATATAAGGTTACTTAAAGGAATCTTTTAGAAGGGAAAATACTATAAGACTATTTAAGAGGCCGTATAAAGGATTGTATAAAGGGATTGTTTAGAGGGGTTATTTAAAGAGTAAAATATTATAAGGCCGTTTGAAGGGACTATTTAAAGGGGTTATTTAGAAAGTAAAATATTATAAGGCCGTTTAAAGGGACCGTTTAAAAAGGTTATCTAAAAGGTGAAATACTATAAAGCCGCTTGAGGGGACCGTTACAAGGGTTATTTAAAGGGTAAAGTATTAGTAGGCCATTTAAGGGAACCGCTCAAAGGGGTTATTTAGAAGGTAAAGTATTATAAGGCCGCTTAAGGAGACCGTTTCAAGGGGTTATTTAAAGAGAAACTCTATTTGCACGGCTATATTTCTCTATCTATACCATATCCCACTTTTTTTCCTCACTTTTAACCCCAACCTTATAATTGCGTATTGACCCTACCTTAAATTCCAACGCATTCGTATTTCCAATAAGGCATTCGCGCTCCCGAATAACGTATTCGCATTCCCGACAAAATATTCGCATCACCATACAGAGCATTTATATATTATTTATATCGCAAATCAAACATAAACGCTATCGCATATTAATTTCTATCGTATATTAATTTTTTCGTTATTTCAATCGCTCTCGAGGAAGAAATGCCTTATCGGGCGTCGGGGTTGCAAATACATTGTTTAGGGCTGTGAATAGGCTGTTCGGGGTTGTAAATGCCCTATCGGGAATTTGAATGCCCTGTCGGCAAAGTAAATGCGCTGATTAAATAATAGAAAAGTAAGGAGCGGAATGCAACACTTTTAATTGGACGGATGGGGTAGAGTACGGTATAAATAGAGAAATATAGCCGTATAGATAGAGTTTCTCTATTTAAAAGGTAAAGTATTATAAGGCCGTTTGAAGAGCTATTTAAGGGGTTATATAAGGGAACTATTTAGAAGGGAATTATTTAAAAGGGTACTTTTAAAGGGGAAAGTACTATAAGGCTGCTTAAAGGGCTGTATAAAGGGCTGTATAAGGAGATTATTTAAAAAAATGCTCTTAGAAAGTAAGCTGTTTAAAGGGGCGTTTAAAGGACTATTTAGAAAGGTTAAATATTATAAAGTTGTTATAAGAGAATTACTTAAATATTTTTAAATATTTTTCCGTAGGGCAAATTTTAGGATTTATATAATAATAGGTTTAAATTTATGATTGTTGGCTTCCGGTTCTAATTAATAATAATAAATAAAGGTTTATAACCTATTTTTAACCTTCCTAATAAATTTGAATCTTTATTCTACGCTTTTTTGTAAGGGGGGGGTTTAGGGCGTAGTTTTAATACTTTCCTATAAATTTCTTATTTATAAAAAGGTTATTAGGGCGTAGTTTCGATACCTTTCCGTAGTTCTATAGTTTTTCCATAGTTTTCGTTAGGTATAGAAATATATATAATTATATTAGGGATTAAAATATAAACTACTCTTAAATTAACATTCTTACTTTCGTACTAAGTATAAGAGGTACGTTTTTAAATCTTCCCTTTTATAAAAAAACTAATTTAAGCCGAGGATTTATAATTCTACCGCAAACCACCCTAATACTATTCTTCGAATAGTATTTAAGAAAATCTTATAATAAGCTTTATTTTTAAAGTTAGTAATATTAATTAAATTTATCGATAGGCTACTACCTTAATACTAATTCGTAAATATATTTTAGAAAGGTACTACTCTATAAACAGTATTTAAGAAAATCCTTAATTAAAGGCCATTGGATAAGCTATATTTATACTATTAATATTATTAATTAAATTCATTAACAAATTATATAAGTATTAGAGGAAGTAAGCAAAGCGGAACTAAATTACCTACCCTTAAATTATATATTCGGGCTGCTAAGAGGATAAATCTAGCACTAATAGCTGTTAGAATCCTAGCATCGTTTATAATTAAATTATATAATAAGGATATTTAAGGGTATTAATATTTAGTAAAAAGAAATAAAATTCTAAGACTTATTAAAAATTAATTATTATGAAAGTATTTATTAAGAATACTTTTATTAATAAAGAGCGAAGATTTAAGCTTCCTAAAACGTTTAAGTCATATTCTAGGAAAGGTAGGGAGAATAAATCGAATTTAAAAGTAATAAATCAATCTTTTAGCCTATCGATCGTCTAACGTAAAAAGGCAACTTATGAAGGGAACTTTAATTTTAATTTTTATAGTAATATAGCGAATAGTTCCCTACAATCTACTAGGGTAGTAACGCTATATATATTACGCACCCCCTTAACCCTATTCTAAATTCGCTTAATTAATATTTAAGAAAGACAATTCTAATACTAAGGAATACCCTATAAATATTAGCAGTTTAAACCGGCCTATCGAACGAATAATTAAATTATTAATAATTTTGATCGTTTCGGACCCGGCCCGGCTAATAGGCTAAATTAGGGCTAGAATAACCAATTTAACTAAAGTATTTTAACTATTTCAAACCCGGCCCAACTAACGGGTTAGGTAGGGACTAGAATAGTTAATTTAACTTCGGAACCTTAATAGCTCTAAACCCGGCCCAGCTAACGGGCGGGGTAAGGATTAAAATAATTTAGGATCCGAATATAATATAGAATTAAACCCTTACCCAATTCTATAAACCTACTTTATTACTTTAATTAATACTTATATTTTCTAAAATGAATTTGACCCTTAATTAAATCTAAACTTACCTTATTACTTTAATTTATATTTATATCTTCTAAAAATAAATTTAACTTTTATATATGTTGTCCTTCTAAATTTTTGTTAAATCTTAACTCGTTAAAAGTTTTTACCAAAATTAAATAATAATTTTTTAAATAAAAGACGTATCTTAGCCTCTACATTCTACTCTATTTAAAAAATTCCGAACCGTATAAGAAGTTTTTTTCCCTACGCTATTAGGCTAATAATTTAAAGGTTACTATCTAATGCGTAAGGAGGAAGATTAAATTAATTTAAGGCTTAAAATTTTAATTAACCCTCTCTACGCTATTAGGCTAGTAGTTTAAAAATTGCTGTCTAAAGGCGTAAATAAATAAGAATTACTCTATTCTCTATTACGGCGTAGCTAAACGGTACGAATACAAGGTAATGATTATACTATTTGGCTAACTTAAACTAAAGATAAAAAATTGAAGAAGGAAGAATTTTTAAAGGGGAAGGCTAAATAGGAAGGACTAGGTTTTATATCTTAAACTCTAGGAGGGAATCAGAACCAAGTTTAGAACTTATATTTAAATTACCCATAATAGAAGCCAGTTCTAAAAGCCATTTATAAAGGGGATTTATAAAAGAATTTATAAAAGAATCTATAATAATTAATACTAGCCGTTATATACTCCCTAACGAATAAGGATTTTTTTAAATTAACTGCCTTACTTACTTATATATAAAAGTTTGATTATTTATTAATATTTTTCAGTTTTTTTTATATATAAGTTCTTTATATTTAATATTATTTATTTACTTTATAAATTAATTATTTTCTAGAATTTAGAACAGGTATTATAGGGATCTACGAGGAATACTAAATATGGGGCGCTATAGGATAAAGCTAATATATCTATTATATTCTAAATAATAATAATAAAAAGAGAAAATCTAGAAACCTAGGGCCCAGCCTAACTTAAATACTAAACTAGCAACAAAGGTTCTAAAAACCTTTATCCCAAACCTAGCATTCACCGGACTTCTACGAACTAATTAAATTATTATATAAGATCTTGAAAACTTTTAGTTTCCTATATGAACGGGCTAGCCGCTTCTTATATATATTACTTTTATTAGAAAAGGAATATTTATTTATTATATATATATTTAAATTTAATTCGTTAAATTATATATTAAATACTTTAAATAAGAAGCGGAAATCCATTAATTCTATATTTATTTAAATTTAACCGCTTAATTTATATTTAAACTATTTACCACCTTAATTAAAAAAACCAATTTATTTACTTTATATTTACTTGAATCTAACCAGCCAACTTATATACTGACCGCCCTAATTAGGAGGGTAATTTACTTATTCTATATTTACTTAGCCGGTTAATTTATATATTAATTGCCTTAGTTGGCAAAGTAGTTTGCCTACCCTATATTTACCTAACTGGCTAATTTATATATTAACTACCTATTATCCTAAATAAGAGAAGTAGTTTATTTACCCTATAGAAAGTGCTACGTACGGGTTGGGTTTATTAATTGTAAATCGATTTTTAAAATTCATTACACTAAGGAATGGTGTAAAAATTGGAAAATTATAATTTAAATTATCAGATTGTACCTTCCCTAAATTAGCGGTTATAAAGTATACGAAAGGAAGCGGTAAGAGCGATTAATTAAGGTAGAAGTAGCTGGCTAAAATAAGAGCGACTAATTAAAGTAAGTAAAAATATTTAACTATATATAAAGTCGCTTAAAAGGGTCCTTTAAAAGGGTACGCCCTATAAACCCGTTTAAAGGGGCCGCTTAGGGGATTATTTAGAAGAGTTACTCAAAAGGGTACGTACTATAAGTCTGGCTAAAAGGGACTACCTAAGGGGTCGCCGACGGGTTTAATTATTTAAATAAATTAAAGTCTTTACGGGAAAATTACTTGGGTATTTTTAGGCATTCTTTCATAGGGTTAGGAATAAATTTAAATCATAATGAAATTAATTTATATTACATAGCTTCCGTACGGTTTTCATATAAAACTTCTAATTTATATTGATAGGTTTATATACTAATAAATTTAATTTCCTCCCTTAACTTCTTTTTCTAATACGAAACTATTAGGGTTTTACCTTAATACCTCTAAACGGGATATTATCTTCGGTTCTAAATCTTAGGTATAATAATACATAAATCATTAAAAACCTTTAATTAATACCTTTATAAATACTAAGCGTAAGGGGAAAATATTGGATTCGATAAGAAAATTAATTTAGACCGTAAATAAATAATAATATAAGAGTACCGCGATTTCCTCTTCCGCTTTCGGGCGGTAAGAACGTTCCTATTAAATAATTTACTAATCTAAGAACGGTAAGTTTAATTTATACAATAGTATTTTAACTTAATTTATCGGCTAATTTAAGTAGGAAATTCTAGGGACGGATTTTAAGGTTAGATTAGTTAGGGACGGATTATTTGACCTTATTCTTAATTATAATATAGGGATATTCGGGGGTATAAATATTTAATAAATAGAAGTGAAATTCTAAGATTTATTAGAAATTAATTATTGTGAAAGTATTTACCAAGGATATTTATCTTAATTAAAAGCGGGAATAATTGTAGTTAGATTATATTGCGGGAAATATTGAACTTAGTAAATAAAATAAGCGTCCGGCCTATCGATTTAGAGCGGGGAAAGTATTGGATTTAGTAAATAAAATAAACCTCCGGCCTATTAATTTGGAACGTAGTAAATAATTATATTAATCCAACAGGGAAAGTAAATAGTAATCTACAAAGGAAACCTTAATTTCAATTTATTTAATAATATAATGCGTAATTACCCTATAATTTACCGGGGAATTAACGTTATATATATATTCCCCTTTAGCCCTAGTTAAGCTCTATTTAATTAATAATTTAAGAAGAATTATTTAATATTAAGAAATACACTATAAGTATTAGCGGTTAGCCTATTAATTTAGAATGTAATTAATAGTTATATTAATTTAACGAAGGGAACGTAGGGACGGAAAAAAGACCGTTATTAAATAAAATAAATAAATATTTTAAGGATTTCAATCCCGGTTTAATTAACGAATAAAGTGAAGAATATAATACTTAATTTAATTAAGGACCGGCTATCCCAGACCCGGGTTTATCGAGAGGTAGGGTAAGAACTGGGAAAATTAAGGATCCTACTAAATAAGCTTCTAAATAACGCAATTTATTTTATTATTTTAATTAATATTTATATCTCTAGAATTAACTTTTAACCCTTATTTTAATCGATACCGTACTATTAGGTTTTTCCTCGTAGAATTCTTTTCCAAAAAATAGTAATTTCTTAACGGAAAGCGCATCCTAATCCCTATATTATACTTTAAAAAATTCCGAACCCCGGAGAGCGTAGGAAGGTAATTCCCTCATATTATTAGGCTAGCGGCTTACGAATTACTACCTAAAAGCATAAGGAGGAAAGCCTACTAGTACGCTATTAAATTAGCGCCTTTAATTTACTGGTAAAATAAAATCAAATTATTTTATTATTACCTTTTAATTAGATTTAATTCTCATTACTATATTGTTTACCTTTTTCTTTTTTATTCCTATTATTCTTATTATTATTCTTCTTATCGTTAAATAATTAATTAGTAGCGCCCTTTTAGAAGCTAGAATATAAAATTCAACTCTTTTTATTAAGCCTTCTTTTTAATCTATTATTTATTATATTATTTACTTTAGTCCTAACTATTTTATATCCTTAGTTTTATTCCTTATTCCAATCAATTAGTGTTGGCTATTCCTCAATTATTATATCCTCCGAAGTAATAAACATAGTCCTTAATTTCTTCCGTATTAATTCGGAAGTTTATTCTTCTTCTTATTGTTGTTATTCTTCTTGTTATTATTATTCTTCTTATTATTATTCTTCTTATTATTATTCTTCTTATTATTATTCTTCTTATTATTATTCTTCTTATTATTCTTCTTACTCTATACCACTAAAAATTACTAGATAATATAGTCCTTGCCCTCTTCTCTACCCAATTTATAATAAAAATAGAAAATTATCCTCTACTATCTTCTTTATTTTTATAATCTCCATCCTTCCACTTCTTAGGGTTATAAATTAGGCCAAGCCGACAATAGTCTAAAATAACTACTATAGGACTAATATTATCGTCGTCGGATTCTTCGCTAGCATTTCCTTTTATATTAAGAAAAAAACTCACTTCTCTACTACCTTCCCTATTATTCCCATCCTTACTACTACTAATAAAAAGATATTACCTCTATTATTATCTTTACTACCTTTGCTATCTCTACCGTTTTTATTAACCTTGTAATAATTAATAAAGTTATCAAACGGTTTTATTAAAGACTTTGGGACCTATATCCGTTTTTCCGTATCTTCGAAGAATAAAAGCTACTTACCCTCTTTAAACTTTTTTCAAAGCTTTAAGGGTAAAAAACCGTTCGGAATACCCTTAACTTCGAAATATTATTCGAAAATTAACTAAACTATTCTACCGTATTTTCCTATTACTGTATTCTTTTTTATCTTCTTATAAACTTTGTAATCTTCTTTTAAAGGTTTTAATATTAATTATTGGGGGGATAGCTTAATTGGGAAGATCTGAGCTTAGTTCACCTTCGGTTTCATCCGAAAGGTCGTAGGTTCGAATCCCCCTCCCCTCTCTTTCATCCGATTTTTCGGATCAAATTTCTTCCCAACTTTCCTCTCTAAATAAGCGTTAAAAATATAGAGGGCCCGCTCTGGTCCAAACCTTAGTAATACGTATTGGGTACGTATAAAATTCATCCCTACTCGAAGAAACGGCCTCTTTCTCCGCTCTAACCAATAGGGTTTTAAAATTGGAACCCTACCTCCAAAATCTATTCCGGAGCTACAATACTAACTCGGCATCAAATCCAAAACCTATACGACGATTATAATAATTAACTAATTATATTATCTCTTACTAATCCCATCCTATATAAATATATATATATAAATAACCGATAGAGGTTAATCGGCGAAAAATTCTAACGAATAAAACCCCTCCCCTCTACCCTTATACTTTAAAAATAGGATGAAGAACTACCCAACGAAGACTCGGCACTGAAGCGCTGGGTGGGGGGGGGTGGGGTTTTAGAATTAATTAATTAGAAGTAATAAAGTCTACTGGGATGGAATATAACGATAAAAAAAGACGATAAATAACAAAGTAACCAAAATCTCCTCCGTGCGTAACGCGGTAAGGCGGCGCATTAGGCGCGGGGGCTAGGGTTAGGGGTGGAAATAGGGTAGCTAGGGGTTTTCATCCGTTATACGGTTTTTCCTCTAGATTAAGAAAGGAAGTAGTACCGTATACCTACTAGATAAAACTATAGTATAGTTTAGCATAATAAAACAATATATAATATTAGTTCTTATATTTTTACTATAGTTCTATATTATTTTTTGTATTCCTTCTCTGTTTATTTTTCTTTAAACTTATTGTTTACTTCCCGGATCCGTAGAATAAATACGTTATCGATTATATTACCAAATAACTTTAGTTTCCTTCTAAAAAATCTTCTTTAACTATATTAATAAAACGGCTATTTTTATTTTTAATAAATCTATTTATAAAATTCTTATATAAAGAGCCTTTATAAAGATAGGCTTTTAAATTATTAAATTACTCTAATAAATCCTTAATAGACTAATTAAATTTTTAAAGGGTTTGATTAATTTTAGGAACGAGCTTCTTTAATAATTTTATAATTTCTATAGCTTTAATCTAACGTTCTAGGTTAAATTATATTTTATGCTACTGAAGAATATATATCTTCTATATCTCCCGTTAAAATTTATTTAGGATTATTTTGGGATTAATAGGCTAAAGCCCTATATTTTCAAAGCTTTGTATAATATAGCCCTTAGAAAAAGCATTTCCGAATATCCTTTAAAGATATCACAGGGCTAGCCTACAATGTACTTGCACTATACTAACTGCATATATACTATACCAGAGCTAGTACTATAGCCTAAAGCTATACACTTACGCACTAGTTATATATTCTAGTTACGTGCAATCTCATATACGCGCGTACTGATTGGCCTACTTAGGCTCTCGCTTATATAACTAATCCTCTACGCACACTTCTCTTTCTTTCCTTCGTATAATAACGTATATTTTACCCTACCCCTAATAATACCCTTTTACCCCATAATAATTTATTATACTATATTATTACGCTACCTGTATTTATTTAAGGGAAGAACGATTACAATTAATTGCCAATCGTTGTAACGTCGTTAATTTAATATTACCGATTCGAATTAATTAAAATTGGATACTAGAGTAATTAAAATCCTGTATCGCAATTCTTAGCTTCGAATTAAATAATTACTAAACCGAATATTGCTATTAAATAGTTCGTACTCTCTTTTCCCTTCTACCTACCTAGTATATTAATTTAATGATTAATATCTAATATCGTTTTATATACTCCCCTAATAAGTGATATTTTTTTTACTATTATTATAATCGGCGCTCTTGCTACTCTAAACCCAGCTAATTAAAAATATTATTCTGACGTTACTTAAACTTTCGAAGCCTTTAATAATTAAATAATTTAAATCGATATCATTACCAAATACGTATTACTTTTATTTAACTTCCCGTCTTCTAAATACTTTTTAAAGCCTACGACCGCCTCCTCTATAATAATATCGTCGCCGCCTATATTCAAATATAAAAAGTATAAAAAAAGTTCGCTACTTCCAAAATTAAATTCGTTATTGTATTATGTAATATTAAGCGCCGCAATAGTAATATTATTATAATTTAAATTCAAACCTTCCTCTATACGCAAAAAATAATTAAGAATTATAATAAAGCTATTAATAATTTCCATAACAACTACGCTATCGAATTCAAAACTATATATAATATTTACTCTAATATTATTAATACCCTTAATAATAATATTATCGCCTTAAAATAAGAATTCGCTAATTTCCGCGCCAATTCTAAGAAGGCATACAAGAAACAACGTAACAAATATTTAAAATATATTAACGACCTATATTAATATTTTATTACCACCTCCAAGGCCGAATCCGTCCCTAAACCCAAAACCGCTATCCCGTCCCTACCTCCTAAAAATCCTAATAATAATAACCTCTAACGATAATAGCGGCTATAAATCAGTATCGCGTATTATTACATCTCCTACTTTCGACGGTAAAAGTAGTTTTATTGAATATATTATTAAGTATTACGCTTAACGCTTCCGCGTTAAATTAATTTAAATTAATAAACCAAAAGTTTTTATTACCGAACATACTAAATTTTTATTAATCGTACACTTTATTAAAAACCTTCCCTTCGAAGTTATCGAGACTGAATTCAATAAAGTTTTTATTAATAAGCCTACTAAATAAAGTATAACCTTCGAATTGCTTAATAAATTCAATAAAAAATATAATAATATCGATATCTTTATACATTCTTATTATAAATTGGAAAAATTAAAAATAATTAAAGGAATAAAGTAGCAAAAATTTGAAGAAAAATTCACCCTCCTTATTAATTATTACAATTTCGATAATAATATAAAAGTTTACTACTTTCGCTAAAAGATTAATAAGCGGGTCCGTATTACCTTTACTTACTAAAACGATTAGCCTGCTAATAATAAATATAAAGAGTAGTTTACTAAGGCCTACAAGTTAATTAAGAATTCAAAGAATAAAAATTAGTGTAAGAAGAACGCTAATCCTTTTTATAAGATTAGTACTACCGCCGGTATTTCTAACCCCCCTACTTCTAAAGCTAATATTAATTAAAGTGGTAATGCTATAGATTTTAATGCTATATTTACTTCTGATATCTAACTCTCTCGTATAATCGATAATAAAACTTTTAAATTCCGTATAAAAAATGGAATATATATTCGCTATAGTAAGAAAGGCTATTTCTCAGCCGAATACCGCTTTTATATTAATTTTAAAAAGGAAATTAAACCTTTTAACTATAATAAAAATAAAAATAAAAATAAGAATAGTAATAATAATAATAATAACAATAGTAATAATAATAATAATAACAATAGTAATAATAATAGTAATTAATAATCTACTTAGGGTTAATATAGTTATAATCAATAGCGTCCTTATAATGGCGGCGGCTATTAAATTAATATTATAAATACCGTTCCTACTATAAGTATAGTAATAGGCACTCTAATTCCCAGTACCCTTAACCTCGGCGGTTACTACTACCTAATCCCCATTTACTAGCCTAATTTCGTTAGCCCTATTATAAGCGACGAGCATAATTTTATTTAAAGTTAGGGAAATATATAACCTCCTAACTAAATTATATTTAAAAATACTAATTTATAAGACAAGGAGGATGATAGGGGCCTATCCCTATATAATTAAATATTGTAAAGATAAATAAATCTTTAATTAATAATTATTATAAATACTCTAATTTATTAAATCTTTTTATCCTCCTATTCTATAGACTACGTAAATTATACTATTCTACTCTCGTTAATAGCGGCTATACTACTCTTCATTTTATTGACTAATATTTTATTTATTATTACTAACTCTCTTATTTTATATTAACAACCCTTCAATTTCTTTATTTCGCCAACGGCTATACTAAAAGTAATATTACCTACTGTTCTAAATTAATAATATAGGTAAACGTTTATTACGAAATAATCGACCTATTTATCCATAATTTAATAAAATATAACCCTATTATTTAAAGCTATCTTTAATTAATTTATTACGCGCCCGGCATTGATTAGCCTAATAATTCCCTCTCCTTCGGCCCCACTTACGAATAATATAATTATTTCCTTTATAGAATTTCAATTTACCTTCGTTATATTCCGCTAGCTAAATAGTACGTACCTCCTATTAAAGTAGTTAATACGTATCCTACGTACCGGAAACCTTCTTACGAAAAAATCCTTAACGAAGGGGAACAAAAATTATTATAATCGGAAACTATATGTCGCTTTTTAATTTTAACGATTATAAGGAAACTTATTCGTTAATAATTTAATTACTTTAAAAACCGGGTAACTAACCGATTAGGAATTACACCTATTAGCAAAACTTTTAATGATCTAAATTAAATATTTATATTCGCCGCTATACTGTTTTAAGCTAGCCCCCGCATTTCTCTAATTCCTTATTAAGTAGTTAGAGGGGTCCGTATTAATAATATTAATTACTATATACCAATAAAATTCTATAGTATCCCTAAAGGTCCTATCGACCTTAATAATATTAAAGAATTATCCGTACTGAATTTTAATTAACTAACCGAAAAATATAAATTATGAATTATCTATATAATTCGAACTAATATAGAAGAAAATATTAAGAAAATAGTTAAAACGGATAAAGTAAAGGAGGAGGAAAGAGCTTTAAACCCTAGTAACGTCGGTAATAATTGAAAAAAAATATAATAAAAGAAGTATTGTAAGGGAGAAATTAAAAGTATAAGCGATTCTTTAATAATAATTTCTATTGTTAAATCGACGCCCTAGTTAGTAAAGGAAATAAGACCGCGCTACAAGTAGTAAAGGTAATTAACTCTATCTATTTTACTAGTAAAAACGAAAACTTCCCCTACTATAAAAGAATTATTAATAATTACTTTATAATTAATAATATCTTTATTAATAAAATTATATTAAAAAATATTACTAAGTTCTACGAAACGGCTAATAAAACCCCTGAAACTGACGCCTAAATCCAAACGAACCTACCTAAATAATATTAATAGTATATTAATACCTTTCGATAGAAAGGTTTTAAAATCCTGCTCCCAAACTAGTCCTACGATTTAAAACTCGAACTCTGCCTAAGAACCATATACCTAGTAACCTATAACCAACCTTTTAACTCTAACGAATTAAATATTATTAGAAAATAAATCAAAATTAATAAGAAACACTATAATCCTAAAAGGGTAGGTTTAGTTTAGGGTGTTATAGTAAAATAGTTATTATAATAATAGGTATACAAATTAGTATAGCGGATTGGCAAAGAAAAGAGGAAGAGAATATTAGTTCAATTATTTTTTTTAGTCAAGTACTAGTCTATTTATATTGTTACAAAGTTAGAAGGTAGGGTTTTGCCCTATTTGGGCTGCATTTTTGCTGTCCGGTTGGGTTTTGGTATGTCCGGTGGTTTTGGTACCAATTCTGTGGAGTAGAGTTGGGGAACAGACAGGAACTGTCAGCCTTACCAACGGGTAAAACCCTCTTCATTCCTCTAGACTTTTCCTTTTGCGTGGTCCTGCACGAGCGAAGCTCACTTCCCCTCCAAGAGGTCCACGGTGCAGTTCCGTTGCAGCAGAGTTGGGAAAACAGACAGAGCACTGACCTCCAATCCTCAACGGGTACCTTCGGAGTTCCTTCCTATCAAGCTGCGGAGTTAATCTGAGCATACCCGCTATCCCGTTCAGCAACCATCAATTTCGGCGACGACAAGGGCATCACAGCCTCGAAAGGCTCTTTCTCCAAAGACAGACCTCGACGCGCCATCCACTCCCTCCTCTCCACCTCGCAAAACGCCCCTCTTCTTCTTACCCTTCTCACCATTCTTCCTCTCGATGGCATCAGTCCTCCTACCATCAAGGGCATCTCTTCCTCATCTTCATCGTCGAAAAGCGTGAACAGAGCCCATCGAACAAATTCCTCCCACCGAATATTGCACATCTCCCAAGTGCTGCACAATTCTTCTGGTCCCTTGCTCGATTGCCCTCGTGTAACCCAGAAGAATCTGCCAGATAGTTCACAGAGTCGGATGATGCTCCAACAGGCGACTTCAAGGGGTAGTACCCAGGCGAGGTAGTATAGAGCAAATAGGGCGACGAGGAGAATTTTGAGATTCGTGTGAACGGCGGCAAAGAGGAAGAACAGAATGAAGCGGGTCCATTGCTTCTTTTCCCAGTAGTTGTCCGGAATGTGGGAGACGGCTCGGATGTCCCTGTCGTGGTTGAAGCCCATCATGACACCTATGAGTCTGGCAGGCATAGTGATGGAGAGGTGTGGGTAATTTTTTCGAGATGATTGTCTCGGGTGTTAGAATTGTGAAGGGAGAAGATGTTGTTAGATTGGTGTTGGTGGAGGGGAAAGTAGGAAACGAAGGAGAAAACAAGATCAAAAAGATAAATACCCAACACCATCGCTGTCTATCAATGGCGGACCGGCATGTGGCTTTCCATACATTTGCGTCTCCTAAGCAGAGTAAAAAGTGCATGCTTACACAGATGGCTCGGTGGCTGGCGGACCGTGAGATGGTACGGAGGTGCATGTTCGGGCTCCAAAACTCAAAAATGGTCATGAATGAAGAAGGTCTTGAAGTCCGTTGTTTTATTCCGCTCACATGGCTTTGAGGAGCAGCCTAGTAAGCCGGCAAGGTCTTCTAGCACTGACAACAAACACTGATGTCACGAAGCAGGACGTGCAATGCCCAATGGGAACGAAAGACCAGCAAAAAAAAAAAAAAAGAAAGAAAGATGGATCGTAATTCTTTTTGCCAAACAAAACTCGAATGCAGCACGCATTACATAACGAATGTCACGGAGTTGCCCCGTGACAACTGATGTTAATATCTTTCATTGAACCCGAGTTGACAAGAACGAGCAAGGATGGTCGTTGTCGACGATGGACCCACAGTTCAACGACATGGACAAGGGTAGTCCTTACGCGAACGCAAATAAGCTAAATAATGCCAAGATCTGGTGATAGCTTCATTGTCATCATCCGCTTTAGGTATCTAGATGGCATCCACAAGAAAACAAAGCAGTTGTTCATCGATCACCATGGCAAAAATAAAACCAAAAAGTGCAAAAAAAAGAGGACAAGAGCAGGGATCGAACAGCTGACGTCACGACGTAGTGGAAGGGAGTAGAAGAGCCCTATTTGCGTAGCCCGAAGACGCCACCATAGCCGTTACTTCCACTGGAAGAGCCTGGTCTGTTAGGGGCGAGTCCACCATTTAAGGTGAACAAGCCCGCCAGGGGTTCCTGTAGCCCGTGGTTGCGCAACCCCCCACAGGTCGGGTTTTTAGGCTCAGCGCACCACACCGCTCGACCACACTGCCACTTGTCTGTTAGTTGAATACTTGTCAACCTGAGGTCCTTTATCAACCCCCTTCAAAGGCCAGTTTGCTGGCTGGCTGTGCCTTGGCGCCCATTCACCGGCAATCCTGTCCCGGCTGCCCTGGTTTCCGTTTCTCCTCTTCGTTACCACCACAGAAACAAGGAGCGTCGCCTTTTCACCTACGTCAGGTCATCTTGGGTTTTGCACCCGAGCAACACTTCCTGATTTTCCTCGATTCAACCATGCACGAGAGGTTGGTAGGTATGTACTGACTCGATTTCAATCCTATGTACAATGGAAGCTAACACCTCAGGCAGACAGACATAGTCTTCCCATGACCTTGTCGCCGCCACGGCCCTTCCGCATCACCATCACCCATTCCGTTCTTTCCGACCACCCCCAGTCTTTCATCAACGACATCAGAAGAAAGTGCCAGTAAACGCACTCTTAACCGCCTGCGCAACCAACATCTGGATCTGCACACCCGGATGGTAGTTGTTAAACCACAAACAGCTCACGCCGTCCTCATTGAAGCAAGTAGCATCGGGCGCTCCATACGCCGTCGGGTTCTTGATGGCCGTCTCAAAGGGCGCCACGGTATCGACGACTTTGCTGGTGGCATCGCAGTTGACCTCGAGGAAGGCTTCCATCCTGGAGGCCAGGAGGGAGTTGTACTTGGCGATGGCGACCTTTTGGGTAGCGACGGTGGTGGCACCCTCGCCGATCATCAGGGGGGTGTAGTAGATGGCTGTTGTTGCGATGGGTTGTTAGCAACTGACATTGTCTAGGTCCCAGAACGCTGAACGAGAGAAGAAAAGAAAGAAAAGGACTCACGAGCAGCACCCAAAAGCGCGAACGTTCTCACACCACTATCATACAACACCTGCAACCTCCCAAAATAACTATCCATGATCTGTCCATACAACGCATCCGTCTCCGATTCGCCCAACCACCAACTATTGCCCACATCATTGACACCAATCCAGACCGCAACAAGACTATTCTCGCTGTTCCACGGCGCATAAACCGGACGGCTGGCAATGCTCCCGCTGAACTGGGCGACTTGGTCGACGAAGCTCAGCACGGTGGGCGCGAACGGCGTGACGAGCGAGGCGTTGGTGGTGGCTCCACCCGAGGCGAAGTTGTAGGAGAGCGTGAGCGAGGTGTTGAGCTGAGAGGCCAGGAAGCCGACCCAGTTGAGCCCGCCCGAGGCGGTCCAGCCGGGAAGGGCAGGGTTGCCGAGAGGGTTGGAGGACGAGGGCTTGGAGCCGTTGATGTCGAAGCCAGTTTGGGAGTAGGAGTCGCCGAAGGAGATGAAGTATTTGACGGCGGTGGCGGAGGGGGCGGGCACGGAGCTGGAGCTAGTAGACTTGATGCTGGAGCTGGACGACTTGATGGAGGTTGACAAGGTCGTGCTGGCTTTGCTGGTGGTTGTGGGAGTAGCAGAGACGGTGACGAGCTTGGAGCTGGTGGTGACGACCGCGGCGGAGGTCGGCTGAGGGACGCATTGGTCTGGAAGTTGGTGGTCAGTAATTGTGACGGCTTGAGGAACTGAAGAGTGGCCGAATTGGAGGCGTCACCTACAGTAATAGTCGTTATACGACGTGCAAGTAGCTACCGAAGTGCAAGCCGAGCCGGCAGACTGCCATCCAACACCACCACATTGTTCCCACAGGGGAATATCAGCAGCGACAGCTAGCGCTGGGGCTAGAGCCATGAGGCCGAGTTTGAGAGCTGCCATGGTGGATCGTGGAGTTGGTCCTGGGGAGAGAATAGCACGCAGGATGATCGACAAGTCAAAGACGACAAAGACATGAGAAATCATCGTCAAGATATACATTATTGCACATGCATCACAGATCTGGACCGGAACAATGGGTATGGTACTCCTCTCTTTGCTAAGCTGAGATGGTGTAAGATGATTGGCGGAGTAATCAAGAAGACAGGGGTCTGAGTGGACCATTCGACCATCCGGAAATGCAGGAACGCGGAGGGAAAGGTTGCGTTCGACCGCCAACTGGCCAGCCAGGAATCCCTACCCGAACAGCCGCCGTTAGAAGTCTGTGGAGGCTCATCTGGGAATAGAATCGCCTCTTTCCCTGTTTGTGTCTAGCCCATGGGGTTTTATATTGTGTCCCGATGCCAAGGCGTATAGTCTGGTCGAGGTACGATGTGATGCTGCCAGTGATCCTAAACCGTGATATACATAGTGATGTCGAGATGTCGGCGGATGACGACGCAAAATGGATCAAGGGCGACAAGGGCCGGACGAAACGCTCTATTAGGGGTATATGGACGAAAAACAGACAAGGACCTTCCTTATGGGAGCAGAACACCAAACCCCGACACCACGCATCCTTCATCCGTCATCACAAACCATCTCCTTCCATATCGGAAGCAAAAAGAACACCACAGTCGACAACGCCGCAAAGATCGTTCCACCCACCATACTCTGCGCCACAATCTTCCTCTGCAACCTCCTCAGACTCCGTTCCTGCACCTTCAATCTCTTATCAAAGATCATCATCCTGCCTACCCTCTGTCTTACAGACCTCCTCTTTGTCTCCTTCCCTTCCTCATTTTCCTCCTGTCCACCACTCATCTCTACCCCTTCCGTCTTCTCCCCATCGTTCAACCTCTCCCACGGCAACCTCTGTCTCCTCGAGAACAGCAACAAAAAGAAACAGCTACCCCTCAATCCGCACAACACCAAACTCATCCCCACCACCCAAAACCCAAACCCGTCGAAACTCTCCCACCTGCTCCTTGCACCTCTGCCTTCCGTGAACGCCCTAACCAGAACCACCAGGAAGCCCAACGCCAGTGACACGAAACCCAGGAACGTAGCAAAGCAGATGGTCTCAAACGTCCCGTTGCTCACTCCCAGCCTGACGAAGTTGCGATGCGAGCACGAGTGAAGTAAGTGGTAGACATGGTCGGCGATCGGTCGGAGGATTTTCGGGTCCGGTAGCGTGCCGTGGGGTGTAGCAGCAAGTGCGTCGAGAGCAGAGCGGCGGAGGGACATGGGGAGGTTGAGTTCCTTTGGTGACGAAGGCAAGAGGAAGAGGGTGATGATCGTTTGGATTTCGGAAGGGGGGATGGGGCCCGGTTGAGGGGCGAGAAGGCCGAGGGTGGTGGACTTGTTGGCCGGGTCGGAAGGGTCGGGGGTCGGGTCGCTCGCGAGGACGGCGGTTCGGCTGTTGTTGAAGTTGTTGAAGAAGGTTGTCGTCGGGAACGCGAGGTTGGATGATGGGGCGCAGGGACCGCATGGACGGCAGGATGGGTGGGCGACGCTGGCGGCGCAAGGGGCGGAGGCGGCGATCAGCAAGGATATGCGACGGAGGGTTTCTCCCGCTGTTGTGGCTGTTGTTTGTTAGCAATTGGCCGAGTTCCGAAACTAACGACCCGGACTCCTGTCAAGTGCACTGTGCGGAGGATCATGTTTGTTCACATGGCGCTTAACCTACCCTTCTCAGAGTCTTCGTCTCCTTCGCCATCACTGGGCTGGTAGTGGCTCTTCTTGAAGACAGACGACGATACGCTTCCGCTTTCTGACGCCGTCTTGGCCAGGCCGTCGGAGTCTTTCTCGTAGCGGTAGGCAAGACCTGTGCTGTAGGACTCTTCGTAGTTCTTGAACCAGATATAGAACTCGAGATTCTCGGATGAAAACTCAATGTACTTGAGATACATGTAAAAGTCGTATAGTGACATTGGACTACCTGTCAATACCACCTTGTCAGCATATCATCCACCTGATGCAACTCTTGGATGTCCACTTACATGTCTTGTTTTGAAGTATACGCTCGAGTCGTAGTCGACTCGGTATCATTCCCTCCCTTCCCGCATATGGACTTGGTGACCTCTTTCCAGAGCTGGCATTGTTGGCGTATTCCTTGAAGTTCCTATACTCCGGCTTTTTGTACCAGACCAGCCATTCCGGAAACTGCATGATCGACCCGGATAATCGCTATATCTCCAACATGAATCGTCCCGCGGTTTTAGTTCTCTGGCCGTGAAGGAAAGAGATAGATGAATGGGAATCAAGGATTTGGAAGTAAAAAAAGGTCCTGGGGGTTATGGGGGCACGAACTAGCTTTGTATCAGGCTCCTTACACAGACAACAGTAGGTCAGCAGGCTTGCTTGGTTGGTTAGTTCAGCCAGCTAGGCAAAGGGCGGAATAGCACCGTGCTTTGACCTTGCTTGGTTTAATGGCTTGGACCACACCACCGCCATGCTGGAAACCTAAAACAGACAAGTACGTAGATCGGGTTAGGCAGTATCCGGGCGTCCAGACAAAGGGCGGACGCCACCAGGTACTCCCGTTGGTTGATGGTGTTGACGTTCTCTCGAAGGTATTCGCGAAGAACAAGCAAGATGAGGCAGGGCCAAGCTGACCACAAGAGCTCTGTTAACATCAGTTCAGCTGCTCCACACCAGACGTTCGTTAGCGAAGACTTGATCGTCTAGACAAGGGTGGAGGGCGCCACGCGACGTATGTTCGGACCGTCATTCAATAAGAACATGTGGCTCGCCATGCCTTTTACCCGTTGCATGCCAGCCCTTGCTTGTTTGCAACTCGCCCAGTAAAATGTTTGCGTGGCCCCCAAACCAGCCGTGTTCATCCCAATCTGAGGCTCATCCCACATCGTTCATTTTACATTCTTGCGGTTTGCCAGGTGGTTGGCTCTCCAGTGCTCCCTTACAGTGGTCGGTACACGTGTAGGCATCCTCTTTGCTTCTGCAATTTGCCGATCACCTCGCTTTTCTCGCTGGGCCAACACACCGGAATCTCACCGAATCCAGCATGGCCAAGACAGGACGATCAGGATCCATGCGCAGAAAGTCGACCTATCAGGGAGCATGGTGGCGTTATTGGTTTAACTTGAGCGATAATTCCCTGCATGATGGCACGAATTTGGTGTCCATGTGGGATGCCGAGATCGAAACGAGGTGGAGGAGCTGAACAGAAGCTATCGATGCTCTGGGACTTAGCCAGGGGTTTTCGCTTCTCGACAACATCCATGCCTGTAGGGCCAGTAGAGTCCACGCTGCCCTAGAAGACGACGCTTTGACATTCGGAATCGCTTAATCGGTTGTCGGGAGGAATGAGGGTGGATATTGACAGGTCAGGTCAAGGGAACTGAAAGGGAAGACCGTTGATCAGCTCGGAACCATTACGGTGGTGGCTTAAAGGCTTCGGAATGGAAAGAGGAATACGCTAACCGATATCTGATGGCGCCAGCGCTTTGCTTTGTCTCGGCACGGAGAATTGTTCCGTGTGTTTGTCTCACTTCATTGTTGCTTTTCTTTTCATCGACAATATCTTTCAACGTCTTTCTCTGTTCCGTCATCTCCGTCTTTGTTTCTGTTCAATACCTTTTTCTTAGCGTATGCAAAACAGTCAAGTGCTCTCACCTACCATCACCGTACAGCCGAAGCTCCCCGACTTACTCAGATTAGCAGCATAGCTGTTTGACCAGGACAGCAGATGGGGCTCAACTCACCTAGAACCACAGCATTCTCCAAGCTCGGAAAATGGTAATTGGAACCAAAAAAACCGGGAACCTGCGAGGTCTCATGGACACCGGTGGGTGAAGATAGCCTTGCTCGCGAAGGGGAGGACTGCGCCGTTTCTAGGCCTGACAAGTAGATCCCACAGATCGCAAAAGGAACCTCGTCGGTACGAAACTGAATGGTTGGTTCCCATATCAGCGGCAGCAGATGCCCAGAAAGACTAGAGAAGAAATGGAAGGTTGTCCTGCTGCAAGATGCGCCGAATAGATGTCGAAATTCCAGGAGTTGTAGACGCCAGGACAGACCCATTAGCCTCTGCCTCGGTCATTGAAAGAAACTAAGGCAAAGAATGGGCAAACGGGAGCAGAGTCGAGTCGAGGAAATGCCCCGCCCGAATGGGAATGAATGAAGTACTTTGGACTAGGTCGTTCTTTCCTCCATATCTTGCCAAGATAAGAATTTGGGACCACAACAGGAAAGAACTCCCCAAGCAACACCTGCACCAAAATTCGCGCCTGGAGTCCTGGAGATCATCAACCTGGCGTATGTTGACTCCACGCAGGGCTTTTGCTTTTGCAGCTTGATTGACACTACAACTCTTGTTGGGAATTCTTGCCCAAGCGTATTCATCCTTCTCGGCAGCGGAATCGTTAAAGGGGAAGATGCTAAGGCTGCAGAAGAAAAGATGATGCGTAACCGGTGTCATCATTGCGTTCCTCCATCTTTTCGTTCCGTGCTCGTCTATCCGATACATCTGGTCTTGTGAAAGATCTAATCGCAAACATGGATTAGACGGACGTACCACCGATTCTGCAACACATCGTGCTGGGATTGATGCAAGATGGCGTTATAGCAAACATGTGATTAACCCGTGGAATCAGAGGTTTGTTGAACAGCGATTGGTAGAATAAGCACAGTCTGGCTCGGAAGACGGCCGGTATCTCCATGAACTTCAAGTACTCCCTTGATTCCTTTCAACATCCATGTTTTTCTCGTCGCAAGTAATGTGTGAAGCCTGGACATCTCCTACTCTCTCCTTATGCCCAACGGCATCCGTCCATTAAAAAGATGGTGGTGTAGCGCATCCTGCCATTGCTTCTCAAAGCTCCAAGCTTTCACTTGATAAGAAAGCAAGCAACCAACAGCACCTCGCAGATCCAGCGTCGACCCGGTTTCGCCAGTGCTACCTAGGAAACGACGTTCCAAGATGGAGCACAGGAAAGGCAAAACCATCGTGCCCACCATGTGGGGCACCATGAACCTTTTCCCGGTGTTGGCACTTGTCTTTATCGTCCTCAGGCTTTATTGCAGGCGTTGGCTTAAGAAGGCAACGACTGGTTATCTGGATGATTATGTGTTGATTTTCTCCTGGGTGCGTAACGATCGTTATAACCACCCACCCGACGAAGCTAACGTCAAATTCTTGAAGATCCTGATGGTCATAACCTCCACCATAGGTCTCATGCTTGCCAAGCACGGCGTTGGCACAGCCATCGTCGAGGGAGATGAGATCATAGTCGAACCAGAGGTGATGCACGCTCTTCTTTTCTGGACCGCAAACCTGTTACTCTTCGGCATCAACGCGATCGCTTTCTCCAAAGTGTCTTGGTTCATCACCCTCATTCGCCTCGTCACCAATCGTTGGCAAAAGGTCGTGCTCTGGGTCCTCATGGTGTTCAGCACCGCCGCCCTGTTTGCCGCTTCCACTTTGGGGTACTACCAATGCCATTTCGAGCCCGATGGGACCGGGAGCAAAAAGAAAAGGTGTCTGAATAACAGGTTTGCCATCATATTCAGCTTCGTGGTCGCCATTTACTCGACTGTCCTGGTAAGAAACTTGTCATGCGGCCCCTGACCCTCCATGCTGCAAGCTCTTTTTGGTGCTAATAGCGGAACCCTCTAGGAATTTGCTTTGTCGGCCGTTCCCGCCTATGTCGTTTGGAAGTTGCCACTCAAGCGGACCACCAAGATCGGCATCGTCTGTGCCACGAGCGTGGGCTTTGTGTGAGTAGCGTAAATTGCCTTGATGGAACGACTGAATGCTGATATTTCCCGTAGGTCGGCGATGATGGGAGCCTTGAGAACGAAGGCATATTATGATCACCTGTTTCCACTGGGAAAGTTACCCGAAATGTATTCCCTAGGATGTGTCATCATGTTTGCGGTCCTCGAAGTGTGCACCACAATCATAGCCGCTAGCATCCCCTTCCTTCGTCCGCTGGTAAAGAAGATGGCTAAAGCCTATGACGAGGACGACTTGTCGTGGCCATAGGTGTCTTGTCTGGGGAACGAAGGAACGACAAGAGGTTTAATCAGTTCGGAACATCGACTTCAGGTATCATCCTGTCAAGAAACTCACGCGGGACGGTGGCCTCGGACGCAGGACTCATGCTGAAGCAATTCTTGGACCTTTTTAGCACTTGGCAGTGTCTGCGCCACTATCTTTTGGGCAGGATATGCCTAGGTACTGTATCGGTATGTACTGTAGCAGTACGGCCCCGACCACGATCAAGGCTACAACGCAGATGTCTGCAGGCGGGCAGTGTGGCGGCGAACTGTTGGTGCGTGACCGGGTCGTCAACGGCGACTTCTGCTGGTTGTTTGCCCATCAAAATGGCAATGGGGTCGCGCAGCTGGTTGAATGGCACAGGGTGATGCGGACGAGCGGGGCGGCGTGTGATTTCGAGTTTTGGAAAGATTTATCAAGGTGTCGGTGTCAAGGAGAGACGTTATCGATGGGATGAAGTGGGAGAGAAGAAGATGGTCCAGGCACAAAGTGGAACAGTCCGGGGAAGTGGTTCCAAATTGGCATCATGCTCGGAGGGGAGGCTGAGACACTGATGGGGGGTGGGGGACGGGCGGGAACGGAAAGGGCCGAAAAAGACCCAAGCCACAGGGACCTCGGCCCTATAACTTTCCCGCTATAGGAACCTACACCCGACCTCATCGCATCGCCAGAGATATCATACCCGTTGGGGAGAGTGGAGCAGTTCCTGTCTGTTCCCCAACTCTGCTAGGCAGAGTTGCCGTACTGCATGGGGGTGTGCGCAGGAAACAGTAAATTTAGCGTAAAATGACAGTTGAAATTTTCAAACGTTTACCAGCGCGCCAAGGATTGAACAACCGTTAGTAAAAATGTAAACGTTTGCAGTCCGAGTCGTTTTGGCATGGCCAAACGTCTAAAAATTATCCCAAGGCCTTATTCTATAGTACAAAAGGATGGTATACCTTTTTGGTGCTTCTTTTTCTTTTTCTTCTTTTTTTTCTTCTTAGTGATGCATCTTCTTGGTGTTCTTGGTGATGCATCTTCTTGGTGTTCACTTGGTGTTACACTTTAGTGTTTAGACTCAACTTTCAAATTGGGATATTACGAAAAATATCATACGGTTAGGATTCGAATGGAGGATTTGGGTAAAAGATCAATTTCTATCTGCGCGCGAGACTACTTAGCTAAAAGACTATTACTATCTAATCAAAGAAAGTATTCGAAGGTAAAGTTTATAAATAAGAAAGTACTCCCTCTTTTAACTCTTAGCTTAGGATTTTTGAGGTAGATGTTTAACCCTAAACGTCTAAGAATTCCCAAACGTTTGGCCATATCAACCGATATTTTACCGTTGGGTCTACTTAAACGTCTAATATAGCTAACGTTAATATTTTATAACGTTTAACAGCATTTTATAGTAAACTTACAATAATTTAAGTTTCAACTGTCGAATAACTGTTGGCTAAACCCCCCCCCCTTTTAGTACGGTGGTCACAAAACCACCGGACATTATAAAACCCCACCGGATAGCAAAAATCGGGTATTTTCTATAGGGATTTTCTATAGTATTTAATTATACAACAACCAATAGTCCAAATATGACCAAAACTTGTATATAGGTTCATAAGTAGTTATATAACGTAAATATGATTTTTACTATGTCTTCCTACTTAAGCTACAAGTTTTACTTCCATTTTATGATAAGTACAAAAATTAGGTATTTATATTAAAAATTCTATATAATTCCAAGATGCGTGCAACCTTTTATTGTTTTAGTATTAGTATACAAATTATAGCTGCTATATTATATAGTTAACCTATAATATACAATAGAGTAAAAATATTTTCTAAATAATTATTGAATTTAATTATTCATTATTTATTAAATACAACGTTGAATAATTAATTTAATATACGTGTTCAAATTACATAAAATATTATATTAATACTATTAAATTTACTAATGATTCATGGATATACTCAAGTAATATATAGTATGTATTCTAGTTTGTTATTTTAATTTAATTACTATTTCTATTAATTAAAATTAAATTATAATTGAATATAAATTAATCAAGTATAGCTATTTTATTAGAACTACATATTTATATTATAAGAATACTATAGAATATTATGAGTAATATTACACTATATTTAGTAAGTCATTAATAGTTTTACATCTATTAAAACCTTTTATTTTGTTTAATATATATTTTAAATAAATCTTTTTACTTTTTTTAGAGCTTATTATATTTATATTAACTTCAAGGATAACGGAGATATTTACAACTTTATATTTATATTAACTACTTTTTTTGTAATCAAATTGTTTACGTTACTTTATTTCAAAATTATCTTATATATGTTAATATTAATTATTAATTTTAAATTAATTACTTCACTTACTTTTTAATATAACTAATTACTATACCTTATTTAAAAGGGTTATTCTATATATATTAATCCTATTTTATAATTTCGAATATAATTATTATAAAGGGTTAAATAGAATTAATATAAATATTAATTAAAAAAATTTAATAAGGTTTTATAAAGACAATAAGAGAAAAAGAAGTATTTATAAACTAAACCCAATGAATTATCCTTTAAAACGGATATATATCTTTATATATATAGGTAAATAAATAACTAATAGATTGAATTGTTTGATTAATTGTATTTTATACATTAATTAAGGGTTTCCTTAATATATATTATTCAATAATTTAATTACGGTTATTACTTCTATAATAATTATTTTTATTTATTTTATATTTAAATTAACTACGTTATTGTGAAAGCGTGATCCTACGAGAGATTCGACTACAAGACTAGGAGCCACAAATCAAAGTAATATTAAGTGTAAGGAGGAAAAGGAAAGTAGTCAAAGGAAGGCATTATAGTTCTGGATATATAAGTCAAAACTGCCAGTCGTCGCCGCCTTCCTAATCCGTACGTCTTATCGATAAGAATATAAGCCTCATTCTATCTGATGTACTATAGTACCCTATACTTAGCACCCTATTGCGTAGTAGCTAGTGCTCTGGTAACCTGTCCAGCTATGCCATGATAGTTATCTTTTATAGAAGGATTATATTATATATATAAATCGTACCTTTTAAAGTTAAATTAATTATTTTAGTTATTTTAAAAATAAACTTTTTATTTAACTTTATCTTATATAAAAAGGTTTATTTTCTTTATAATATTTACATTATATATATTAACCTTATTTATCGATTTTGAATTATTTATTTTATTTATTCTATATTTAAAGTAATAATTTTACTACTTTATTATTCTATTTATATATAAATGATACCTATTACCTTCGTTGAATCCAAATTAACTTAATTACTTACTCTTTAAACTTACTACTTCATTACCTTGATCTTTTATTATTTCATTATTTTATACTTTTATTACTATATTTTTATATTAATTATCCTTCCCATTTTTATATATAAAAGATTCACTTCTTTACTTTATATTAAAATTAATTACTTGATTATTATAAAATTAATATTATAAACTTTATTATACGTAATTCTATCATAGTTTACTACTATAATTAATTATATATTTATATAATTTAAAGATATTCCTTAAAATTACTATAACCGAATTAATTATAGTACTTTATAATAAAATACCTTATTTAAAAATAAAATTTTTGAAAATAATTTACGAATGTTTCCTTTATCCTTTATATAATTATATATTTTTATATTAGGACTATATCCTTTATTTAGAATATTAATTATATGATTACTTTATTTATATATTAATTTTAATTATTATTTTTATATAATGTAAAGTAATTTGCTTATTATAAGGGTTCTATTAAGTAGGTACGGTAGTAGTCCTAAAAAGAGCTTATAATAATTAATAAAGAGGAAAAGGTCTAAGCTAATCTAGTACTTAAATTAGGTATCATTAAGTATATACTAGGTAATAATGTATAGAATATACTAAAAAGAATACTAAGGCTATATAGTGGTAAGTAAGCCCGCGGTAAGTAAGCCCGTAGTAAGTATAGGTTTAGCTTATACGAAGTATAAATTAAGCAAATACCTTTAACCGTTAGCCCCGTAATATTTATATTATATTAAAATTAATTACTTTATAATGTATATATTGTGCTATTCTATTTATATATTAACTACTATTATTACGTTAATATAAAATAAATTAATTCAATTACATTATATTAAATATTTGTCTAATATTGAATTTAATTACCGTACTATTATCATTATTGTTTAAATTATTTAAATTTATTAAAGGGTATAATAACTAAAATAGATTCAATAGCTATAAGTTATTTTTGGAATTCTTTTATATAATCAAATTTCGTAAGAATTCTAAAATTATAATTTAAACCGTTAGCTTATACTTTCCTTATATTAATAGTCGGAGGGTATATTAAGAGGAAAAATCCAAACGACTACGTTAAATATAATATTTAATTAAAGTAAATATAAATAGTTAAAATAAATAAATACTAATAATTATATACAAGGTTTTCCAAAAGATTTAATTAAAATAAGTATTTCAAATGTTAAATATTAGAAGCGATTATTTAAGATTACAAAATATATCGTTTATAAGTTTTAATGAAAAAGTTTATATAAACGGTTAAATATTATAAGGTAAAATTTTAAATTATCGTAAATATTATATAAAAAGTTAAATACTATAATATAATACATAAAATTATATTTAAAATTACTTAAAAAGTTTTTAATTAATCTCATAAGCAGACTATTTAAAAAACTTTTAAATATTCTTTTATAAAGTAGAATATTAATAGTTTAATATATATATTACATAATAATTATATATATATAACAAATATGCAAGTTAAGATCATATTATATTAATATAAGAGATATTATAATAAAAATATGTAATATTTTTATATACCCTATATTTTTAATTAGATATATCCAATTATATTCGAATATATATTCGTAATTAAAATTCTATTTTATATATAATATTAACCTTTATATAAAGTATAAAAATCATCTATATTATATTAAATAATTTAAAATATAATCGTAACGTACGTAGCGTACGTAGTATATATAAATAAATAAGATAAAGAACGCCCTTTATAAAATAAAAGATTCCTTTATTATTTATTAATTTTACAAATATTTTAATTTCGAAAATAAATTCATTTATTTATTTCTAATTTATAAAAATAAATAAAGTATTTTCAAAATGTTTCAAATATAAAGGATTTAACTATATAATTGGTTTCCTAACTATATAACTATACCGCCTAAAAGATTATAAGAGGAAAAAATTATTCGAAGGAAAAAGGGTTTTAAAATAATTAAATATTATTTATGGATATTTCTACTAATTTATAATATTTTTATACAAATTATATATTATTCTCTTTGTTATTAACTCCTTTATATATTTATAATATTTATTCCTTCGAAATTCTATTAAATAATCCTATTTCTTAATATTAGAAAATTAAATTCAATTTTACTAATTATTTCCGGTTAAGAACTAATATGGGAGGTTAATATAGAGGGTTACGTAATTAGGATAAGGCTTCTATATATTACAATATAATAGGAAAAACGTAATATAGAAATAAAAGAAGAAGTTAATATAAAAGGAAGGAGGAGGCTATCCTAGCTAGCCGTTTATATAAAAAGAATATACTATATAGGCCTAGGGTATGGGCTATAGAGTGGCTAAAGCTCTAAGTGCTAAGATTAAACCTAGTATAGGCGTCTCTATAATAGACTAGCTAATTTGGGTTGTTATTACTAGACTAAGCTATAATATAGGAAAGATATAAAAATCTAGGCATTTCCCTATTAATAACTCTATAGTTTTATATATAATATTTTCGCGGCTATTAGGTAAATATTTAAATACGATTTTATAAATATTCTAAAGAACAATAGGTTTAGTTTATAAAGTTTATTATTATAAAATTGTAATTTATAAAACTAATAAAAATTTATATCCAATTTTTAAATTTTATTAATATATATAAATTTCTATTTAATACCTTTTTTATAAATTCATTATTAGGGTTCAATTTTAATTCCTTTCCGTACTTATCCTATTTTTCTAAGTATTTTATTATATTTAAAAATATATACAATTATATGTTTCAAATCAAAATCTATTTAAATTATCTTTTCTTAAATTCTTTATAGAGTTAGCATTATTAGAGTACGGTATATATAATAAGATAAAGTAGATCTATTAAGTAAAGAAGTATTAAATAAAAGTATAATTTTAATAATTAGGCCCAATTCGATAGAATTATAAGGTTTCAAACTTGGTGAGAAACGCTACAGTTTTAAAATAAGGTATTTAGTTCTATAACTTGTAGTAGGCTGGTTATTATAGTAGGATACGTGCAAGTAGGTTCTTTAGATTGAGAAAGAAGAAGGGAATCAATAGAAGGTCAAATCAAATTTTTTAGTTAAGGTTTAGTAGACTTATAGTACTACAAAGTTGAAAGGTAGAGGTTTAGCCTTTTCGGGGCTGCATTTTGCTGTCCGGTTGGGTTTTGTGATGTCCGGTGGTTTTGTGACCAACTCTGTGTAGCAGAGTTGGGGAACAGACAGGAACTGCTCCACTCTCCCTAACGGGTAATAACCATTCTGCCGGTTCCGTCTTGATGGATGCTTAAACAAGCAAGAATGGGCATCCTCAATATCTCCCGCTCATCCGTTTGTACTATCAAACGCTTTACGTGACGTGCATTGTCGGGCATGATCCAAGAACTAGTGCAGTATTAGTCGTTACCTGAGAAAGGCACTAGCACTAACAGAACTAACGGCTAATTCCTGCTCGCCCTGTTAGTTCACAAGCCAATAGGATGGATCATGATGTTACATGCAGATGTGTTCCCCCCACAAACAGGCTTCGAATGCTCTAGATAGATTCCTCCAACCAATCGACCCCTCTTCATCGCGTCTTTTCAACGCGTCTTGAACATAAAAGACAGCCCTGTGTTCTCTGACTCTTTGTCGTCAGGGCAACGCTTCTGTCTCCTTTCATCTGGTAACGGAGGCTCGGACATCATGGCCGACCATCAGCCAACACAAGCACCTCCAGTCGAGGGGAATAGCAACTCTGGTCCAGCCCTCCAAACCAACAACGTCCCCTCCGCTAGACCCCCAACAGATGGCACCGAATATAGAATATAGTCAGGCCGACGATGGGTCCGATCGAGACAGCGTAACAAGTGAGCTGAGCACGCAGGACTATACGGTCAGCCTCAAGGATGATCTACTCAAGGCTCTCGATAATGTCAAAGTCGCCGGTTCCTTTGCTTCTTTCCGCAAGCTCCAACATAGACCTCCTGCCGGTCTTCACGTCGATGGCGTTGGCGACATCTCTATGCCTCTTGGCGAGACCCAAGCCCGCCAGTTAATTGCAAAAGCACGCCAGGCTCCCTACGGCAGGGGAAGCGAGACCATCGTCGATACAAGCGTTCGAAATACCTGGGAACTCGATGCAGCCCAGTTCACCTTCAACAACCAAAGGTGGCCGGGCTATATCCAGTCTGTGTGTGCCAAAGTGGCCGCCGACCTAGGCATCAAGTCGCCTATCCGGGCAGAGATATACAAGATGCTCATCTATGAGCGCGGTGCCATGTTCAAAAGCCATACCGATACCGAGAAAATCCCCGGCCAGTTCGGCACCCTTGTCATCGCTCTCCCCTCTGCCCACAAAGGCGGAGACGTGGTGGTCAAACATTGCGGCGAGACAAAAACATTCAAGACCTCGGAATATAGGCAGTCCTTTATCTGCTGGTACTCTGATGTACACCACAAGGTGTGCCCTGTCGAATCCGGATATCGATGGGTATTGACCTACAACCTCGCTCTGAATCCGAATGCCGTTCGCCCTTCAGCCGGTCTTGTACGCTCCGAGACCAAGGCTCTCCGCCACACCCTGCGCAAATGGCTCCAGGAACCCGAAGAGTCGCGGCAGAATGGCCTTTATTATGTCCTGGACCACGACTACACCGAAGCAAGCATCAACCTGAACAGCCTAAAGACGCGTGACTTGGCACTTGGCCAGGTCCTGAACAACGTGTCCAAAGAACTCGACTTTGAAGTCTTCTTTGCTCTTCTAGAAAAGGAAGAGTTTGGAGAGACTGAGATAGACCATGATGAATATGACAGGGGCTCTCGGTATCGCGGGTGGGGTGAAGACAGTGAGGAGGAGGAGGAGGAGGAGGAATCCTACCATCATCTGGAAGAGATTCTTGATGTCAAATACCAGGTCAAGACAGTTCGAGACATGCATGGTAGGCCAGTTGTCGACGGTCTAGCACTCTACGCAGAGAAGGACATCCTTCAAAACGGCGAGGATGCGTACGACGATGTGTTCAGCGGTGTTGAACCCGAGGAGGAGTACGAGGGCTACATGGGCAACTTTGTAAGTACATCTTGCCCTTTCGGTCTAGAACACAGCGAAGCCAATACTAACGTACCTACTCAACAGGGTCCGAGCGCGACACATTGGTACCGAATCACTGTAGGCATTCTGTCACTTTCATATCTTCCTCTCGCTTCCTTAAATGTTCCCATCACTAACTGCCCTCTTTCCAAGGCTCTCCTCCTTGTCCCATCCGCCTCGATTTTCGAATTCTTCAGCAGTAATGCCCAAAGCCTTTTTTCAAGTAACAATCTCCGATCCTTGATCAGTTATTGTGCCAGGTCAAGCATGCGCTATATGGAGTCGGATGAACACCGTGCAACGCTCTCGTTTCGGGCCGTGACGAAACTCTGCGGAAGCTTTTGGTATCCATCCAATGAACGCCTCGGACATAGGTCGAAACCAAAAGCAATCGATGGGAACGACCTTGTGAATATTCTCACGGCTGCACTTGAGCTGGGAGAATATGATTTCTTCGAGGAGGCCTGTATGATGCACGGAGATGTACTTCCGACTTCTTTTTTCACATGGGCCAAGCAGTGGCTCAAGGAGTCAACATCGGATTCGGACTTCGACGACATCATGGAACAAGGGTACGTTTTGTGCCATCAAGATCATATATGGATGATGAACACAAACTAACAATGATACACCGTTAGGTTGACTTACGTTGTCGAGGCATATCCCTTTCTGCCTGAGCAGTTAGCAGCCCTTACGAACCTCACCCCGAAGCCCGAAGAGGCGGGCTGGTCCGCCAGCCTACGTGATAAAATATCCACGTGGGCGCACGACAAGCTCAAGAATTGCCTCGAAGACTCTTTCAAGGAGCAGGAACTCGGTAGTGACGACGGGAAAACCATGATCGAAATGGCTTTAATCGCTCCGGATCCATCGCGCTTCCTCACTGCTAGGTATGTCTTTCTCCTCAATGTCATGGTGAATCTATGGATATAACCTAACCCTCCCCAAGCGTAGTTCTAATGCTGGATCCAGCGCGTCATTCAATAGCCTCCTTCATCGCTTTTTTGGCCCGGCTGTGGAAGGAAGGCTCAACCGGCGCCATTTCTCGTGACGATTGCAATGCCATTTACAGGACTATAGCCAAGCGGTTTCTTGCCTCAGCAGACTTCTCCAAGGCAACATCCGAAGGTGGGATCAAACTTGAGCATGGAAACAAGCGGCAACGGACCAGCTATCACGGCGGCAACGCGAATCCTACGACGTAACAACTCCGAACCACAATCACCTTCGATGAACTCGTCAACTTCTACGACACGCTAGTCAAGATCAGCACCCCAGACGACGACTTGGCCACAAAATTCATAACCAAGCTGAACGACGCTGTCCCCCGTCTACCCGTCGACCACATGCACGAACTCTGGCTTCCCTTCCTCTGTTATCTCATTCCGGTCCTGACCGCCAACGCCATCCTTCTCACCACCCCCGTGTACCAATTCCTCTACCGCTCCACGCTCACTCGCTACATCAAGAAATTCGTCGGCAAGCAGCCCGTCCAGTCCACCTCACTGGTCCGCCCGCGTGTCAACTGCTCCTCCCCCTTCTGCATCGACTGCAATGACCTCAACGACTTCCTAGAAAGCCCCACCGAGCGCGTCAACCGCTTCAAAGTCAACAAAGAACGCCGGCACCATCTGCACCAGATGCTCGACCACCACAACATCGACTGCACGCACGTGTCTGAATGCAACTCGACCCCGTACACGTTGGTGGTGACCAAGACGTTTAAGCAGCAGGAGCAGTTGATGAAGGAGTGGAAAGAGAGGAAGGGGTACGCGGAGAAGAGGTTCCGGGACTTTCAGACGCACTCGCCGCTTACGCCGGAGTTGAGGGTCTTGTTGGGTGACCAGTTTGATAGGATCATGGGCATGGAGGATACATACCCCAACTCCGCGGTAGCCAGACGCACAGCACCGGCACCGGGACCGGCATCAAGACCTTTGGCGTCTGCATCGGGGCATGTCACGGGTAGATCTAGAGCGGGTGCTTCTGGGTCGAGTCGCTACACGCCCGCTCCTGTGGCAGGTGTGAGGAGATCTCGGAGCATAAGGTTCGGGGACGGGGTGGAGATTATTGACCTGACAGATGATTGATGATATGTGTAATTTGGTATAGCTGACAGATGTTTGGTGTATAATATGTTGACATACTGTCTGGTTTTGGATAGGGATGGGGTCATGGCGTATATTGTTTACTTTTTGGTAGGAGGCTACGTGGGTAAGTGATGGATATATGGACACTGCTGAGGACTTGGATGGTAGGTTCCACTTGGATTAGGCTACCATTACGGGGAAAGCTCGCTGCCCGTTAGCCAATGCCGCCACGTTTGGCAAATCTCTTACCAGTAAGAATTAGCGGCAGTAGTTGCGACTCGGGAAGCGAATGCGCTAACGAAAGGCCTATAAAATGGCCTGGACCCCGTTCAAATGATTCCGTTTTCTCGTGTAGGTTTCCGCCGACTTGAATCTCCGATTAAACACTCTCCCTGATCGTTCTCTTAAAAAGTTACAATACGACATCCTGGAACTGACGACCCAAACCAAGATGGCGAGCTCTCTCTTCCTACGTCTTCCACAGGAATTACACGTTCTTATCGGTGACAACCTCAAACAAGATGGTAGCCTCAACGCCCTAGCAGCGCTCTCTAGGACCTCAAGGTGTCTCCGTTCGTCCTACGAACCAACGCTATATCAGGGGCTCGTACCTGAGAGTGACGACAACGACAACCCGGCATGCCAGCATGCTCTAATATGGGGAGCTCGCCACAATTCCATACCCGTCATGGCACAGGCGAAAGCGTACGGAGCCGACCTTGACAAACAAGTCAAGTATGCCATTGGCCGGGTGGACTGGGTAACCTGGAGTGGCCCTTATAATCCCAACGCACCACCACCTATTGTCTATGCGTGGGGCTCAGCACTGCAGCTTGCCGTCCACGACGGGCATGACGATGCCGTGCAGTGGCTTCTTGACCAGGGAGCCGAACTCGACGACGTTGATAATCCTTCTGTCGACGTTTGCCGCTGCTGCGAGAGACACGGCGCTCCGACAGGAAACCGCTCGATTCTGCATCTGGCAACCTGCGCTGGGCACGTCTCGACGCTGCGGGCTCTACTAGAACGCGGAGCTTCTCTCGACGTGGCAGAGGAAATTGACCGTGAACACGCCCTCCACGCCACCCTTTCCACCGAGTTGGGCAATAGTAGAAATAATAAATTTGAGCCTTTGGCCATCTTAACAGCGCTCCTCGACCACTTGGCCCTGGGCATCACCGCTGAAAGCGCGAAATCCGCCGCCCTAAACTCGGTCAACAAAGGTGGGCTCACCCTCCTTCAGATGGCCATTGAATACAACCACATTCCCGTTATGGAACAAGCTCTCCATGCGCTAGTTGGCGCAGGCGCCAGCCTCGGACCCCTTCCACCCACCGCCCAAGGGACCGAAGGAGGTAGAAGATGCATGACCCCCTTGCTCCACACGCTGCTGGAAGACCGTGGCTTCGAAACCATTCACCAACTGCTCGACCTCGGCGCGGACATCAACGGCGACCGACCTGACCCAGTCCAGACTCAGCCACAGTGGCAAAGCCCTTTGCACTTTCTGGTCAGACACCTGGACCAAGGAGCGATAAAGCCCGGCGCCCCGCTTTACCGTGGGGACCTCTCCCTTTTATACGAAAGCGAAGATCAAGGCCGCTGGCATAGAGGAGATGTAGTGGATCTGCTTCGTCGTGGCGCGTCTCTGGACATCCAAGATGCCCAAGGACGAACACCCTTGGGAAGTGCCATGTCCTATGGCGGGGGACATCTCTCTCTGCACCGGAGACTGGGGGCGTTGAAGATGGTCAAGGTCATGTTGAAGAATGTCGTCCCAGGACAGCCGGGGTCCGAGGGTGGAGTTTCAGAGGAATCGATAACCAAAGCAAAGGAGTGGATGGGGGCGACGGTAGTGGAGAGGGCCCGAGGGCCCGAGCACGGTGAGTTGACACCAGGACCGGACCCTTGGGGCCGAGGGTTCATTGTGCAGAGGGGTTCGTGGGAAGGGCGAGAGAGGATACTGTCAGCGCTGGAAACAAGTCAAATACAAATAAATATGGATCTGTATTTATTTGAGTGGGTCAAATACGTGTTTATATTTATTTGTATTTATTTGTATTTATTTACTTGCCCATATTTGCCAAGACCGCGGGTGCACTGCTAACCCTTACCCTGACCCCGGTCATCCGTCCAAAGTCCGGTCCGCGGGCAAAATGGAAACATTTTTGTCACCCAAAAAGATTCTGCCGTCCGCCAAGAAAGGCGGTCAAATAGCCAAATCAAATATGGACATCGTATTTATTTGGGTCAAATATCCGGACATGTGTATTTATTTATTTATTTATTTGTATTTATTTGTATTTGAGTTTGTATTTGGGTTATTTCCAGCGCTGGATACTGTTGAAGTGGGCGGAATAGGAAAGGGATCGGGGGGAGGTTAGGTAGGACGAGGCCGTGGGGTGGACGGTCTTCTCAGGTACATGGGTTTGTAGGCCTATTCATTTGCAGACGTCAGCTCGGGTGCTTAAGATCTGGAGAAGAGGCGCAAACCCCGACAAGCGGCAATAGCACAAAGAGATGAAAGTAGATGGGCCAATAGGAGCAAAAGGAGAGATGCTTGAAGACTACGGGTTCGTGAGTGCACAAAGACGATTGTCACTAGGATTGGAAACTTACTCAGACAACTTTCAACGTGACTTTCTATTCTCAACTCTCTCTTTGTTTATTTTCTATGTCTTTCTCTTAGCGTATCCAAATCAACCATGTGCTCTCACGGTCTCACCTACCTTATCGTACAATTCAAGCTCCCTGACTTGCTCAGATCAGTAGCACGTGTCTCTGACCAGGGAACAGATGGGGCTCAACTCACCTAGAACCACGTTACTATCCTCCTGGTTCGCTCTGGGGCGTTCTTCCTAGAACAGGTAGAGCGAAGGATCTGTAAGGTGAATCTTCAACTTACCCACCCACCGCCATTGTGCGTATATTGACATGTCGATGGTCATCCAAGTATCCATGGTACCTTCGGAAAGGTCAGAAGACACAGAATACGACCGCGACCGGCCTCGAGGAATGCCCTCCCATATATCAATGGCGTGGTGTCCATGATGGTGTACATCATGGGCTGAGCAAAAGCCGTGGACATGGTTGTCCTGTGGATAATGCCCATGATAATGTACATCATGGGTTGAGCAGAGGCCGTGGACGTGGTTATCGTGGGGCTGATGAAAACCGCCGAGTTCGTACAAAGGCAGAAGGTGGTCCTCATTGTCGGCAGGAACAAGCGACCGGGGATCACGACTGGGCGCTTTGTCCCAACGGGCGCCATAGCGGATGTGAACTGTTGAACATGTTAGTGTCTTGACAAGGTGCCCCATCAGGAGGCAAAAATAAAAGGCACCCACAATGATGTCCTTTTTGGGATTACTGGTAGCTGGGCCACCTGCCATCCAGTCCTTGACCCACAGTGCAATACCGATTGAACTCGCAACGTGGGCTATGACAGCAGCACTGCTAAAAAGGAAGTAAATGTACACATCTGCCTTGCCGGGCATGAATGGATCAAAAGCCTCACCGACGTCCAAGAACGTGTGCTTCTCGTACGGAGCACCGTGTAAGCGGCTGATAGCACGGATGAACCGGTACAGAGTCATGATGAAGAACATTCCGTTGATGACAGATAACCAAATAAACCACCCTTCGCGGCTCTTGAGGTCTTCGGGGTCAAGCTTGCGCCACATGTCTCTCAGTTCTACAAACCAAATTAGCGCATAGCCGTAAAGTGCCATGGATAGGGTAGCCTTGATAACTGACAACCAGAGGGAGGACTTCTTCATCTGTACGTACCGATTGAAGTTGATAGCCCTCTGGACGGCATTTTCTCCCCTCAGAAAGTCCTCCAAGGTTTTCGGGCCGTACTCGATGTCGTCTGCATTAAATGCTCTCATGATAAAAGAGTCTGCACCTTGTGTATCGGTATGAGTCTCGGACGGTGGGGAAGACCGTCGGGGAGTCGACGACGGGTCGGGGGTAGGTACCGTTGGAGCGTCTGAGGAAGATAGCCGGCGAAGCGAGATGTCACCTTCAGTAGGCGGCGGGAGGAAGGAAAGGGCGGTAGCGAATGAAGCAATGGTGGAGGAAGAGCGACGAAGGTATGTCCTGCTTGGGGCTTGCGGATAGGGGGAATCTATAGTTGAGGGCATGTTGATGGTTGTGGTTGTTGTTAACTGTGGTGTTTGTTTTGTGTGTGACGGTGGTCTGTTTCTCCAGCAACATCCATGTCGGACGGCTCGGGATGATGGGAGTTTATGTAAAAACCGGCTACTCATTGTTCATGGAACAACTCGGTGGCGTGTTCTGGAAACGGAGACCTTGTTCTTGGACATTAGACCGAGATGTGGCATTGTCGAGAATGGCTTTCTGTACGTTCGGGTACCTGACCGTACTGTACAATAGGATGTGTCAGTGAATAATGGGCCGTAACACGCTCAGAAGCTTAATGTCAACAATCACCTTTGTCCTCAACAAAGCGCCCGGGTCCGGGCCGGAGGTTCCGGGTCAAATTGCTGATGGCGTCCATGTCGTGGACTGTGCTGGTATTGTGCGGCCAGAAGTTATTCATTGCAAGAGCGTTGTCTTCATAGTTGACATACGCACTTCTTCTGTATCACTCGCTGAGGGCAGGAAAATGATGCTGGCGGGGAACAGTCGGTGATGTTGGTTGGATTTTTGGAGAGCATGGTCGACGGTCACGTTGAATGGTGTTGAGAAACTTGGGTTGAGGTACAAGTCACCCCGCATTGGAAGAGTCTGCAAAGCAAACAGTTGAGGCAGGAAGCTGAAGAGGTGCGAGTGCGTGACCAGGGGCAGTTCGTCGCCCCTTCCATTTCGAAGTCAAATTGTAGATGAGGAACCCCGCTACCCCGCGGTCCCCGCCGAGCTCGCCTTCTATGAGCCGACATCACTGTGGTTGTCGACCGATGCAGAGGACGGGCCTCATTTTCGCCGAGATCATTGAACAATGACATGAACTCCAGCACCCATGCTTGTGAAAACATGAAGCTGGGTGTGTGATACGAAATGTAAACAAACACTCACGGGTACCCAAGTCCAAAAAAGAAAAAGTGTCGGCAGAACTCCAGGGTTAGGGCTGACCTCGACACTCCCGTCCCCACCATTCACGGCCCTGGCGTCGAATCACCGCGCAGAATAAGATCTTATCAGTTATCACAAGATCTGATCTGATCACGAGTGGAGTCCAAAATCCTCAACGGCATCCGTCCCGGTCACCCGGACACGCCGGCCTAGGCCCAGCAGGGAAAGGTAGGCGAACATGTGCTGATCGGCGCTCCGAATTCTCTTATCGCGGGTCCTCGTGTTTCGTGCTTCATCTTCCCATTTTCTTCTTCAGTCATTCAGTCTGTTTCGCGGCCGCTCATCTTGATTCTTTGCGCGCGGCTTGAGAGTTGAGTGACGAGACTGAAGTCGACTCACGATGCTCACCCGATGAAAGGAAACTCGCTCACAACCACCATCAAAAACTCTGACCACCAGTTTCAGAATCCGAACCGTCCCGACTGGCGACCGGCTTCGGCCACCCTCCCACACCACACCACCACAATGCCTCGCTCCGTCGCTCGCCTGAGCACCCACGACGAGCGAGACGAAGAAGCAGAAGACCACCAAAGCCTCCTCTTCATGCCGCCCACTCCGCTCGAAGGTCCTTCAGCTGCGTCCTCAACCTACTGGTCATCGACCTCCTGCTCGTCATCTTCTTCGTCTGACAATGACTTGCCACCCGTCCAAAACAACAACAGCCATCAAAAACAAAAGCAAACCCACTGGACCCCCATCATCCTAATCCAGCTCATGGTCTTCCTCTCGGCCATGGGCGTCGTCATCTCCTTCGCTCCGCGCACGCGTCTGTTTGAGGATATCATTTGCAGGAAGTATTATGCTATTCATAATAGGACGACCGAGACCACCACCACCACCACAACCACCACCCTTCTTTCCGTCACCACCAACCTAGACCTCAGCCCGGCGCAAGCGCCTTCCGAATCTCAATGCAAAATCGCACCCGTGCAAGACGCCCTCGCCGAGCTTTTCGGATGGCAGATCTTCTTCGACGGCATCCCCGGCTTGTTACTAGCCATGTACTACGGCGTTTTGGCCGACAAAAAGGGTCGCAGTGCGGTGTTGTTTCGGTCCTTGCTGGGTCAAGTCTTAGCAGCGGGTTGGGTTCTCTACGTTGCTTGGCGATGCTCTTCTGCTTCGGCGCTCTCTTCCGGCTCTGGCGCAGGCAGCGACAGCGATGGGATCATTGGCAGCTGGGCACATCTGCTATCGCTCAAAGCCACTTGGTTGAGTTCCTACTTCTTGATCATTGGCGGAGGAAGCACGGTCACGAGCGCGGTGGGTATGATGATTGTCACGGACGCGACGACGGAGGAGAATCGCAGTCGCGTGTTCTTCGCTGCGCTGTCGACGCTGATCACGGCGGAGTTGCTGGGTCCGGCTGCTAGTACGCTGATGATGCGGAAGTGGGGGCTTTGGGTTCCTCTGGGAGTTGGGTTTGGGTGCCTGGTTACGAGCGCTGTTTTGACAGCGAACATGCCGGAGACGATGCATCTCAAGCGGGCCGGGTCTGGAGCAGCTGTCGACCCAGAGGCGTTAATACCCCAGGAAGAGTACGACGACGACACGGAGGCGTCCGTCATCAACGGAGTCAACACAAAGAGGGGCCAGGACGTCAACAAATCCGCCATCCAAGTCTACCGCCACGCCGCCCACACTCTTGCCTACATCTTCCACCACCCTAGCATCTTGTTCGTCGTTCTCGCCTTTTTGGTCGCCGATTACTCGCGCGAGTCGCTAGTTATGCTGATGCAGTTCGTTTCCACGCGCTACCATATCCCCATCGCTCAGGTATGTTATCCTCATCCTTTCTTGGCCCCCCCTTCCCCTCTCCCTGCTAACTAACAAACCCCAGGCAAACCTCCTCAACTCCTTCCGCGCCTTCACCCAACTCTTCATCGTAACCATCCTCCTCCCCTCCATCGACTACCTAATCACCCATCGTCTCGGCGTAGCCGCCCTGCGCAAGGACCTGATCCTGTCTCGCATCTCCTTCTGCTTCGTCACCGCCTGCTTCGGCGTCTTGGTCTGGGCGCCCTCGCTCCGCTACGTCTTTGTCTCTTTGACTCTCTACACCCTCGGTTCTGGATTCTATCCCTTTGGTCGGAGTTTGCTGGCGAGCCTGGTGGAACCGGACATGATTGGAATTCTGTTTACCACGCTCGCCATGATGGATACTGCAGGTAGCTTAATGGCGGGACCGGTAGTGGCTTGGAGCTTTGGTTGGAGTTTGGGGCTGGAGGGGCTGTGGAGGGGACTGCCGTATATGGTGTCTTGTGTACTGTGTGCGGTGGCGACGATATTCTTGATTTTCGGAGTCAGAGCGGACAGGCCTGGTTCTGTGGATGAGACCACGGTCGGGAGGAAGGGCCCGAAGGGAAAGGGCAAAGCCAAGGGGAGGGGGAAGGGGAAGGGGAAGGGGAAGAGTGTTGCAAGGGTCGCTGTGAGGGCTTTGAGAGATGTAGAGGAGGAGGAAGATCAGGAGGAGGGGGAGACACGGCCGTTGTTGGCTGAACGATAACGGGATCTAACGCTGATGGCCAAGGACGATGGCAGACGTGGACGAAAAGCATTGGGAGGCGTTCTGGGGCTTGGGTACGGGAGTCATATGTGTACAATGAGTTATCAGGATTGGATATGGGAGAGGATTTGAAGAATTGGTTGGATATGTTCCTAAGACCTTGACCTGTTCGGAAGCGTCCATATGAATAGCTGACAACGGCGCATCGCATGTGTCTATCGTCAGACCTGGAGCCGAAGCAGCCTCTACAGCCTCCTAACGTGAAAAGCTGCAAACAGTCGCGGGATCAACTGCTACAGCCGTTCGGTACCCGCGGACTATGAATCGTCGGTGGCGACTAGATGAATAAACGACCGTTACGTTGGCGATCCCACTGGTGTTCAAGTACGGCTGACAAATGGAACGTTCAGGCCATGACGCTAACTGCACGTTTCAGGTAGGAAGCGACGGCGCAATTCCCAAGGGCAGTCTCAATGGGTCTGGATAACCAATGCCGCGGTGAGCGCGGAACTCCACCACGTATCCACCTTACAGACCGTCATCGGTTCGGCATCGACAGGCAACCATCGCGGAGTTAGGGCGGGATGATCGACAGGCGGAGTTCGGGAATAAGAAGCTTCGGGAAGTATAAGAAGCTTCGGCATCGCTAGCTGCAATCCCGCATCTCGAGTTCCCCGCGATCTTTTTGAACACCAACGCCCCCCTCAGCAACATCAAACAAAATGGCCGACAACAAGTTCGACCCCGAGTACTTCCAGACCATCCGGCCTTTGATAGCGCTCAAAGAATCCCTCCCGCCTCCCGTCCCCACCACCGACATCGACTCCCTCCGCGCCAACAGTGCCAGCTTCGAGCTCGTCCTCGCCGCCATCCCCGACTCCCCCGACATCACCGAGACCACCTACCAAATCCCTTCCAAGGACGGCACTCTGATCACCCTCTACCGCTTCACCCCGGCGGCGGCGGCGGCAACCCCTGGCCCTCGTGCTGCAGTGCTCCACCACCACGGCGGCGGCTTCATCCAAAACACCGTCGACCAATTCCGCAAAGACATAAAGCGCTACGCGCACGGCAGCGGCCTCACCTTCTACGCCGCCGATTACCGTGTCGCGCCCGAGCACCCTTTCCCCGCCCCCTTTGATGACTGCTACGCCGCCCTGGAATGGCTCCACGCCAATGCCGCTTCGGAGCAGATTGATCCGGCACGCATTGCCCTTTTCGGCATCAGTGCCGGCGCTGGGATTGCTGCGGCCGTTGCCCTCAAGGCGCGTGATGACAAGGTCTCGCCGCCCATCAAGAAGCTGGTGCTGGCGTACCCGATGTTGGATGATAGGACGTATTGGCCCGAGGAGCATCCGTTGAACCCGTACCTGATGTGGACGGGCGCCTTTAACAGGATTGCGTGGGGGGCCTATGCGGGTGCGGATGGCGTGAAGGAGATCTCGCCATATGCTGCGCCGGCAAGGGCGAAGGATTTGTCAGGACTGCCACCAACGTACATCGACTGCGGCGAGCTGGACTTGTTCAGGGACGAAGACGTGGAGTTTGGTGCCAGACTGCTCAAGGCTGGCGTCAGTGTAGAGCTGCACTTGTACCCTGGAGTTCCGCATGCGTTTGAAATGGTGGCAGTGGACATTCGGGTCTCGAAGCTTGCATTCGAGAACAGAGTTCGGGCACTGGAAAATCTGTGAACTGATAAATAATTGTTGGCTAGATATGTATTGAACTCAACTTCCGTCTGTAGCCAGGATTGACCCGGCAAACGTTTTGATAGCATCCTTGAGTGTATATGCTGATCTGCCTTGCGCCCAGAAGTGGCTGGCTCCGGAAACCTCGTGGGCTCGGAAGGAAGAGTGAGGAATGCCCTCCAGGCGTGTGGCCCACGGCCGTAACTTTCGCACAGGCACAAAGCCGTCATTGTCGCCGTAAATGGCGAGCGTAGGGTTTCGTACTAACTTGGCTTCGGCTTCTTCGAGTGAAAGATCAGTCTCAGAATCCGGACCAAGCTCACCCATTGGCGAAGCCGTGGCAGCTGGAGAAGACAAGGATCTGGTAAGACCCTTCCACGATGGCCTTCGAGGAAGCAAGGAGAAGGTCGCGAGGTTGTTGATGAGGCCCTGCAAAGGCGAAACCAGCAAGTAGGCCGGGCGAGCTACCACTCGGTCTGGTACAGAAGGTAAACAATCCTTGGCCGGTTGCTGCTTTGTCTCACGTGTGTCGTGTGCTGCATCCCCACCCACAAAGCTGTGGTCCTTTCCGGAAATACGTCTCTTATGACTCTTTGCCTTGGCCATCAGCTCCGAAACCCCCTTGTGGATTTTCTCTTCGGTATCATGGGAGAAGGACAATCGTGAATGATGGTGTTTTCTGCTGCTTTCTTCTCCCCCGAAACGCATGCCGGTCGGCGAGTGGGACAATGTGTTGGCTTGATGCTCCAGGGCCGCTGCTCTTGCACTTCCCAACGTTGTATTTTGCACCTCTGCAAGGTGCTGAGCTCGGAGTCGTATTTCAGCAGCATGGGAGCTGCAAGCTGGAGTGTCGAATTGGTGGAGTATGGTTTCGAGAGAAGGAAGTTGCATGGTAATCATAGAACCATACGAATAGCCGCCCATTAGGAACAATGATGGCTTGTTGGTATCGTGTGACGCAGAAGGTGTAACGGGTCTAGAGCCACCATGGGGCCCCATGTAATCCGATGCTTCGGCAATTGGGGTCGTCGTCGGAACGGGTTCGAAAACATGTGGTCGGAAGGGATCGAGAAAATGAACGTAATAGGATAGGAAGCCAACGAACGAGGTGTAGTCTGCCTGCTCGGCCTTTGCAGTCCAAGAGGTCCGACCGGCGGAGCCTTGTGCGCCTCTAGGATGACGAGGTATTGTCAGCAAGCTTCGGGATGGCAACTGGGAGTAGGGAGGTAATCCAACCTAAAGTTGAAGGTGCCAACCAAAAAGCCGAGCCTGAGCAGCGTTCCGGCTGCGATGTCTACTACGGGATCGTCATAACAACCTCCGAGAGGCGCATACGGATGAGCGAAGACGGCAGCATGTTTCCGCCATGGTGGTGAGGAGGGCGACGGGTCGAGAGATTGAGGATGGTAAACGCGACAATCGATGGCAAGGCCGTCGTGTAGACTCGGGAGGGTGAAGGAAAGCGTCGGCTCTGGAAGCAGTGATCTTGCCAACCGGGAGGGCTGGTCGTCGGCGTCTGTCATTGCCGAGTGCGCCAAATCGCAGCAGTTCCGAGACTGGCCCGGCGGCGCAATGACGAAAGTAGCGAAGAAAAGAAAAAGAACAGAGTACGACGGGCACGAGCTCCAAAGTCAATTCCGCCTTGTCGTGTAGGTGACTGAAGGCGGGTCCACGCGGTCGCGACTGGTGAGGTTGTTTTCCTTTTCTTCTTTCCTTTTTTTCAGCGGTTGAACTGCACTGAACTGAAGTGGAGAGCGCCTTGCCCGTTCTCGTCACCGGGATCCACTCGGCCCCCCACCCGGAACACGGGAGCTTCCAGCGGACCAGCGTGGAGTGCCGACTTCCTTCCCGGGCCCCGCGCCTCTTTCGTCCAATTCGATATGAGCCCGAACTCCTGACGGACATTTCCAATCGGACGACCTTTCATCGCTCAAAGCCTACGTCTTTCTTGTCCACTTCTTTGTCCTGGGTTCCTGCTTCTGCTGTTTCTTCGCAGTCAGTCTCAACTTGTCAAGCGATCCAATGTTGCTGATTGTGAACAAGAGACAGTAGGTATCTCAAGTCGATCTCATAGAGACAGTCCATTTCCACCCCTTTTCTATGGAATCAATGCTGATTAGTAGGGGTTGGAAAGTTGTTGAGTGAGGTGGTGACGCCTGGATTTCAGTACCCTGGTAGCAACTGCGCTATGGTTGAAGAATGCATGCACGTCATCCACTGGGCGAATGGGAGTTGTGTTGGACAAGTTGCGCTGACATGTGAAAGCCCTCAATTGCTATCCTCCGATTGTCGTATTGTCCCTTCGATTCCAATGCCTCCTAATTGAGTCTAGTTTTCGATATTTATGAAATAAGTGTATGGGTTAACCAGTACATAACGCCATGGCAACAACTCCGCTGAACTGCCTGCTGAATTGAATGAAGCCTTTGCCGAGTCTTCTTCACATTAATCAGCCACGTAAATGATCGCCTTGTTTTAGCGTCAGTGTCAACACCATTGGTCATGTCTTGCTTTATCATCGGCAGCACTAAGGCAAGGGCAGTCACCAAGCCTGGCTGTTCCTGAGGTCATTGGAATGTAACCATTCACATCTCAGCACCTACCCAAGAGGTAAAGATGTAATTCATGCTGAAATTCAGAACATGGACATGCAATATACACGAGGCGTCTATTTCGAGAATTTAGAGTTAGTTGGCCAAGCCGTGTCACCAAGCGGGGATCATGCCCCAGATCTCTGAGGGGGGTGTGGACTGTGTGAACCCGTGAGAAATGCGGTGTGTGTGTTCCCCAGATTCCATTCCGTGTCCCAGACATCCTTTTCGGATCCTTTTCTTCTTGATGATGGATGTTCCCGATGATGGAATGTCCCGATCTGGCTTAGTCAGACACAAATTGCACAATGAGGACCCAGAGGGCCATGGCCCGGGAGTGCGCGCGTGTCCGTCTTGACTGATGACCCCACCAATGCAAGGGTTGCTCCACGATTTGCATTCCCCTGTGTCTGGTCCGGTGGTCCCCCGTGCCCCCCACGTGCCACCTTCCAGCGACCCTTCCAGCCTGTTTCGTCGGGGACAGCGCCCGAAAGGTGTCAGCTGGCCCTTCCCCTTGCGCGCCAAACCCGGGCGCCTGAATTTCTGATGACGGCAGGACGGACCCGGGCAGGAAGGATCCCGGATGCCTTGCTGCAATGAAACTCAACAAACCGATCTCTTGACCGCCAACCTTTTTTCGCTCTCATTCTTTTAGGATTCCCCGTCCGTCTTTCATATCTCCATGTCGAATTCCCAACACAGGCCACTCAGCCATGAACCATTCCCGATTCCCTGGCTTCCAGTCCCATCAGTCGCCAGTACTCCACAACTCGATAACCTAAAAACAACAACTACTGCACGCTACTGCGCCTATAATTCTTCCGCTTACACCACCCTAGAGCCCGAATCTCCCCACCGGCGCTTACAAGCCGACTCCCTTCCGCCACGGCCGGCCTCCGTATCGATACCCGACTCCAACCCTCGCACCGCAGGCACCTACGTAAACATCCGACGCCGTGCTCCGACCGTCCGATCTCCTAATACCGTACTCCAATGACCGACCTCCTCGTCCACGGGCCGCCAGGCATCCGTGTCAGCCCCGGCAGCCCCGAATGCAGTGATTGTGGCACTCAAAAGGGCTCTTCCCAACCCTTGGCTTCGGCACTCAAGAAAAAGAATAACAAGGTCGAAAAGCACGTCGTGTTCCGGCCCCTCTCGAAAGTCATCCGCAGCGCCAGCAACTACGTTCTGTCATGGCGTGACGGCCTCACCCAGTCAGAGAGGGAAAACAAGCGGAGGATCGAGGAGAGGATGCAGTTCCTAGAGGATGTCATGCACAATGTTTGTCCAACTGTTCACAAGTCATGCTGGTCCACGTCACACCTCCGACAATGCTGACCATTCTTCTGTAACATACAGGCCACCAGCGCAGAGGAATGGGAAACGGCCGCCAAGGAACTCGACCACCTCGAAGGCAACGACGCGTGGAAACTCGATCCCTCGACCGGCGACTACCACCCCGACATCATCGAGACCAAGCTACGAGACCTGGATCATGATCGGGAAAATGGCGACACAAGGGAAATGATGTATCTGGTCCGCACGGCCCTCTCACGCGACCTCGGTGGAATGGGCAACATCGACTTGTACCGCCATTCGTATGTCGGGACTAAGAAATTGATCGAGGATTATGTTGACTCGGCCGTCAAATCAATTGACGCACTGGTGGACCAAAGCACCCAAACATTGCCTGCCGACATGGAGGCCAAGGATCTGCTGGAGGGCATGTTGTACGCAAGACAGAGCTTTGGGAGGAGCGCCCTTCTTCTGAGTGGAGGAGCTACTTTTGGCATGTCGCATATTGGGGTCATCAAGTCCCTATTCGAAGCGAATCTTTTGCCTCGCATCATCTCGGGCGCCTCTGCTGGTTCCATTGTGTGCTCTATCCTTTGCACTAGGAAGGACGAGGAGATACCCGATTTGATCCAGACCTTTCCTTATGGCGATCTCGACGTCTTCGAGGGCCCCAACGACGGCATCTCCGACAGTCTGCGCAGACTTTTCACCCAAGGGAGCTGGGCCGACATAACGAACCTTACCCGAGTGATGCGATCCCTGCTTGGCGACTTAACGTTTCAGGAGGCCTACAACCGGACACGAAGGATATGCAACATTTGCGTCTCGACCGCCTCTATTTACGAGCTACCTCGGTTGCTCAACTACATTACGGCTCCGAATGTCATGATCTGGTCCGCAGTGGCCGCTTCCTGCTCCGTCCCGCTCGTTTTCCAAGCAGCCCCGTTGCTGGTCAAGGATCCTACGACCGGCGCCCATGTTCCGTGGAACCCAACACCGCAACGTTGGATTGATGGCTCCGTGGACAACGACCTACCGATGACCCGTCTCGCCGAGATGTTCAATGTCAACCACTTTATCGTTTCCCAGGTCAACCCCCATATCGTTCCCTTTCTCTCTAAAGATGACAGGTTATATCCTCGGAACCATCCCGGCCGCCTTCGCCAACAAAAGGCTGCCGCACAAGAAAACAACAGCGAGTGGCTCTATTACCTTACCACTCTTGCCAAAGATGAGGCCGTCCACCGACTGCATTTTCTGACTGAGTTTGGCATCTTTCCCGGTCTTCTGACGAAGCTCCGGTCTATCCTTAGCCAGCGATATTCTGGGGACATTACCATTTTGCCAGAACTTGAAATGCAAGACCTCCCTCGCATTCTCAAGAACCCAACATCTGAGTTCATGATCCGAAACTGTCTCATAGGTGAACGAGCAACCTGGCCGAAACTGAGCCGGATTCGAGACAGGCTAGCCATCGAGCTGGCCTTGGACCAGGCCGTCCACGCCCTGCGGGCCCGCGTCGTCTTTGGTAAGAGCCAAGTCGACCTCCGTCGCATCAGTGGCGCCACTCTCGGCCCAGCTGGCCAGCCCACCCCTGGCTTCCTGCGCCCTCCGTCCTCCGGAGAAGCCACGCCTGGCGAGCATCAGCATCATCGCACCCGGCATCATCACCGCAGAAGCTCTGCTAGCAGCGTCCAGATCCTCGCCTCTCGACACAGAAAGATGTACCAAAACCATGACGACGACTACCTAACTGATGACCAATCCGAAGAGGACGAGCGTCTGGAGATGAGCTACCATAGAGGTGCCCACACTCGCCCTGGGAGCGTCACTCCGCACGCCCGAGCGCCGGTTGCCCACACCCTCGCCAAGCCGCGGTTGCAGAGGTCCGCTAGGAGCGCAAGCCACATGTGGGAAGGGAGACCTTGGTCCCAGGGTCACGCGCATCCTCACCATACCCATGGTCATAGCCATGGCCTCCATCAGGCATCGCATACCTTGCAGCAACTCGTTCAGCACGGCTCGGGAGGAGACGAACCACCCTTTGACTTTTCCAGACCTTTGTCACCGCCCACGAGTCATGCGGGGAATTGTTCGACTGTGGGGGTTGACGAGATGGCCGGGGAACAGAATGTGAGGCACTCGGATGCGGATGATGAGATTCAGAGTGATTCTGTGTAGGCAGAGGGCTTGGCAGGGGGGTTCCAGTGGATAGCTGCTATCGAGTTAATGAGAACATGTTATGCAGTATTGGTTCGTTCGGAGGACGGCGTATCGGGATTGAGAGTGGGAGGAGTTGCGGAAGTCCACGAAAGAGACATGACACGGAGATTGCATGAGGCTGAGTGACACTGTAGAACTTTTGCATTGGTATCATTGTTATTTTGGGATACCCGAGCACATCAGTATCGACAGCGAGAAAAAGAGCCATCGAGAATACACTATTCGTTCAGTTCGTTTCCACGAGTCCTGTGCTCATCATCCGCATCATTGTTCCTATCACAATTCCACAATCGAGAACCTGGGGACGACAAGCACTTATAGGATCACGAAGACCCCAAGCGGTAATACCAACAGACCTAACCTCATGGAGGCACCCCTTAGCACTCTGGACCAGACCTACTCCGAACTGTCCCGAACCTCACAAAGACACAATAAATTGCCTAGGTACCGATCGGAAATACCTTCACAAGATTTAACATGACGTATTCAACATCGGAATCAGCATATTCTGGATGAGACGAGCCTTCGAAGATGGAACGAAAGGCATTAATTAGATATTAAAACACCTAAAGGAGTTGACGCGAGGTCTCGAGCTGCAAACAAACTAATATTGAACTGACGGCCCATCGAAATATCTTCGACTTCTGAACTTTCGTCGCTTAGCGACTTTGAGCCCAGCGACTAGCGCAGCGATTATAGAGAGCGATCAATTTACTGCATTTTTGCACTCAACACCATGAAATATCACCAAATTTGCGTCATGGGGAGGCACAGAATCACAGTGAGAATCACATGGGGAAGGGTAATTCAGACGGTAATGTGACAGATATTGATTACAGGTAAAAATACAGCTAAAACCCCCTATTTCACATGACAGCTAACATATGAACAGAAAGGGTACGTGTAGATCTCAGCGCTAGAAATAACTCAACTTACTCGACTCGACTCGACTCAACTTAATTCAATTCGACTTAATTCAAAGATTTTGACTGGAGTTGCAATTCAACTTGGGACCCTCGAATTGAATTACTGAATTGGCCGCCTTTCTTAGCACCCGGCAAAATCCTTAGGTTAGGGTTCAAAGTATAAAAATACATAATTTTTACCCTTAAAAGATTAACCCACCCCAACCCCAAAAGTATACCCTCGGCCATCCATCGAATTATACCCGCTCAAATAGCCAGTATAGCCGCCCAAACTACCCAGATTAGTGAAATTTTTAGTATTTCTAGATTGCAATCGAAATTGAGCATTTTAAAATTATATTGCCAACCTTTTCCCCTAGTTAATTGGACGCTACCAAACCGCCTCCAATATTCTCAATCGCTTTCGATATATTCTTAATAACTATTAATCTCTCTCTCCCTTATTGTTAATTAGTATTAACCTCTATTTAACGTTATTAATACCGCTGTTATAATACCCGTCGTTTACAACCCTAAAACCTCCTCCACCGCGGACAACCCGCCGACCGTCTCCCTTAAAGATTCGCCCGCTTTAATTATTACCTTCGTAGCGTTCAATAATAACCGCCGTATCTTTATTAGGGAGCAAATTAACTTATTTAAAGCGATATACCCGGACGACTTACCTGCGAAAATATTTTAAGTCCCGAAGCTCAAGTAATAAGATGGAACGTTTATATTAAAATTATAACTATAGTAGCATTATAAAAGAAATTCGTAGATTAGCGATTATAGTACGTACTTAATTAAAATATTTAGCGATATCGAAGTTATAAATTATTAATATTATAATTTCTATAATAAGGTTTATATTCTATTCGCTACGTCCTCTACTGTAAGCTACCTTCGTTGCGTTTACAAATTTAAGGAATTATCTAACCGTAATACCGCCGACGAATTACCTTTTAAACGGCCTAAATCGGTAACTGACCTCCTCAAATAATAATTTACCCCTATTATAAAGCTAATTAGCAAAACTTTCTACAAATTATTAGTAAAAATAATTGTATTATCGAAATTACTTTTAACCTTTATTAAAAATTCTATATTTTATAAATTAATAAGGTTAATAAATCGTAATATAGCCGATACGTTATTTCTTAAATTATATTATATTTTATTGACCTAGATAAAAAGCAAATATTAATTCTATTTCGGGTTTTTGAAAGAAAAGTTAGTTAATTCGTACTTTTAAAAGTACTTCTCTTTCGATTTTTAAACTTTGCCTAACGGCTTCGTGTCAAGATTGTAGTGGAAGGTAGGTTAAAGTGCCTACGGATAGCGCAAGCACGTAGGGGACGTTAAGGTAGGGGGAGGATTAAAGATATATTAATAGTTAACCCCGACAATTCTAGAGGCGAGTTCGACCGGCTATTTATATTGTTGTAAACTCTATTTTATAGTGGCTAAGTCCGCGACGGCTCCGAACCGTTCCGACGCTATACTTAATCGCTATATTATACGGATATCTGCGCTCCTTAGTATTAGTACGGGTCTAACGCCTAATAAGTCCCTAACGATCTAATATAACCCTCCTTCTCCTAAGTTTCTATTTTAGAAATTTATAAATACTTTACGTCAGTAGCCTCCCTACCGGCGCTCTTCCGCTACTATTCCTCCGTAATTTACTTTTATAACCGAATATATTATTATTAAAACGTTATCCTCTTTATTTTCTTTTATTTTTATATCAATATTAATTTACTATCTAATATTTATTAATTCAATGTCCCCGCCGGCTTTACTCGCTTTTTACCTACCGTTTATTATCTTTTTATTTTCTACCGGTCGCTATCTTAAATTTAAATTAATTGCCCTCCATTTTATTATATTTTACTATTTTAGGCCTAAATTGACCGCCTTCCGGTTTATTATATTTTGCCCCCCCGTTACTATTTTAACGCTTATTGGCCGTCCTTTCGTCCTAAATTATCTTCTTCGCCTTTCTTCCATTCCTTTTTACTGCTTTCTTCTATTACCTTTCCTACCCTATTATTTAGAATTAGCCTATTTAAAAGTTTTTAATAATACCCGTATTTTCGTACTTTAGTTATTTACCCCGATTCCACCCTATTTTATATTTTTAATTCTAATTATAAAAATCTTTCCTCCTTCCCCTCTTTTCCTCATACTCTTTTTCTTCCATCCTTTGTACGCGTTTATATATTTACTTATATTATAATTATAATTATTTTCCCAAATTCCGTTAATTAATATACCTTTTATGATTTAGCCCTTTTTATTAGGCCCGACCGCCCTTAACTTTAATAAACGCTTTTCCTTTCTACTTTATATTTCCTATATTAATTATTTAATAATACTATTTATAATCCGTTTTATATTATCTTTTTTTTAGGAGGCTACGACCGCCGTCGCGAATTTACCCCCTAATATTATTAACGTCGCTATAATCCTAACTATAAATTACTTTGTTTATATTTAATAAAGTCTATTGAATTCCTATTCCTTTTTTATTAATATTAGCGCTAATAAAATTATTTTTGTAAATAATAATATATATTTAGCGTATCCTAAAACTTTAAACCGGCGCTTTTATAATTTCCTTTTAATCCTTTATAATTACACAGTCTCATTTTAGAGAAAAATAATTGCTATTTACGTAGGAAATATAAATAGTATTGCGCTTACCCTCGTTATTATTTTCTATAATTCCGTTAATATTTTAATAATTAGAATCTATATCCTTTGCGAACGCCTTTATATTTTTCCTTGAATACTTTCTAAATTTTATAGCTGCCACTTTAACGAATAAATGAAGCGTTACGACTTTTACTATCCTATTAATACTTACCCTATTAATTAAATTACCCTTATTATTATTTTTATTTTCGATAGCGAATAATTCGATATTATAATTCCCGCTCTCCTAATAGCTCCCGCTACCCCTATAAATATAATTAGTCTAATTAATATCTTTTAAATTATATATTCGGCCTATATTAATATTTATTACTTATTACTTATTAAAATATCCCTGTAACCCTACGATAGGAACGTATTAATATTAGCAGCTAATAATATAATAATAGACGAAGGTAAGATTTAAATTTAAATTATTTATTAATAGGCGTAGTAGTTACGCGGGAAAATTTAATTTTTAAGAAGATAAGTTCGATGTTTATATTAATATATAATTTGGGTTCGAATTCGAAGATTAGATGAGGCAGTTATTACAATATTTAGCCTTTTATTTTTATAATTTTCTAATTTTACTTTCATTAACAATATTATTATTTAAGGGGAAGAATATTAATTTAATAGATAATCGATAATTAGATACTAGCGTACTACTACGTTTCCAAGTTCGTTATCCTTTATAATTCTTTAATTAATTCCTCCTCCCTTCATTTATACGCTATCGCTCGCCTTCTTAATATAATTCCCCTAATTCTAATCTAATACGTTAAATATTTTATATATTATAATTATTTCATATTCTATATGTTATAATCATTTAATATTCTATACATTATAATTATTTAATATTTTAAATATATTATAATTACTAATATTCTATAATTATTAATACATTATAATTATTAATTGTTTTAACTTCTTTTTATTAACTTATTTAATTTACTTTTATTAATTTAATTACTGGGCCCCCTTCGGCCTTCCTCCTTTACAACTTCTTCACTTTATACACCTTTAATAATTCCGGGCAATTTAAATCCTTTTATAATATTTATTCGTTATTATTATCCGAATACCCCTTCTACTTTACCTAATATTATTAGTTCGTTCCCAACCTTTAATATTTTATAATTATTTTTACTTTATACTATACGAAATCTACTACTTTTGGGTCGCTATAATATAATTCTAATAAAGTAATAGGGTATACCGGGTAAAAATAATAATATTCCGGAAGGATAAAACGGTAAACTATCTTTTTGTCGCTAACAATTTTAATAATTTAGAAAGGCCCTAAGAATTTATTTACTAACTTAACGCTAGGTTTCTAGTATTTTATATTCTTCGTATTAAGGAGAATTTAATTACCGATTTCGAAATCTTTAAATTTACGCAATTTATTATACTATTTTACATAATTTTTATTAATTTTCTCTAAAGCTTTAACGATAGCGGTTTATTCTTTAACTAATTTTATAATCCTTTCGGTAATTGCTGTAGGGAGTACGTTTCCGCGACCCCGATTTAAATTGGCTAAACCGGGTAAGTAATAGTCGTAGAATAATTCGGACGGAGATGTATTAATAGTAATATAAAAGTAATTATTATATATCTATTCTACTATCGCTAACTTTTCGGCCCAATCTACCTACTTTAAATCATAAAAAATCTGTAAATATAATTCTAAGCTTTAATTTTATCGTTCCGTGTATTTATTTATCTATAGGTATTAAATAATATTTAAGCAGCGCCGAATATTTAACAATTTATAATAAGTTCTTTAGAAATTATTTATAAAAAGGCTCCCTCTATTAAATATAATAGAATTTATGAGCCCAAATAGCCGGAATATAATTTATTAAAATAAGAATGCGAATTATTGTACGGTAATTATTTTCTATATTGGAATATAGAATATAAATTTAGTAAAACGGTCGACGATAATTAGGATAGCGTTGTAAATTCAATTAAATATAAGGTTGTAAAATTTAGGTAGGCTCGTAATGAAATTATAAGAGATATCTTATTATAACACTATTGGGATAGGCAACGATATAAGGAGCCTATATAGTTCATAATTCCGAAATTTAGTTTTTTAATATATTGGATATTTATAGATATAGTCCTCTACGTTGGCGGCGATAGTAGGCTAGTAATAATATTAATTAATTTTCTTAAATATTTTCCGTTATCCTTAGTATCCGGCTATAATATTATTATAATAAATATAAAAGCATTCTAATTGTATATTCTCTAATATATAAATTTAATAATAATAAAATAGTACTCTATCTTTTCCTATCTTTTAATTCTTTACTCTCTGACTTCTTTCTAATTCTTTTTATACCTCCTCCGATATAAAAGGATCTAATCTCTACGCCTCTAATAATTACTAATTTAACGGAGGAAATTACTTATCCTCCTTTTATACTTTTACAACTACTATATATATTTTTATATAATTAACGACGATTTTATCTACCCCTCCTCTATAACCCACGGCGACTTCGTCTATAAATTATATTTTCTTTTTTAATACCCTTTCGTTTTTATTCTAACCCTTATACTCTTTAAATAATTCTTTATTTTTATTAGTACTATAACTCTTATACTCCCCTTCCTAATTATTATTTTCCTAATCCGATACTTAAACCAATATATCTTTTCCATTATCTTCGTATTATTCTTTCCTCTCTGCTACGGCTCTTTATATTTTCTAACCGATTAATAATACCCTCTTTATACTATTGTCCGGTATAACCTTTTTCCGTATTACTTTTCCCTTTTCTTTACCTTTCTTAATAATTTATATTAAAAAATAATTTTCTTTAATTACTTTAATAATTTCGTATAATTATAGCTTCCGCAATAACCCGTCCGTTAAATTAAATTTCCCCGCCTAATATTCAATACCGAAACTATATACTGCTGATTCTAATACTTATTAATATTATTATACGCTAACCCTATTCTTATTTTTAAAATATTAAAAGTTTAAATAATTTATAATAATAAGCAAAGGTTCATTATTATATAATAAATATTACCTTTATACTTTTAGTGCGCTTATAATTATTAATAATTCGCCGTTGTTAACATTATAACGCGTTTCTTCCGGGGACTTTTTACAAAAAAAGAATATAATAGGGTACTAATATATTTTATATAATTACGTTAATACTACGCTAATTACGAAATCGGATATATTTAGTTTTATTCGGATTGGTAAGGAAGGATCAAAATGCTATAATATTAGTACCTCTTAAAATCGCCGCTTTAATTCTTCGAATACTACCTTAATCGGTTCCGATAATTCGCACGATTTTTATTTCTCTTCTTTTAATAAATACGTTAATAGAATTATAATTTTGAAGTAGGACGTTATAAACTATCGATAGAACCCTATAAACCCTAGGAAAATTTGGATATTATAAATACTTTTCGGGGCTTCCTAATTTATAATCGTTATAACCTTCTCCGGATTTATCGAAATACTTTTAGGCGAAACTATATAATTTAAAAACAATACCCTCTTAGTATAGAATTTGTATTTATTTAAATTAATATATAAATTACGTTCGTATAAATATTAGAAAACTTCCTTAACGCTTTTAGAATAATCTTCTTTATTTTTATTATAAATTATAATATTATTAAAGTAAACGATATGAAGAGTATTAATTAAACTTATTAACGTATTATTAATATACGCTTAGAAAATAATAGGAATATTAATTAATCTTATTAATATAATTAAGAATTTATAATATCCGTACTTTGTAAGAAATACCGTCTTCTCTTTACTGCTTCCATTTAATCCGAATACGATAATATACGTCCTTTAAATCTAATTTTATAAAAATCTTCACCGACGATAACCGATCTAAAATCTTTTAAATAAGAGGTAACACTATATAATTCTTCGTCATTACTTTATTAAACGTATAGTAGTCGATATATGACTTTAATTTACTTCCCTTCTTTAGAATAAAAATAATAGGAATCTTTATTAAATTAATAGATAAACGAATTTATCTCTTATATAACGCTTCCGTTAATTATCCTCGGAATACTTCTAATTCCTTAATATTAAACGCGTAAATAGGACCTTAGGAAGCGGACTCTCTTTCGATTAAATTGATGTAATATTTTAAATAGTTATATTATAGTAGGGGTATAGCCGATACTTCGAATATTTATTAAAATTCTTTATACTTCGGAAGGATTATCGGTTCGGCGGCAACCGTCTCTTCCTCCATAAGTTTGGCGACGAGCGGCTTCGGAATTACTAATTTTAATAAAGGTTCTAACAGTAAGTAAATTCTATTTAATATAATTCTAAAAATTCTAAAAGGTATATCCGGGGATATATTAATAGATATAGGAGTTGTCATGGGGCTAGAGCCTAGGGGTTAAGCTTGGCTATTGCCAAGTCGTATCCTATCTTATCGATAAGAATGCGAGCCTTTTGGTTGGCTAGACCTATATACTTGCCTGGCCCGTGCGGTTTTGGCACTGGTTGTACAAAATCTTTTTTCGATTGTACCCATCTGGTGTAATCTTTTCTCTCTTGCTTCCTCTATTAAATATAATATTTCAGTTATATAATTATACGTTATACTTTACTCGTATAGACCCGTTATATTATATTTGACCCTCTTTTTAAGTTAATACCATTGCCCTTCTCTCGCTAATATACTAAAGAGTTTTCCCCTCCCTATCTACGATATTTTATAATAATAGCTCCTTTAAATCGTTTAGTCTACGAATTCTTAAGAATGTTAGCAATAATTTGCTTCCTCGATTAAATAGATAATTTTCGAGATTTCCGCTCTTAAAACTATTCTTCTCAATTCGCCGTTATATAAGCTAATCCTCCCGCATTTTGAAAAGTTTTTAAGTAGTAAAAAAGAGTTCGAAATTTAGGTTTTGAGCGCATAAGCTAAACTCTATATAGATAGCCCCGCTATTAGCGATTTAAAAGCGTAATTCTATTATTTACTCGCTTATTTATCGCTTTCGCTAATTCTTTATCTTTATAGTTGCCGTTAGTATTTATTAATAAGTTCTATTTTATTTATAGGGACCCTAACACTATTAAGCGCATTAGTTAAAAATTATATTAATTTAAATAAAAGCCTAAGGAACTGATAGTAGCCTTTATTACGAAATTCGAAGAAGTATTCTACTACGCTCATATAAATTCGTAACCGGATGCTACTAAAGTTAACTAAATATTTATTATTTTAAATTACGATTGGAAATAGCATTTTTTAGACCGAATTGACGTGCCTAAGTAGTATTTTTCATTGCTAGAATATTTCTATCGTTTTAATAGTAATACTTTTTTTTTAACTTTCTCTTTATTAAAGTAGGCCCTAATTAATAATAACACTAGTAATCCTATAGATACCTCTATTGATACTTTGGTAATTAAACCTTCGTTATCGTTTCAAAAGTAAAAAAATAGGTAGAAGAAAGAAGGCAAGTATACGAACTATAGGAGTAGTTTTTACTAATTTAAATAATATAAAAAAATAAGGATAAATAATTTACGGCCTAGTCCGGTTGGGGGTTTAAATAGTTATAATAATAATAATCAAAAGGAGAAATTTTTAAATTAAGTAGTACTTTGTTGAGGGTAATTTTAATAACATTATAATAGAAAGAGGTTTATAAGTCTGTAAAGAAAGGACTTTTATAATTATTTGAATATAGTATTTATTGGTTAGGGGTTAATTAATTTTATTCTACCCTTCTACGTATATTTCTAAGAGAATTTACTATAATACGTAACTATAGGAGGGTAATAAATATTATATTTCGTAGGTATAAGGACTATTAAAGTTATTCTTTAGCGGAAGAAATAATAGTTACTATTAGTAGGAAAAGTAGAACGATACGAAGTATTAAATAATAACTTTAATACTAATTATTTCCGTTATAGATTACTAATATAATATAATAAGAAAGGGCCTTAAATTAGGCAAAGTCTAGAAATATCCGCTAATTTAATTTTAGTACTAAGCTATAGCATAACTCTATAAGGGTAGGCAATAGGTATATCGCTACTAATTCGAGTACGAAATAAGTAATCGTATAACGTTTATTTGGGGGTTTAATATAAATATTTTTCTTAATATTATTAATTTCTTCCTCGTTTAAATAGGTATTTAGTTAGGCGTGTTTGGTATTGGATTTTGGTTATTTCTATATATTTAGTTATAATAAATTCTACGTGGTAAGACCGCGCTTCCTAAGGAGGAGTAGGGGGGTAATATTATAAGGCTAGAACCTAAGAGTTAAACTTAGCTATTACCAAGCCGTATCCTATTTTATCGATAAAGATACGAGCCTTCTAGTTGGCCAGACCCACATACTTACCTAGCCCGTACGGTCTTAGCATTGGTTATATAAAACCTTCTTTCGACTATACCCTTCTGGTGTAGTCTTTCCTCTCTTACTTCCTCTGTTAAATATAGTATTTCAACTATACGATTGTACGCTGTACTTTATTCGTGCAGACCCGTTACAAGAGTAGGTATATTGGAAGAAATATTGGAGAAATCTAGGATATCCAGTAGGGTTGAAAATTCTATGCGTAAGGGTAAGGGAATTTTAAAAAGGACGGCCGAATATGGTAGGGAGTTAAAATTATTAGAAGACTTTAATATTTCTTTCGGGTCTAATATAGGGATTGAATTTTAATACGGACTATAAAGAAATATTATAGCTTTATATATATTTTTAGTCGGTTTTTTACTCGTTTTTAAATTTTATATTTCAATCTGAAACTGGAACTTCTTCCGACGCTAATTAATTTTAAAATTATATTCGTATAATTAAAAGTAATTAAAAATAATATTTACGCTAAGGGAATCGATAATTATAAATATAATCCTTTTTTTCCGTTTAATATTAGAGGAGTCGCGCATTTTAATAAATGAAGTAATCAAATTACGTACAGGAACAGGTTAGAGAGAGAAATTAATAAAATAGTAATTTACAAACTTTATTTTAGTATCCGACGGGAGTAAATACCTTTTAATAAAGTTTAACTCCGCGTTGGAATTTATTAAATTATAAGTTTTTCGCTACTTTCTATATATTTTTACTAATAATTTCGTATTTAAATATAATTACAAGATACCTACGCTTCTTTAAACCGAAGTGGTTACAATCTTTACTAGTACTACCGGCTTAATATTCGCGCCTTAGATTAGAATACTATAGGGAATAGGGTATTAATATAATATATAATTTAATTTACCGCAATTATAATAAGAATATTTAAAATAGGAAAACGCCGAATGTTGAAATTTATTATATTTATAGTAAGTATTACGCAATTTTATTACCCAGTATTAACTATACGTATATTTAAATTAATTATAATAATAATAAATAATATTAGAATTAGTAGAAATTATAAGGAGAGGACGAAAGAAATTAATAGAATTAGGAATAAATATAGGAGTAGAAATAGAAATAAAAGTAGGAAGAGAAGAGGGAGAAGATAAGTAAGGACGTAGTACTTAAGGGCGCTAATATTATATTATTAATTTTAAAATTTCTAAACTTTTTAATCGCTTTATATACGCTATTACTTCAGTTAATGTATTAATACCGTTTACTAATAAAACGCCGCTATATAATTAGGGACGTAGGTGGTTAATTTATTATAAGACGCGCGAATATTCCGATTATTCGTAAAATATATTGAACTTTTCGGTATAGAAATAGTTATAAAATATACGAACGGTTTCGGTAGCGCTTTATTATATACGTTTAAAATTAGTAAGGGTAGAACGTTCAATAGTTTAAATATTACCGTTATATTCCTTCTTTAAAAAGGTACGTAGGTCTTTCTAAATAGGAATATTACGGATAGGGTTATAATTAATCTTCTTCTTAAAGGTTATAATATATTTAATTTATATATTTTTAAAATTACCTTCGATATAATTAATAGCGAAAAAAAGGGTATCCGGGGGTATTCGAAATAATAATCGTTAATATTGAAAATAAAGTTACATACTTGGGAAGAGTTCTCGCTAATAAATTTAAAAATATTAAATTTGGGGAAATATTTAAATAAAGTAATAAATTAAATCGGTGTAATAGATATAGGAATAATAGGCGCCGCAATTTAAGGAGTAATAATAGGAATAAGGAGGGTCGAAAAGTGCGTTTAATTATAAAAGAAATAATTTTAGTAGTGGAATCTGAAAGGAATAGGAGGGTAATTATCAAATTAATTTTGCTTTAATAGGTCTACGAAATTATTCTAATTATAAAGAAATACATATAATAGGAATTAAATTAAAAGTAATTTAATAACCGCTATATAAGATTTAAAGAATCTTTATTTCTATATTATAATATTATTCTCTAAATAGTAGAAGGGATTATACGAAATGTACGAAGGGGTAAAAGAGCGGTCGCTATCCGAATTATCGTTATTTATTTTTTCGACGGTCGGCTAATAATATTAGAACGAAGGAGGATGTTATTATTAAAGGCTATCGTTGGCTACGGTAAGAAGGGTAATAAATAATTTTTACGTACTAGAAATAGAGGGAAGGGTTTTTTTAGCAGTCTAAAAAACGGATTATCCGCTATATATTTATATCCTATTGGTAATCGTTCAATTCCCGTAGGAAGAACCATTAATATATTAGGATCGTAGAAAAAAGTAGGTTAAAATATTTATAAATAGCGTAAATATATAGGGGACGTTAAGGTAAGGGGAGGATTAAAAATATATTAATAATTAACCCCGATGATTTTAGAGGCGAGTTCGACCGGCTATTTATATTATTGTAAATTCTATCCTATAGTAGCTAAATCCGCGACGGCTCCGAACCGTTCCGACACTATACTACGGCGCTGTGCTGTGCGGATATCGGCGCTCCTCGGTACTGGCACGGGTCCAACGCCTAACAAGTCCCTGGCAACCTAACACTTCGCTATCCTTTCGATCTTTATTTATTACGTAAATATCTAGCGTATACTTAGAAACGACTTTCTTTGTTTTTTTAAAGTCTATAGTAATTATAACGGCGAGAATATCGCGGCGTCGATTTTCTATATTTTCGAAAAGTTCGAAATCCTAATTAATAATATCGGTTACTTCTAATATAATAACGTCGATTCTAACGATCGTTATATCTACTACGTTCTAAGGTTTATTCCCCTCATTCAATTATAAGAAGTTTAAATTTAAATTACTTTATCGCCGCCTTTACTACTTCGGTTACGTTTTAAACTTCGGTGCTAAAGCCGCTATTAAAAGAGGGGGTATTCGAATACCCGAATTTACTAATCTATTTGCCCGCTTATCTATAGCTAATAAAGATATTATTCTCTAGGAGTAGCGTAAGGAGGGGCCGGTTGGTCGGTTTTATAACGTTATTTAATTTATCCGTCGAAGCCTACAAAGGCGCGCAAAATTCTTAGAAATTATATAATTAGGCTGTAATGATACTATTATTAACTAAAACTTTAATCTCTTAATACGTAAAGCGATAGAGGAGGACAAAGTTTTATTAGTAATTACTATAATTTTTAATAATACAACCCGTTAGAATTTGGACTATTGAATAATCCGCTGCGCTTAGAAGCTTCATCAGTTTATTAATTACTATATTACTAAGACTATAAATTGCATTAATATTTCGAAGCGACTCCCTAAAGAGGACCGGTTTAATAATAATAATTAAGGTATTCTAGTAGCTATTATAAATATAATAAAACCTTTTAAAGACTTTACTAAGAAGTACGAAAAGAAGGGTCCCTTTTTTTTAATAGTTATACTTAATTTTTATTATTTAATTAATAAGTTCGAGATTAAGTGCGTATAATATAGAGGTAATATTACCTTCGAATTGTTTAAGGGTTTAGAAATCCTAAACTTAAATATTATTATGATTACCCCTTAATTACGCAATAAGCCTACCCTTACCCGTATTACTTCCTTTTAAGCCGCTTCCTCCTAAACAGCCTCCTTCTAATTATAAGAGTAGTATAATCTTATTAATTACGCTAACGATATAATTAATAAGGGTATTAAAGCCGTTAATCTAATATTAAATAAAGTTATTACGAAGTTTAAAAAATATTGAAATTTAATAGAAGATTATTTTGTATACTAAATAGTGTATATCTTCTACCCTAATTACTATAGTAAATAAGTATATTATAAATTCACTTAATATAATTATAATAAATTATTAAAAACTTCTAATTAATTTACAAAAAGAATTACGCTAACTAATTTATCGCTAACCCGCTAATTAATATTAGTAATTAATAAGTAAAGAGAATAAAGGAGGATTGGCTAGTTAACTCTAATTTTTATAATACCCTCCTCTTATAATTAAAGAAGGAGAATAAGTTAGAGCGCTACCTTAACGACGATATTTACGCTATTGATAATATACTAGGGTAGTTGAAGGCTAACGAATTTACTTACCCGCGACTTGCTTATATAATATTTGACTTCTATTCTATCTCCTCTATAGTAAACGATTGTAAGTGCTCTTTTAGCAGTGCTAAATTGATTATCGATAGCTAAAGGAATAGTCTTTATGTGGAGACTATTAATACTATCGAAAGCTTAAAATTTTGGCTAGTACTAGAACTAGGGTTTAATAAGGATGAAGAGTAAAGTATATATACGATTCCATAACTATCCTTATAGAGGGATTGCCAGTTGTAGGGAGGTTAAGGGAGATTTAGGGAGCTAGAAATCGTAAGAATCGAAGCACTTTTGAGCCCAAAACACCAGAAATCGTGATATTTCTAGTCAACTTACGTGACTCAACTCGACTCAACTCAACTCGACTCAACTCGAAATATCGAATTAACCCACTCAACTAACTCGAACCCTCGAGTTGAGTCGAGTTGAGTTATTTCTAGCGCTGGTAGATCTGAAGTGGGTGCGGGTAGTGTTACTCTTTTTAACCACTACGTTTCGTAAAACCTCAACGACCGTCGCCTCTTCCCCTCCGCCTCCTCCACCTGTGCCTCTCGAGCCCTCTTCTCCCAGTACTTACCCAGCTCCTCGTCCTCGTCGTCGTCATCGTTGTCGGCCACCCGGCCGGCCATGGCGGCAATCGGGACTATGTCTTCGCCGAGGACGGGGGAGGAGACGCTGTGACAGAGGGAGCCGTCTTCGTTGATCTCGTTGGCAACGTCGATTGCACCCTCTGCGGAAATTGAGCTGCTGGCGGCATCATCGTGGTCTTGATCCGGACTGTGGTTGGAGCGGATGCTCTCATTCCAGGTATGCACCAAATCAACATCGTCATCCATCTCTTCGTCTTCCACCTCTTGGTCACTCATCTCTTCGTTGTCTTCTGTTTCTTCCTCGTCTTCCGTATCTTTATCGCCTTCCACATTTTGATCCTCTTCCACCTCTTCGTCGCCATCCATCTCTTGGTGATCCTCCATCTCTGCGTCGTCTTCCATCTCCTCGTCTTCTCCCATTTCCACGTCGTCTTCGGAGTCGTGGATACCGCTCCATTCACTGGTATCGCTCCGGCTGTCGGACTCCTCATCGGTCTGACTGCTATCCGGGCTGCCATCCGAATCCCTGTTGTTGGCAAGCGTACCATCCGCCGAGTCGTCGTTGCCTTCGTCGACATTGTCGTTGAGTCCATCATCCGAGTCGCTGTGCTCAGAGTCGACATTCTCAGAGTTTCCATTATCAGACCCGACATCCTCCTCAGGCGCCATCAATCTCTCCATCTCCCGCAGCCTTGATACCAAAGGCGTCAGTGTGGTATCTACAATCTGACGAATGGTGTTGACGACCCGTTGATCGCCGCGAAGCCGCTTGACTTCAGTCATCCAAACAAGATCCCTGTACATCTTGTCGAACCCGCCCGCGAGCAGGGTAGAAACACTGCGCTCGCGAATCTCCTCCTCGGAATGGGGATCAACTTCTCCATTTCCAGGGGCAACCTCTTCCATTGACGACGTGACCGTTTCGTCTGCCGCGGTAATGACCTCTTTCAGAGTCTGCTCGATTCCGATAACGTCGTGAAGGAGTGGCATAAGCTGGGCTGTTAACTTCTGGGCTTGCCACTGTGGGTGATCGGGTCTCAATCTGCTCTGTGTTCTCGAACTACGAGTGCTGAGTTCGCGAAACACTTGTCTTTCGTCGTTCCTGACACTGGCTGCGGCATCAGGAGAGGCTTGCCCTTCGCTGTCCTTGGGACTTTCTGTGGCTTCAGGAGACACTTGTCTTTCGCCGCCGTCGTCGGCAGTGGCACTGGCACTACCAGTGACATCAGGCGAAACCTCGCTTCCACCTCCAACAATGTCTCGAATGTTCTTGTTCCACTGTTTCTTGACCTCGCGTTTGGAAGCAGACTCTACCCCTCCCCGGAAGATGGGCAAGTAGAAGCAGCTTTCCTGGTCCATGATCTGCGGGGTACACAGCCCATCCTCATCCTGCTGGTCGACAAGACCGTAGAACTTCATCTGGCCGTCCAGACCGCTGATAGGAGTGACGACCATGATCAGTCTGTTGTCGTCATGGACGGCTATCGTACGATCTGGCGCGACAACGGTACCAACAGCCGTGCCGAGTTTCTTACTCGCGCTTTTCTTGGCGGCGTCGGGGAGGTCGGCGACGGTAAAACCGACGAGCAAGACTTCCTCCGCCCCTGTCGTCGGGTCGTTATGAGTTTGCAACTCTTGGTCGGTGAACTGCAGGTCTCGCCTAATCCGGAGATTTCGGTCGGATATCGCCTTGATCGAGGGCCGAGATGAGGGGGCTCTGGTCATCAATTTGATAACTTCGTAGCCATCTACGTGTTGAGGGATTGCGACGGCCCAACCGTAGAAGTTGAACGCCATGTTGTGGACCTGCTGTCCGCTGGGGGTAGCCATGGTTGCTGTCTGTCTGTGTGGAGGTCGTCGTGCTTGTTGTACATAAAGCGGCAATTGGGATCGATGCTAGAAGTCTCATTCATGCAGTTGGTTGTTTGGGACAAATGGAATTTCTCGTGCGCTTCATGGGAGAAGTGGAAAGAGCTAGAAAAAGAAGAGGAAGCCTGGAAAGTCAACAGAAGGACGGCAACAAGTGGGCCCGATACGCAGTGAAGGGGAAGCGCGGCCGGAGTGAAGGGCGCAAAGCGGAAGGCACGACCCTCTCCTCATCCACCCCGTCTAAAACAGCTTGTCATAGACTCATTGCGAATTTGCGCAGTCGAGCGAGGCGTGGGGCATCAAACTGACAGTGTTGCCAGTGTGACTGGCAGACGGATACGAGCTGAATCATCGATGTATACGAGCCAACTACAACAAACTAAAGAACAAACCATAGCAACAAAGCAAAGTAAAGTCGCGGGCAAGACGGGCAAAATTTTGCTCAATGTCTGTCATTTTCACATGAGGGATAGCTCGCTCAAAGGTCAATCAGACTCAAAGGCTCAAAACTGCGATTCCCACAGTCTCGTTTGTATCTATTATTCCGTCTCATATGGTAGTCTAGAAACAAACAGGACAAGTCGTCCGGCCCAGACACTGACCCAGGATCAAGCAGCTGATCTGACACAGCGAGTGCCCGATTGTATCAACATCGAACGATATCTATTTATGGATCCCTCCTTCCTCACTCGCACCTCTTCTCTTCGATTCTCAGTTAACTGTCGCCTTTCCCACTTCGTCCAGCCATTCCTCCAACTATCCATTAACAAAATCATCTCTTATCAATAATAAAACAGTACTGAGCTACTAAGGCTCATTCGCACTCCCAAAACACTGCCTCCAGGGGTAAAGAGAATCGTTCTCACGGCTAGATAGCCAAGATGGCGTCAGTAAACCCCAAGCATCATCCATCCGCATTAGACTCCCTTCTGACAATCAGGCAGACCACACATCGTCTGATCTGATAGTCAGGTTTGACGACGGAAAAAAGAGATGGATGTGACAGATTACTGCCGAGACTGAGCCGGAGACGCAGCAGCCGTGATTGACTTGACAACGGGGCCTGTCTCGGTGACGGAGTTTACCTGGGCGCCAGCGTGATTTGACGGCTTTGGTTGGATGGGACGGTGCGCCAGATCAGGTCGCGGAACAAACTCGAGATACTTCCGCCTGATGGCAGCCCTCCTTCTCATGTTTGGGACCACTGCATTGGCGTACTTGTTGACGAACTGTGCCTCTGGCTGCCCTCCGAGGCCGTCTTTTGTAGCGCGACTCAGACGGGCATATTGATCGTATACGGAGTGGTCGACGTATAGAGGTACGCCGCCGCGCACAGCTACACTGGTCATAGTCTCCAACACGGTACGTAAATCCTCCTCGGTCACCGAATACGGTCCTGTGTTCCGTATGCCTTGACTATGATCGTCGACGTTATACAACTCCTCAAGACATTTTGTCGTACGAGACTGGTAAAAGAAACAAAGGGCTGATAAAGGAGGCGTGAGAGGGTTGAGAGAGATAAGCGGCTGGGCTTTGGATACGAGCAATTGATCAGTGAAAGTAACGCGGCAGGTAGCGAGGTTGAACTTAACACGACTTATTACCTTAAGAAGGAATTAGTCCATAGGGCCCTGTGAAAGCGGTTAGTAAGACGGTGAGTGATTATCAAACAGAAGAGGGAAACTTACCCATCACCGGGGGGAAAAACAATGAGAAACGCAGTCTGCAAGCAGCTATCCAGCGTAATAAAGCTAATATCCAAGCCCGTCTGGTCATCTGCATGGAACCTCTTCGCAGTGCCAGATGCAAACAAAGAATCTCCCACCATTGAGGAGGAACTAAAGCAGTTCCCGACCCACATCCTCGGCACCCCGAATAGATGGGCCGTCCATCTCATTATATTAGAGAAGCCGAACCACCGTCGCGGGCTCTACATCGGGTCATCCACGAACGGCGATGGTGTTGTAGTCCGCTTATGGGCTGGTGACAAGCTGAAATAGGGTGCCCATCTCCTCTAAAAAGATGATTCAAATGGTCCTGGAACCTAAAAGCAAGGGAGAGTTCAACGTCCTGATACCAGAGAATGTCAAAAAAAAAATGTCAAAGAGGGGATGCGCACCTCTGCAGGCATTGCCTGTCAATCTATTCTGCTTAGTATCCAATCACAATTGACCGTATTGACGAAAGGGGCAGTTGGAGCGTGCACTTGGACATGGTACCCTGGTACCCCACCCCCAAGTTCATCCTATCCTCCATTTCCTTTACTTGTACATGTATTTCCTCCCAGACATTAAACCATTTTCTCCAGATGTTAGACGATATCGTCTAGATATTGGTCATTCCATCTTGGATATTGGCGATTCTGCCTTATTCAACGAGGCGCTTCAGTCTTGGCTAGTTCCGACGACAGGGTGCTGTTTTCACTCTGTTCCTCCGAGCTTCCGTGTTGTCAGTTCAAGCTGCTTTGTGACCTCAACGAGCTTAATGCTAAGACGGCCACGGTTCAACAGGTTGATCGTAGGGACTTCGTTGTCCACAGATATAACCATACTTTTGAAGCGCAAGTCGAAAACAAGTCAAATCAACTCTCGGGTTTGATTTGTCTAACAGGACAGGAACAGAATCACCATGTGCCATAAACAAGCCAACCAAATGCAATATTTACTATCATTGACTACCTTTATCCAAACCCCTCATAGCATATCTCGTCACAGAAGCAGCACTTGCTACACACACCCTGCTGATCTAAACGATGGAGCCGGTTTGGAAGAACGGGTTGTTAGGATCATAGGGGAACTTCCTCACCACGATATCACCGGTGTAGCCCCACAGATCCGCCTCGACCGGCTCGAACACCAGCTTGCAGGTTCCCTTGTAATCCTCGGCCTTGGTCTTTTGTCCAAACGTCTCGACCTCGGTGGCCTTGCCATCCGAGTAGTTGATGCGGACCTGGTTGACCGTCTTGCGACTCTCGTCTCCCTCAAAGTAGTTGCTGGGCATGAACTGCACACCAGCGTGCGCCGTGGTCATGACCGTGTTGGGCAGATCGCCCGTGTGGGGGAGGTGGTGCATACCCAGGTTGAGCCACAGGACGAGATCCTCTTGACGGAGGCTCTCGCCATCGAAGAACTTGGAAAAGTCAATGGGTGGGTCGTGCACGTCCTGGCTGTTGTAAGGGTGCGCCGCCCTGGGCTCAGTATCCTTGTGCTTGGTGATCTGGATGTCGTACTCAGCCCAGCGGCCAGCGTTGGCGAGGTTGGTAGAGTTGAGCACGGTCAAGTGGGCAGTGCCTGTAGATGGGAGAACACGGTAACCCCGGAACTCGCCGTGCTTGTTCCTGACGTCCTCGTTGACAACGATGACTTGCGTGGCTTGGTTGGGAGCCCAGTTGAACCGGCCTTCGTCCTCGCTTTCGACAAACGACCTCTCCAAGTGCATGGTATTCCTGGCCTTACCCTTAGACCATGGGTATGTAACGGTAGTGGGCGCCATGGTCACCAGCTCCACGGAGTTGTTTGTGCCGAGGATGTCAAAATCAGCCTTAAAGTTAAGCACGTGGTCGTGCATGCTGCCAGAAAGGTTGTCATGGATCTTGAAGCCATAGTCCTCGTTGCCGGCGAAGTAGGCGGACTGGATGTAACCCGAGGCGCGGACCTCGACCGAGATGGAGCCGTCAAGGAAGAACTAGTAGCTGAAGGAGTAGTCGTAGTTGCCGACGGTAGAGACGAAGCGAACAACGAAGTACGTGTTCTTGGTCACCGACGTGTAACGGTTGGTGGTGTGACGCTGGATCGGGTAATCAGAGACGTATTCAAACATGCAGATGCTGTTGATGTGCGTGTGGGTGGTCTCCGAGATGTAGAAGGAGGAGTTAAGGTAGGTGGCGTGCGTGGGGCAGTCGTAGCCCTGGACGAGCTCGAAGGCGTAGGGGCCAAAGCCGTAGAAGGTGTCGAGGTAGGAAACGCCAGAGTTCAACGGGTCGTTACCTGGTCAAGTCAGTTACGAGCTCAGGCATATCTCTCGCGAACATGTGCGAAAACCTACCAGCATAGTGAGCCAATGCCTCCTGCAGACCAAGCTCGTACAGAATCCTTTGACCCTTGTAGCGAATGTCGTACAGAGCCATGCCAGTATCTCTGGTAAATCCAATGTAAAAGCTAAAATCCATCCACTCGACGTACTTTTGCTCATGATCGACGCCGTATCTCGCACCAGCTGGAGCAACGATGGTCGGGGGGTAGTCGTAATCCAGAGGAGGAACATCTCCGTTCTGGTCAGTGTCCGCCCAGGCACCGGGGAGATTGGGGCCGTTCTTCTTGAAGCAAGAGCTCCAGTACGCCTCACGGAACTCTTCGGTGGTTGCATAGAAGGTGCCGTTGTAGAGCCACCCCTCGAGCGACCACTTGCTAGGGTCACGGCCGGTGATGTCGGACATGAAGTACAGGCCCAGGGGCAGCAGGGTTTCAGCATCGAAAACATCGTCAGCTGGAGGGAGGGTCCAGAAGCCGTCCCAACGGATGATCCTGCCATCATCCTGCCACAAGGGATCAATACCCCAGACGTCTAGGGTGTCGTTCTCCAGACCATGGCCGTGCCGTTCCATAGGTCGAGAGTGATGTCGGCAATAGAGGCGCTAATCTTCCAGATCCATTCTTCGTATATAATGTCATCGTCCGCATCGAGGTTACGGACCTTTCCATCACCGCTGGGCTTGTTGTAAGGAAAAGTAAGGGGCTCCCATGAAACGGTTGCATTGTCGAGAGGGAGAGGACCGACGAGGATGTCGGCGTAGTAAGGGTTTTCGGTTGCGCGGTTGTTCAAGAGGACGTGGGCGTACGTGGTAGGAGCAGGCGCATCGCCATCAATGAAGGCAAGGGCATCGGTCTTGTTTGGCCACATGGCCTCGACAAGTTGGCTAGTGGTATAACTGTTAGAATTTACACAGAGCCCCTGCCGAGTGTCTCAGACTCACATGGTGTTATCCCAAGGTCCAGCCTTCTCGGTGACAGTCAGGTTGAATTCTTCCTGCGCGAAGAGCCACTCTATCACCGATGAAATCTCTTCGCCTGTCAGCGGTCCCCAGACGTTGGGCTTGGGAGCAATGATGCTCTTTGCTAGGACATCGGCGCAAGGGACCTCTTCGGCTCGTCGAGTGTGGCTCTGACCCTCAATGGCGCGTTTGATGTGATTCGACATCTTCTTGCGAGCAGGGCCTTTTCGTACACAGTCGGCTTTGGGTTCGGGGCTAGGTCGAGCGACGACATCGTAGGCGAGGGAGCTCAGCACCAAGGCCGAGGCCATAATGGCTCGGGGGCTGAGAGTGTCGAGGAGACCCATTGTTGCCTGATGAGCACAACGTTGGGACAGAAAGTAGTGGTGTAGCAGTTGCTGATGTCTTCATGGCGAATCTGGGGGGGCGGCATCGCCAGCTTATATTTTCCCCAGACATGATCAACTGGTACCTTTAACCTTCTCGTGCTGCCGTTCCTGACCCTGGGAGAGATCCGTGAGACGTTCATTGGAGATTTCTGTATGTCATGGTCTTTCCAGCGCTGACCGATTTGTCTACCAATAATTTGATCAAGCTGAGAGTAAGATCCGATATGCATGGGGCCTGGATGTCTTATCGTAGGTCCGGAAGGATTAGCTGCTGTACCATAAGAGCTAGTGTCCGCGGTGTGGATGATGGACCTGCAGGACCCCAAGGTAGCATTGTCGTTCCCCCGATTGCTGTACTTCTATTCCCATTTCGGTTAAGAAGAGGCCGAAGTGGTCTGGGGTTGTTCGAGAAGCCATGATCGAGGTCAGCTCCACGCTGTTATCGCGAGCTTTCGAGTGTTGAAGTCGGTGTTGTTGGTAGAGAAGGAATACCGGCTCCGAGACCGTTGTCTTGAACTCTAAATGCCGTGACACGACGATACAACGCGAACTTTCCGAGACAAAAGAAGATGGCGAATCCGAGTTTGACTCTGCGATGCTGGGAGAAGCGGTAATATCGGATCGCAGGGTGAGATTGTTTGTCCCACGTTGCGCAGTCCCGAGTTCCCAAATTCCCCCGCGTTCGGAGAAGCCCGAGATGCCGGCCGGGGTGGCTTATCGTCCACTGATAACTCGCCCGGTTGTAGTGACCGCTTGAGCCGGTGGTGGTGTGGTTCGCCGAGCTGCGTCGCCGAGCTGCAGTGAGGGAGCGTGCCTGCCGCTCCACGTTCCGTGATAGTGCGGGGTCAATGTGCCAAGCCCAGGCCCCCATTCGGTCTCTCCTTCTGTATCTGAGCGCCGAGTAAGACTTCAGGTCTCGTCATCGACGACGAACAACAACAAAAACATCATCTACTTGATCCTCCATTGTTGAAGCTGCCCGAGCACAATATGAGCGCCCTGGCGATTCCGTGTTCATGGTCCAAATCGATTTCATGACAACGCGAAGAGGAGGATGCTGCGGCATTGACAAGGTCTGCCTCCGATCCCGTCCGCAGACGCCAACCTTACTGTTCTTATCTCTGACTGCTGGAGTGCTGCTCTGATCGCGCTCTTCTTTACTGATAACGGCTCGGTGAGCGACAGATATTTCCTTCCATTTCCTTTCACAGCCTACATCTGAGCTCTACCTGAATAGTTAGACAGTACTTTAACCTCGGCGACCAACAGGTCTGGTGCAGTGGGATGGGGACCCCTCACTGCCTATCTCCTTATCAGCCACCAACACCGGCGTGGAGGTTAGTGGACTACTTCCACCGATCAGGCCAAGCTTTACCTGGTTGTTGTTTGCAATACATACAGCACGTGGAAAATATCTGGTATCAAGCGTTTATCAAGTGCTGTGATGTAAGTGAGAGGATTCAATTCCCAATCAAGTTCTTTCTTCCTGCCCGTTTCTTGCGGGGAGTGGCCAGCCCCCGCCCAAGACCCCAGACGATGCAGCTATCTTCGCCTGTAGTGTAAGTGACATGCCAAAACCCTAACCCTCATATGTCCAACTTGGAGCCCAACCACCAAAGACCACAACTCTCCCCTCCGTATTCAGGCCATACTGACGCCGTCTTGAGTCTCTGAATAGGAGGCAAATATCCTCTATTCATGATCCTTTCCGAATGATCCTTCCTTTTCCATTAGAACCTCCCCCAAGGCACCTCCAGCGCGCCGTCCTCCATGCCCGTAACGACCTGAATCCGCTTCGAGTCCGCAAACCGAAAGTACACCGTCCAGGACTTCCTAACGCCCGGCCAAGTATCCTTCTTCCAAAACGCGTTCGTCATGCGGATCTGGCCCCTCCTCCCCTCGAAGAACTTGACCAGTTCCTGCAACACCGACGGCGTCTCGATGCGTTCCGGTCCGTACAACGCCGCCAGGATCTCCACCGAGCCGTTGTAGGGAAGTCCCGTCCGCCACGGCCGGTGGATGGTTTGTACAAAATCTGACGTTTCTTCTGCGGCTTCTTGCTCTGTCGATTCGGTGTGCTTGTCGGCCCTGATACTGAGGACGGCGGTATGCTCGGGGAGGTTGAGTAGGTGCACTCCCCCGTTGTTGTTCAACCCCACGAATTGGTAGAGCACTGTCAAGGTTTTGACGGTTCCGTAAGCTGGATCGGGCGTCAACACGTTGTAGAGATTGTACATGTCGAAGATGATGCTGTCGTCGGATGCCACCATCGCCCGGATATCGTCTGTAACACTAACGCCACCCCAGGTGGCGCCGATGATAACCAGCTGAGGCGGCTGGTTGGGGAGATGGGGGAACATGTTGTCGTGATGTTCTACTTCTTGGTAGGCTGGGCTGGAGTCAGCATCACTGCTGCCCATATAGGTATCGGTCTTTGGGTATTCGGAACCTTGGCCCTTGCCGTCGCTGCTAATGTTCTCCCAGTCGTTGAGCATCGTCATGGTTGGCGTCAGAGAGGATGTTGGTGGTATCTGGGAGGAGCTGATCAAAGCACCGCGTGGACGGTTTACAGAGAACCGTAATATATAGAAAGCGATGAACAGTTCTCCAATGCAGACGAGTAAGAATATCAAGTCAAGTGCCTTCTGGGCTTGTTGGCGGCCAGACAGCGGTGGCCTCTGGGCCGGTGCTGCTCTTGGGCGGACATGTTTGGACATGGTCGTGGCAAGGGTCTTCGTCAATGTTACACTGGTTGCTGATTGGTGTTGGGGTGATTTCCTCTTTCTGCTTCGTTGGACACTGGCGAATGATGGTCAACGGTTGCCTAGTTTCCCGCCCAAGGAGGACTCGAGACAGAGAAAATTCACGGGGTGTGTATGTGCCCGTCAATAATCCAAGCTCCAGGATTGGTGCCCGCCCAGGTCGACATATGCAGTCGGCAGTCAGTAGTCAGGCAGACATGAGGACGGAATCCGTCAGTCTGCTCGAAAATACGAAGTGTATGCAGGTTACGAACAGGTTATTAAGGCTCTCGAGTCCCTGGACAATTCTGTCCTACAAGACCGCTGTTGACCAAGTTTGCTGATAGGGGACGGACGTTTTTGCCCATTTATTTCTGCTCCCGTATCCATGGGATGAATCTAATGGCCTCAAATATTCTCAACTGGCAACGCGGCAGAATCTTCGAAAGGCTTCTCTGGCACGCTCTCGACAAGTTTCATACGTCCAACTTAATGGCTCGCGGGCCTAATTATCTGGCGGAGTCTTCAATACCAAGACCTCAATTCCATGTCCTCCCCTAAGGTATCCAATGCCGACTCAGTCTCCTCTATCTTCATCACTTACTGTGTCTGCTTAGAATCTCTGCGCATACTCAAGTGGCTCGGGGCTAGAACGCGTACCACCTCGAATCTTCGGTGCCATGTCCATCGACGGATGTTCCGCCAAGTTGCGATATCACACGGGTATTCCCTGTCGATGATACAACGTCCCCGAGTAAACTGGCATGATGACAAGCGAACAAACCTACAGCGATGTTCTTTCAACACCATCCGGACGGAGCTACAGAATATTGTGGTACCTGTGACAACGGATACCAAGGGACCCAGCTACCAGAACCGACAAAGGACCGCACAATAACTGGAGGATGGTAGCAAACGTGTCTGTGATACAGCTAACGCGGCCACGACTTTTTGACAGCTCGTGTATCGTTTCACCCATCATGTGCCGGTTACACTCTCCGCCTTCGTGGTCTTATGCCCTGAAGTATCGAAATAGGAGCATATATGGGTAGGTATTAGATGTGGGCTGTGTCCAGCCAAAGATGCTCGGAACCGTTTACTCGAGCTTCGCCGGTTACCAGTCAGAGTTGGGCTCACATTTAGCTTCAACGTCTACAGGATAGCCCCGACCTATTAGTACCATCACTTCTGCAAGACTTCGAGATGGTTCTGCAATCGCTCAGCACAGCCCTCTTCCCCCTAGTCCTCCTCTCGGGGGTCTCTCTAGGACTGGCAGGACCACCCAGACATAAGCATGAAATCCGGGACGTCCCCAGCGCCCTAACCAGCACTCAAACCGAGGACGAAACCACACAATACTACTACTTCACCGAGTCATACACCTCGCTCCCACCATTCTGGCCACCACGACCAACACCACACAGCAGTGACAGCACAACGTCTACAACAACGACATCATCACCAGAATACCCTTACTACTCAGATTCCGACACCACCACGTCCTCCTCGAACTTCACCACACCCACTACCACCTGGAACTTCACCACTCCCTACACCACCACCTGGACCAGCTACTCCGACACCTGGGGCGACCATAACACCTACCCAACGCCCAGCAGTGCAGCCACAGATGATGAAACCACGACCATCTCCGTAATCAAGACCCTCACTTCCTTTACCACCACCGTGGTGTCCAAGACCGTCAACAAGCCATCGTCTACAAAGCCATCCAGAACATCATCATCCAAGTCGTTCACATTCAAGACGACACCGTTTGCAAACTTGACGACGTTTACCTCCCCTAAATGGACGACTGTTCCCGTTGCCTCGCTGACGGGTACTCCTTTCTGTTCGAATGCGGCGGACCCGGATAGTGGGGTGGGAAATCATTGCGTGTGTGGGAATGGGGAGACTGTGGGGGTGATTCCGTTTAGTAGGGGGGGTAATGCTAGTGATTATCAGCCTTGTGCTTATACTACTGTTGGGTAGGGGGGGGAGGAAAGGGGGTGGTGTTGAGGGGGATAAGTGGGACACTGGAGGGAGGAATGACAAACCCGGGATTATGTATGGTAGGTTTGAGTCAAGCATTCAACAAGGTCCGCTGGCTCAATGGCAGAGCGTCTGACTACGAATCAGGAGGTTCCAGGTTCGACCCCTGGGTGGATCGAGTTATCTTTTCTTTTGATCTTTTTTTCTTCCACCTTTGTTGCTTAAACTTTTACTCACTGATGCCAATCTTGAGACCATCATTTTTTTGCTTGAACTTGCAGCAGAGCATATGATCATGACTGCAATTCCCAACGTCGTGCACAGGAGCAGCCGTCATCTCCAAACCCGCTTTTTAGGCGCTGTCATCGGACATGCACCTAAATCGGACACTCTGATTCGGTAAAGGAAACATTCGTTCAATTTCAGCCTCCTTTGCACTTCACATCTTCCTTCCCAAATTCTCAACTTCATCCCATTCAATCCTCCTTCAACATCTCCACCCCCGAATCCCTCCTCTTCAGCGTCCCGGTCTCCACAACTTTCCCCTCATCCACCCCCTCCTTCCCCATCTTCCCCTCCCTCATCCTCCTTCCTCATCCTCCTCTCCCTCTACTCCCTCCTCCTCCTCCTACTCCTCAAATCCGTCCCATGCAGCTTATCCATCAACCCCGGAATCGCTCCAAACTCCACATTAAACAGCTCATGATGGGCATCATGATCCCTCGCCATCTCCAGCAGTCCCAACAATTCAAAATCATAACCCGTCCGGAGCAGTGGATTTGATCATCGCATCAAAGTCAGTAGCCAGAAAGGTGGGCACTTTGCCGTGGCCCAGAACCTCGAGCCGGCTGTTGGCGTAGTCCATCCTGACGTGATTCGTGTCGCATAGCCCGACGATGCACGAGGTTGAGCTGTAATCAGTTGCAATGGCATTGTAGAATAAGTCGGCTCGGCCACCAGTGCCGACGATGGCGTACCGTTTTCTTCCCATGCCACCTTTGACAAGGGACTGGGATGCTTCGCTCATCTTGAGGGTGGCTGTTCAGATCCAGCCAACTGGGAGGAAGTCGAGTTGTGAGAGAGCTCTACCGCGGAGTGCTGCGGGCCAGCCAGGAGAATGTCAGTTGTGTGAAGCAAAAGGCACGAGGCGTGGAACGTTAAGAGGAAAAGAAAATCGAACAGCACCCAGTGTCAAGATGGATGTCTATCATGTTCCTCGGTTCCGGCTCGCCCCGTGCCCCTCGGTCATAGATAACCCAGATCCCGAACATTAGGCTGAAGAGGACGAATGCATCGACACAGGTGCCGGCTTGATGGGAATAATGGTGGTATGCACCTCAACATCACTGCATCCTTCAACCCCCAAAAACGTGGGGAAGTGCGGAGAGAGCAAGATCATGGCATGGGATTGGGTTGGTTAAACACAGGGCAACATGGTCTAGAAAATTGACATATCACGACCAAGGTAAATGGTGTAGATGAAGGGAAGGCAGGTAAACAACCTACCCTGCAAAGACATCCAAACTCTACAGCCAGTTGAAGTAGAGGACGCTTTTCTTTGGGTGTTCCGTCATGAGATGAGGTGGCTGGGCTTTGATGCCTCCGTGGTTCGTCCCAGACTCCTGGGAAATACCCAACCCTCTTGCCATACAAGTGGTGTGGTTCGGGGTAAAAGAAGGCGGTCGATGGCCCAGCACCCTTTATCTGAAAGGGCCGCCCTCCGGGGATCAGACGAGACATTGCCCGCTGGGCCCGTTATTAGGACGACGATCCAGCACTGGCCAAGATCCCACATTAACAACAAAACCTTGACCGAAGACAACCATGGCTGCAGACCAGGGGAAGGGACAGGACGATATCACTCTTGCGCCTGTCCATAACGAGCCCACCAAAGGATTGCCCGCGACAAGGCTACAGACTTCCTTGCGAACCATGCCGAAGGCGGGTCATCCTTCACTACCGAAGAGGAAAAGGCCGTTCTGCGCCGGATCGACCTTTGTGTTCTGCCCTTGCTCCTCGGGGCATACCCGACTTCAAGTCCTTGCTCGGGATGCGCTTCGTGCTCGGGTCGTTCGGAGCCATGATCGCGCCGAGCTGCGTTGCTGTCACGCAAATGTGGTGGCGCCGGAGCGAACAGACTCTGCGGACGAGTTACTGGAACGCCATGAACGGTGTGACTTTTATCGTGGGCAGCCTCTTCACCTACGGCCTGGGCCATATCCACAGCGACAAGATGTTCCGCTACCAGATTGTCTTGTTGTTCTGCGGCCTCTTGACAGTCGTGTATTCCGTTGTTGTTCTCATCTTCAGTGCCAGACTCGCCGATGGAGGCCAAGTATCTCAGAGAACGGGAGAAGGTTATTGCGGTCGGGCGGCTCAGAGCGAACCAGATGGGTGTCGCGTCAAGGACGTGGCGATGGGACCACGTGGTGGAAACGCTCTTCGACTTGAAGACATGGTGTTGGTTCATTGCTATCATTGCGATTTCGTAAGTGTTTTTTGTCCGTTTCGGTTACATGTTTAGATCAGCAAAAAAGACAGCAAACTGATGTTGGGATACAGCATCGCCAGCGGTGGCATTGGGACTTTTGGCAACCTCATCGTCAAGTCCTTTGGATACTCGAGTTTCGAGACCATCCTGTTCAACATTCCGTTCGGCGTGATCCAGGTCGTTGCCGTTGTCGGGACTGGCTGGTTAGCCACTAGGTTCCAGCGCAAGGGCTTGGTGATTGCTGGCGTCAGCGTCCTGCCCACGATCGGAACCATCCTGATGCTGACGGTGTCGCGAGAGCACAAGGGCGTCCTAAGGTGATACCAAAAAGAAGTGCACGTCGGCCATGGTGTTTATAGGAATGTGCACTGGCAACGTCATCGGGCCTCTGCTGTACTCGACCGGCCAGGCGCCTCTTTACCGACCCGGCCTGATTCCCTTCTACCTCATGTTCCTCAATCGCCGGCATGCTCAAAGGCGGGAGGAGCTGGGAAAGACGGCGGAGGTCGGGGGTGCCGATGCCCACCAGCAACGGTCGCTCGGGAAGGATAACGCGCTGCAGGACATGACGGATCTGCGGAACGAGTATTTTATCTTTGTGTATTGAGCTTGTTGGGACGGAATCTGCCTGTGGTGTTGTGGACAGTGGAAGTGGTTTTGAGGCGGGAGAGGACGACGGGGCTACTGGAGCGACCGGACGTGTCACGGACGTGATTTAGGTTATCAGAGGGCCACTCCCCATTGCGGGGGGCCATTCAGCACCTGCAGACCCCGCAGCGGGGATGACAGCTCCCGGGGCCCCGCCACTGCTGCAGGTCCGGGTGTCATTGCCGTGCTGTCCGCTGCGGAGACGGTCAATGTACAGGGGCATCTAACCAACAACAAATGTGTTGATGCTCTTCTCCGGCAACGGCTTCAAAACATTATTTACTCTACTCAAGAAGCAAATGGCCATTCGTAACTAAACTTTTAACTTGTGAGCTTGTGGTACCTTGAGGAATTGAAAAACAGTCATGTTTCACTCTATACGCTAGGGGATGTTGCAGTGTAACAACCCGCGATGACTCCTTCCCATGACTCCAATAACACAACAGGTACCAATTCTAGGCAACAGCGCCTCGACTGGAGGTGCCTTCCCGCATGGTGCTTTATAACGTGAAGCTTTCCACTTTCTTCGCATTCTTCGTGTTTCATCCTCTCTTCGTCATTTCTTTCATCCTTTGCACCTCCTAGTCGAATCATATCCTTCCCCCATACATTCCGTATTCCCTGCTTCCATCCAACAACCATGGGGACAAGGTTCAGGATCGTATGCAACCTCTGCCAGGCCATCATCCCACCAGTCGAGCAAGACCTCAACAATGACGACGGGCCAATTCCCAGGCTGGAATGGAATCAAGAGGCTAGGGCAGTGAGAACAGTCAGAGACACTTCCTCTCCCTTCCTCACTGGTGTTGGCTATTTGACTCGGTGGGGAGTGCTCCAGGCTAGTCACAATCCCGATGTTCCGTACGGAACAGACACAGGCCTCCTCAATCTGGGGGCCCGGAATGATGCCATCTTGGGCCAGTCTGGCAACGGTCAGGCTAACCACCCCAAGTACCTCACCTTCGTCTTCCACGATGCCTGCTGGCAGCTGTTCTTGGCTGGCATTCTGCCTGGTCTTCCAGACTCTGTCACAGCCTGCCGCACACCTCAAGAGCAGGTTGGACTTGTCGCCGAGGCTCTGTTCAGATATCTCTCGTGTATGCCACTCACCAAACTCAACCAGGTGGTAGTTCCGCATGATCTTCCCCCTTACCGCGCCGCCGATCTCGTTCTGCCCCGGGACTACGCTCCCACTGACCGGGCCATCATGATGGCAGATCCCTCTGACCTACCAACACTGGATGGCTCACCACAAGTGGTTGACCATCAGCATAACGACCACCTTTACACCATCAACCCCAACTTTCACTCCGCATCTTCAACAGATACTCCCTTTTCCACGCTCCCTGAAGAGTTGATTCACCAGATTCTGAATCTTCTCCCTTCCCCCGACGTCTGCAACCTTCGCCTAGCATCTAGGTCTGTTGCGAGCGTCTCGAGCCCTTTGCAGCTTCCCAGGTCCTTCTGGGCCAGTCGCTTCGAGTGTGGGAACGAGATGGGCTTCTTCTACCCTGGTCGTCCCTTCCCCGACACCAAACCACCTACAGACTATCGCCAACTCCATTCCACACTCAGGCTCGAGTTGAGCAAGGTGACTGAAGTCATGAACCTGAGAAACAGACGGAGGATTTGGCGCATGTTGCGAGAGATGTCCTGTTGCATTACTCTGGCAATTGAGCACATATGGTCGTCAACGAACGGTGACAGTGATACAGGTACTCCTTTCGTACAAATTCCCGAGGGCCACGTAGCCGGGAGATTGGTCTGTCCCCTGCCTCTCCGCGGTGGTCCTGTTACCAAGGCATTGGAACGTAGCGCTGGCACAACGATATTTGCTGGGCAAGCTGCCATATTCCCAGACCCTTCATTACAGGCGCCCATGTGCGTCGGTGTATCGTTTCTGAGAGTTGACCAACGTCCCTATGTCTGTGGCATCAGGGTTCTGTCTGCCAGGTCTGATCAGGCTTGTAGAGTGGGCGTCATTATCCAAGAAAGTGAAACTATCGTCGCCTTGAAAGCTGATGATGAGTTGTCTGGCTTCCGTGTGGCATGTCTTGCCAATGGTGTGGTTGGCTTGGGTCTTCTAGTTCGGCCTGTTTCTAACCCTGAGTGTGTCCCCATGCTTCACCCTTTCACAGTGGGTAATTTGGATACAAGCACAAGTGGCTTGGGTCTTGCAGACGTTACCCCTACTGGTGGAGGCCTTCCAACGGGCATCATTGCTGGGCTTGATGTAAGTACTTTATCTTCACTGTATGCCTTTTGGAGTCCCAGACTAACATTTACCGTTATAGGCTGCCTGCAGAATTGTCTCTCTTCAGTCGCTTGAGTGCCAGTCATCGGTTTGTAAGGAGGAAGAGGATATCTCCACTGGTCCCTTCGCGAAGAAGGCCACGCAACCACGTTCCCAGGCTGTGCTGTGGAGTCCGTCTATCCCTCAAAACGAACAAGATATCCTCACTCCCAAGACAAAGCCAGGTATCCACGGCTCAGTTGCTGTGCGAGAAGATCAAGGCTCAGACTTTGTCCTTAACATCCCCTTTGGCGGGGAAAGAGGGGAGAGACTGAAGACACTCAACAGAATAGTTGCTTACACAGATCCTTACTCGGCGTATGGGGCGTTCAAAGGCTTCGGCTTCCATTACGATGATGAGCCGGCTGGGGTATTCTACGGAACAAGAAAGGAGTACGATTCCTTTCCAATTGCGTTCCGTCAGTGCCTTCAGTCATCGTTTACCATCAACGGTAAAGGGGGCGAAGTAATCGACCACATAGAGCTATTTGGCTTGGTGTCGCAATGGTATAAGCTAGACGCTATAAAGGTTTGTGACCCGTGTTCTTCCATTTATGGATACCCTCAGCAGCTAACAAACCCAGTAGATTACCACGAATTTTGGAAGATGTGTCCACTTCAAGCATGAAGCGGAGGGGTTCCTAAATACGTTTACAACGTCTACAGCCAGCCCTGAATTGAGCATGCTTCACCCACCCGTCGGGTCAACGATCATCGGATTGTATGCAAACACACACATAAGTCACCAATCAGCAAATTATCGATCTTTGGACTAATGCTAACCATCTTCAAGCAACCCTCAGGTTCTGTGCAAGCCCTTGGGTTACGATGTGCTACCGAGACCCAAGTTGCCCGACATTCTACGGTTTGGGACGCGGCAGCGAGCCATTGGCTTTTGTCACCACCGCCAGTATACAAGTTTTACGACCCCAAGAACGCCGTAAGGGGGAAACTGGGGTTTGGCTATAGTAGCGGAGTCCGCCGGCTTTACAACATCCGCCGGATCCGGGTCTCATGTGGCTCAGTTTCTGGATCCCGACAGCCTCACGGCATTTCATCCACGAGCACCCGGGTCGTCTTACACGGGCACCCATCCCTATACGGGCACCCATATTTCAAGCCATGGCAAGTAATTTAGACGTAAACTAGCATTTACATCGTAAATTCCATCGTGTTACACATACATGAAAAAAATCACAGAGATGTTCAGTAACATAATTTTATATAGAGATTCGTATAGTACATAATGTTTTCAACATAGGATAGTTCTATGGCATTCATCTATATACTTCGAAAAACTATGCTATTGACTATGGCGAGTAATCTTGTGATACTTTATATAGTGTTTTGGCTAGGGGCGTATCTGGATCCTAGGGCGGCATTTTGAGGGTGTGCGTAATGCGCGTAGTGCTTTGAAGCTTCAGGAAAGTCAGCAACTGTTTTGGTGATTGATGCGATTAATATTTACGTACGTGCGGTCGATTCTAGCCTGTTCTGGTGATCAGAGGTGGTGTGGTTGTAAAGAAAGAAGGTTGTAAAGGTTAAAGTTCAAAATCACTGTCTAAAGATGGGGGTCGTGTATATGGGGCCTACTGGCTGACTGGGCTTGGCACTGTCTTGCACCGAAATGCTGTTGTACGATTACTGTCTGACTGTATCAAAGGGTTGAAAAAAATGACGTGCACGTTAAACCCTAACCCGATGGGTGCCCGTATAGGGATGGGTGCCCGTGTAAGACGACCCGGGTGCCCGTAGATGAAATGCCCACATCATTTCAGGTCTCTGCTTCGAGCTTACCGACACGGATGAGTCTGTGTACTTGGGACAATGGCTGAATGAAGTTGCGAGTTTTAATATTGAACAGGAATCTGGGCGGGTCGTTGGAATTACCACATGGAGACTTTTCGATCGAGATCGCACCTTGGTGGGAGCGAGCGGAGATCCATGGGTTGATCCCTTTTCCCATCGCTTCCGCACTGATCAACTATACACTGGCTTGAAGATTGAGACAGGTTCCGGGAAGGTCTTTGAGATCCCTCCAGACGACCCGGAGAAACTCGGGTATGAAAAGGTTCACTTCCGGGAGAACGCCTTCGAAGAATTTGTAAGTCATGACTCAAAGGAACATGTACCTCAAACACACTGGCTGACAGATGCAACAGGCGGGTCTGTATTGGAAATATACCTTCCACAACGATTACTTCACCCCGCTCTACAGGCAGAAGCACCGATATCTTTCAGGCCTCCGCAATCCCGATCGGACAGAGCAGATCTTTTGGCAGGAGGCGCAAGACTGGCAGACAGGGACATGTTATAATCTTTCGGCAATCCATGTTGTGTGGGGGCCTGCCGATCCTGTGGCAAGAATGTCCGGACTCATCTTCGAATATGGGGGCAGGAAGATTCGGAGACAGGTAGGATCGATGAGCCTCCCGGGCGTGACAAGGCAGTCACTCAAACTGGCCGAAGGAGAAGAGATCACAGGGGTACATGTCCTGAGGCCGGTAGGAACCGTACGTCACGAGGGATTCTTGTTTCAGGGACCGCCCAGGAGGGTCATCGATTACTCCTCGTTTTTCCATATTGAGGTAAGCAAGTCCACCATCTCTGTCATTCGGAAGTCAGTACAAGATGGTATGCTAATTTTCATGGGCAGTTCCACACAAGTTTAGGACAGAAAGCAGTGTTCAGTCGCCAGATGCCCCGAAATGAAGCAGGGGGCGAAGAACAGAGGGCTATCTGCCTTGGAATCTGCTGCCCTTACTTGTTCACGCGTGATTGCAGATACGATCTAACCAGGACTGCGCGGCCGTCGGACGCAAGCATCGTTGCGGCAGAAAAGGAGAAATATGGGGAGGACGGTGTGTCTTTTACGAATCATCAGCTCGTTGGCCTCGGCATAACTGTAGGAGACCACACGGGGTCAGGGAGTTATGCGACGATAGATGGCATCCAAACCGTGGTTGCGGGGTATGATCAGTGGATGAGGAATAAGTGATGAGTTCGGGGACCTTGGAGGCTGAAGGTATTACAGTTGGCTCCATTACTTCGGTCTCCTTTCGGATTCGTTTTCACTCTGTTCTGAGCGACCAACGACATGACTTGTCCATGAGCTGGCGATGCAGGTCATAACTTTCGTATCACACAAGAAAATGACTACTGTGACAAGCAAAACTCGAAATCTATTCTTTGGTATCTATCACCAACCGTCCCTCATGCACGATTACTAAACTATCTCCCAATTCCCATGTCGAACTCCGGCATTCAATGTTACCAGTTACCACCACCACAACTCCATCACCACTCCCAACCCACTCACCACCTAACCTTACCTCGAGCTTACCAACTTACCTACCAACTCTCCTCCAAAACCCTCCTCTCCCTCTCCAACCCCTCCACCTCCGCTTCCAACCTCTCAATCGCCCTCCCCAGCTCATCCACAACCCCCTGCCAATGACTAACCCCAACTAAACTCGTCGGCTCCTCAGCTCGATACCTTTTCGCCCTGCAAGCGTTGGAAGCCAAAGCTAGGAGATCGATATCCTGCGAGTCTGGTGAGGGGGTACGGGAGTTTGGGGCTGTGGTTGTGGTTGCCGCGTTGAGAATACTCACCATCAAATCCTGTTCCCGCTGGAGAGACTGCTTGATTTGGCTAAGGATTGTGAGGAGGGTGGTTAGTTGGTGGAGGCGGTGGGTGCTGATCTTGTTTTTGGGTTTAGCTTGGGGTTTGGGTTTGGGTTTGGTCCCCTCGCCCTCGGGGCCAGGGGCGGGAGCAGGGAGTGGGGGGAGGGATTTTGAAAGAGAAGCGGAAAGAGAAGAAGGAAAGGGGGAGGGGGACCTTGAGGTTGAGGTGAAGCTGGGGTTGGAGCTGGAGCCTAAGGAGGTACTGCAGTCTGAGGAGGAGGTAGGGACAGGGGAAGGAGAACGGGAAGGAGAACGGAAAGGAAAGAGGGAACGGAGCATTTTGGTTAGGAATTTCGGTGGGATTAAGGAAGGTGGGGTTTAAGGTCGTTCGGGTAGTAACGATGAAGGCGTGCCTGAGAGTGAACTGCTGCTAGAAGTACCTGACTTGCTTGCTTTGCCTGTGCCGGACAGGAGCTTTGGTATGATGTTCAGGAAGGAGTGTATGGCACGCGCTTCTCGTTACTTACCCTGAGTCCCTAATTTTCTGATGATGTGAGTGTGAATCTTGGTGGTGAGACGGCAAGATGTTACACGACGGGTGATGACGGAGGCTTTATACCTGCTGGAGGTAACAACAGTAGATGAATCCATTCAGAACACACTACAATGGCCTTGTTCGTGCTGCTCTCGTGGTGCGTTCCAGCGAGATCCTTTGTTGACAACTTTCTACGTTGAAATTTTGGAGATTGAGTGGCTGAGTGGCTGAGGGCATGAGGTTGTAGTGAAAGAGGAAGGTTGGAACAACACCATTGTTCCTGCCTTCTTTTGCTTTGTCTCTGAGATGTGGCTTTTAGGTGCCCAGACGCTATTCTGGAGCTTTCTTGCCATCATGCAGTGAACATTGACTCGATGAGTGAAGATTGGTGCCTCCATGAGGCGATCACGGTACATTTAATACAGCCGGAAGTTCTGCCTGTCCCTCCGGCGGCTACCTGGGACGTCTTGATATACGGTAGAGGCAGGTTTTGATAGCAAGTGACATACTACCCCTGAGCCCGACCCTAACCCTCACCCCTTATTCGCTCGCATCCCCAAGTTATCAAACTTCCCCGGATGGTCGTAAGAATAAACCGAACAAGTCACGGTCAGTACTGAGTACATCACAGCTTGAGTACACTCGATCACGCGTCCAAGCGTTTTTTTATGCCTTTGAACCCAACCTCAAGGCAGTTCTTAAATGGAAGAATCCCTACTGGACTCTAAGTACTCGAAATCAAAAAGTCCGGGGCTTTCCCAGTTCCTATCAAAGTGACATCTGGCTCCGTTGGATACGAGAAGGTCTGCCATTGGCCGCCAATTCCAAGGTTCATGCTTCGGGTTGATTCGCCGCTCGGTCCAGACTAACAGAAAGGCGCCCATTGCCGTGACTGGCCGTAACGTTGATCCGGGAGGATGGCGACGATCGGGCCCGAAATTTGGAGCAGCGAGAGATGGGTCTGCTCCAAGGCGGAAGAGATGAGAGATTGTGTCGAGATTATAGCTGTTGTCGTAATAGCTATGGCTATGCCTGAAGTTGTGTAGAAGTTCGTTCCAGATCGCAAGATGAAGTGGCCTGGAAGTAATCCCGCGTTCGGAAGAGGGACCCCCATTGACGTCCAGCCCATACCTTGTGACCAGCAGGTCGATAATATCTGACAGGTGCTCACGTGCCCCGTTATTAGGAGTGCTCCGAAGGATAAGCTGGGACAGCAGACACGGTCCCCAGTAGGCCTGCGTGAGATCAAAGTCTTTGATGTCGCGAAGCATGTAATGCACAATCCCGTACCTCCCCAGGAAGGCGGCGTATTCCAGGGAGCTACTCTCTGGACAGAGAATGGTATGCAACATGGATTGCCAGCCGGAGGAACCATTGATATGACGAGCGGGCGGGGACAGGCACTTGCAACAGTTTCGCGAAGGGACGTAGGGGTTTGCCATTCCCTTCTTGATCAGGTGTATGGCTGTGGCCGCAGTGTCCGGGTTGGGATAGGCGTGCATGGTGGCCACGATTATGGCGGGATACACGGGCTTTTTGTTGCCGTTCTTTTTCTCGGAGAGTGCGAGGGATTCATCGTCGCAGTAGTCGACCGTAGGGTTGTGGTCTTTGTCGTTGAAGTGGTAATCGAAGCAATTGGCACCAGCGTCCAAACCCTCCAAAACTAAAGTGGACCGATTGTCGGCGAGGAAGTCGATGATATCGTGCCGAGCGAATTTGATACTGGACACCAGGGCCTCCTTCCAATGGCGTCTCCAGAGGATGGGCTTGACAATGTCATAGAATCGGCGACATGTTCCTGCCAGCTGCGCCAAGTGTTTCCTGCGGATCTTATTGCGTTCGCGGAAGTTATAGTCCAGGTCGCGGTCGTGCTCCAGACTTAGCTCGACGACGATGAGACCTAGGACCTCGGTGGGCAAATTAATGATTTTGGGCATCTTTGGGTTCCGAGGATCGTTGTCGATGAACTTTGAGTCAGCTTGGAAGAACACGGAGGCCTTTTATAGGCGTTATTGCTATCTTTCTTGGCCCAACCTACCAAGTAGGTATTAGCGTCGATGTATGATCCGTTTTGCCGACGTTTTGGTCACATCCAATGGCAGACATTCGAACGTCCTGCTTCGGAACGCGATTCATTCTCGCCGGTAAACGCCCAGATAACCATGCTCTGTTGTCGAAGGGTTGTGGTCGACGGGATGCAGGTTGTCGTCGGGTGTTCTGTATCGGTTTGGAACAGTGGTCTGGGCCCTGAAGAAGCTTTGATCACGCCCCCGCTGATAAGGAACGATCGGAGCTAAGATAAGCAACCGCGACCCGCAGCCCGCAAGGTGCACGCCGACTTAAGGCAACCATCAACTTGCAAAGAGACGCCGAATTGAAGAAAGGAGCGTGGACTGTCAGGTCCAATTCTCGTTGATGTGTTTGCTGATTCAGATCCATAGCAGTTTCGGTCAGAAATCAATGTTGATTGATAATCCTGACATGGTGTTGAATCTCGATTTCTTTAATGACAACGGCACACGCACTTGCCAAGAACACCGAGACCCCGCATGCTCAGGGATTAATAAGCCAGATGCTAACCTAAAAGGGTATTAAGCTTTCCTCTCGGACAAGAGCTTAGTTACCAATGGAACCGATTCGATGCATGAGAAGTCGCGATCGAATTGAAAGACGTGAAGCACGACAGCGCAGTCGTACAAACAGAAAGTGCATTGTGTAAAGTCTGAAAAGTGTTTGATTTCTTCCAATCCATCCCATTCAACCCGCCCGCTCTTTCTCCCTTGCATCAACCGACCCGAACTGCAGGAAGTCGGAGCTCCCCATCAGCAACTCCCGTCCCGTGCTTATCTGATAAAGCTGTCCCCTCCCCCGACTCTGTCGTCATTCTTTTTCGCAACTCCCATCGAACAAACCAAAACGCCATCAAACCAACCAAAGTAAACCAATTCCAGCCCAACCGTTACAATGGCTCTTAGAACCATCCTCGTCACCGGCGCGACCGGCCAACAAGGCGGCGCCGTAGTCCGCGCCCTCCTCAACCACCGCAACTTCGACGCCTCCCCCCTCAAGATCCTCGCCCTTACTCGCAACGCCTCCAGCCCCTCGGCCCAGCGCCTCGTCGATTCCAGCAAGGGCATCGTCCAGCTGATCCAGGGCGACTCGACCAACCCCAAGCCCATCTTCGACGCCCAGCCCAAGGGCTCCATCGACTCGCTCTTCGTCGTCACCACGATGGGCAAGCAGCCCGAGGAGCAGCAGGCGATCCCGCTCATCGACACGGCCGTCGAGCACGGCGTCAAGCAAGTCATCTTCTCGTCGGTTGACCGCGGCGGAGACGAGAAGAGCTGGGACAACCCATGTCCCGAGATCCCCCATTTCGTGGCCAAGCACAACGTCGAGGTGCACATCCGCAACAAGGCCGAGAAGGACCCGTCCCAATTCTCGTGGACCATCCTGCGCCCCGTCGCCTTCATGGACAACTTCAACCCGGGCTTCTTCTGCAAGCTCATGACGGCCATGTGGCGCAGCGCCCTCAAGCCCACCACCAAGCTGCAACTCACGGGCGTTCGCGACATTGGCCTGTTTGCTGCCGAGGCCTTTCACAACCCGACCGAGTACGCCGGCAAGGCCGTGGGCATTGCGGGCGACGAGTTGACGCTCGAGGAGGCCCGCGAGAAGTTCAAGAAGGTTACTGGCAAGGAGTTGCCCGAGACGTTCACCTTCCTCGGCTCCCTGATGCTCTGGATGGTCAAGGACATGGGCGCCATGTTTGCCTTCTTTGAGAACCAGGGCTATGGAGTGGATATCGAGGCCACGAAGAAGATTGTGCCGACGGAGGACTTTGAGACGTGGTTGAAGGAGAGCAGCAAGTGGAAGTAGGGGGACATGGATGCTGCTGCTGCTGCTGCTGCTGCTGCGTCGAGGTGTACGATACTCTTCTGTTGTCCTGTTTGTTTTCTTTTGTCGGATTTGCTTGTTGGCTGAGGCTGCGAGTCAAAATAGTTACCATTAATTGAGTGGATAATAGAGATTGTTTTAGCAATTCCTTTGTCTTTACGTTCGAGCACGCGGGGCACAAAGGATCTCAAGGGTATCACCACTTCACCAGAGCGGTAGTGTAGGCGTAGTCGAACACCAGCAGTTGCAAATCCTACCTCAGGAACACCCCCTCGCATTGCCTGTTCGGATTACAAAATGATTCATCCTGAGTGAGATACTGTGTTACATTGTCGGCTCAGGAGCGGCCGTCGTGCGGGGAAATGGCCGCCGTTCCTCGCACATTGAGATGGAGAAGGATCATACATCGATCGCCTGTCGGTTCTTGGCCCCTGTCAAACAAGACTAGGCACCTACCAAAGATTCTATATAAAAACTCTTGAAGCCCCTCACACAAAAGTCTGCCTGGAGTTAACACATCAATTCCAACTCACACCGTCTCACACCTGCTTGCATCGAGAGGGAACATCCTCTAACAACATCGGCATTATCTAGACCAAAACTCACAAACCCCCATCTCCTCCCCAAGTCTACACCTCCCAAGTCATCACAATGACCTCCGCCAAATCCACCCTCGACCAAATCCTCCACCGCTACACCACCCACCCCGACTCGCCTTCCACCAAAGACAAACTTCTCGGCGCCGCCTTCGTCGTCGTCGACAAATCCGGCCCCATCTACTCTGGCGCAGCCGGCCACACCTCCCTCCCCATCACTTCCTCCTCCCCAGCCTTCTCAACCGACTCCTTCCTCTGGGTCGCCTCCCTCACCAAACTCCTCACAACCATCTGCCTAATGCAACTCGTCCAGCAAGGCAAGCTTAGCCTAGACGAGGATATCCGTGAAAAGTTGCCGGAGTTGACCAAGGCCGGAATCCTCCGAGGTTTTGACGACGACTCAAAGTCCGGAGAGGGAGAGGGAAAGGGAGAGGGGAAAGCGATACTGGAAGAGATCACCAAGCCGATTACTCCAAGACAGTTGCTCACGCACTCCGTCGGCCTATCCTACGATCTCGGCCACCCCCTTTTGGAGAGATGGGCCAAAGAAGTCGGCAAAAAGGGCGACACGAATTCCATGACTGTGGAAGGGTGGACTACTCCCCTTTTGTTTGCGCCGGGTGAAGGGTGGGTATATGGAACGGCGTTGGATTGGGCGGGGGTTTTGTTGGAGCGGGTTTTGGGCGGCGCCTCGGGTGGTGAGAACACGACGACGCTGGGACAGTACATGCGCAAGAACGTCTTCGAGCCGCTGGGCATGGAAACCTCGACACTGAAGCCGGCTGCTGAACCCCTAGAAAAACTGGAAAAGAGGATGAAAGACAAGCTGGTCCCCGTGGCGCTGAGGGATGCCGAGACGGGCGAGCTGTCGCAGGGAGAATTGCCGATCTCAACGGCGTGGGATCCCAAGGCGGAGAGCGGGGGTGCGGGGTTGTGGACTACGGCGGAGGATTATGGGAAGGCTTTGGCGGCGGTTTTGAGGGCTGCTGACGCTGATGAGGGGGAGGGGGCGCTGGGGCTCAAGAAGGAGACGCTTGATCAGATGTTTAGTCCGCAGTTGAATGAGAAGGGGCTGGAGATGATCAAGGAGATGGGGAGGGCGTTTCATGCGGGTGTCATGCCTGAGTTTCCGGAAGGGTTCGAGGCGGTCGATCATGGCTTGGGCGGGCTTCTGAATTTGGAGGATGTGGAGGGTAAGAGGAGGAAGGGGAGTATGATGTGGCATGGATACTGCAATTCGCATTGGGTAAGTCGGTCCTACTCTGGTCATTGTGAACGGACGGCTAACGTTTGGGGATGCAGTGGATTGACCGTGAAACTGGCATTGGTGCGTGCCTCTTGGCTGAACAGTTTCCCTTTGCCGACCCGGTGGTCATTCAGCTGTACAACGATCTCGAGCGGGCGGTTTATGGGGAGCTGGTCCCCGAGTGGAAGGCGAAGGCTGCTTGAGGTCTAGTTACCATGTTATCCAGAAATGAGCCGCCGTATGGCTATAAGTTACATGACCAGAAGTAGTAGATCTCCAATTGAACTCCTATAACAGTCCTACAGGCGATCCATTGTTAGTCTATTGACTACAAGCTTCTTCAGTAGCCGTAACTCCTTCAATAGCTACAACCTCTTCAGTAGCTGCACTTGTATCGTCAGCAAATCCCATTTGCGTCAGGAACTCCGTGGCACCCTCGACAAGCCTCCCGATTATCTCGGACCCTTTGCCGTTGCCAGCCTCTGCAGCAGCCTTCAAGTCCTCACCCAGGTAAGTGGGCAGTTTATCCAGCTTCGCGGGCGGATCACCTTCCCCTCCCTTGTATTTAACCCGTTGTTGCATTTCGGGCCCAAAGGCATCCATGACTTCTTCCAAGAACAACGCCGCCTCGTCAAACAGTTGTAGGTAGTCAAGCTGGAGAAGGCCTTCCAAAAGTGTCTGGACAGAGTCATCAACCAGCTGCAGCATCTCGATAGGCGACAACTTGGACAGAACCGCTTTGCGCCGCAGGTGCTCCTCGGTCTTCTCGTCCAACTTGGGTGGCGCAACCGAATAAGTACCTGTCGTCGTGCCGTTCACATCTCCGTCCTCCAATAACTCATTCGCCTCCCGAGTGGAACCCACAAGGGTACGTGGAGTTCCTCGGCGCCGTTCGAGCTGTAGTCGATGCATGGCCAGATGCTCCATGTAGGCAATCTCGTAGTAAGAGTCTTCTTCGGCAAAACCATAGCGATAGTACAAAGTTCTTCGGATCTTGACAGATTGGGCGAACCCGGACCTGTTTGCGAGATCGGGAGGGCCGTCCCAGCCTGCTGGTGGCTTGATCGCCAGTTGGTAGTTGTGGATAATGGCGACGGGGTCCTTTACACCAAGGAAGCCGCTCTTGAACATGCTGTCATCGAGGTAGGTTTCGTTAAGCATCTCCATGTTGGGCCAGACAGGTAGGCTTGGATCGGCAGCACGAGCGGCATGATACAAGTAGGACGCAGCCTCGAGAACGTAGGTGAAGGCGGCAAACTGGTGGCCCATTTCGCTATGCACAAGCCTTGCGCGGAAGTCGAGCAAGCCGGCAAAGACTGGCTCGTTCTTGAGGAGGAAGAACTCCTCTGGGTCTTCGTCAATCCCCATTTGTTGGAAGCGGAACAGCTTGTCTTCGTAGGTGAAGTCTTCTAGCAGGAACTCGGTGGTGTCCTGGATGCGATCGCTGTACTCCCGCTTAAATGCCCTATCTCTGGTTACACTGCTGGGATCGTGAAGGCGGAGCGCATTCACCACTCTTTGGCCCGTCTTTTGCATTTCGTTGAACGGATTGATGACTTCTTCCTCCATGATGTGGCGGATATCGACCCACAGGTGGAAGGAGAAGATGAGGGAAGACGTTACAGCATGCCTCTTGAGCGATTCCTGCCAGTCTTGCAACAGCAGTGGCTCGGCTGGGAGTTTTGGGGGAACCTGCCCATTCTTCTTGAGGGCCTTTAACAAAGAACCCTCTGTGATCATCTGAAAGCTGATTGTGTTTTCAAATTCCTGCCAGGTCTTCATGTTATGTGCGCCATAGACAACCTTTTTGCGGGCTGAAGGCGGCAGCATGGGAACCTTGCCGGGAGGGACGTTCTCGAGGGTCCGGTATATTGTACAGTAAGACATAAAAGCTAACCAGTCAGCCTCGTCTCTCCACAAACGCTCGTCGTGTTCCTCCTGGCTCAGATCATCGTACGAGTCGTAATCGATGTGTTCGATGCCAACCTGTATGAAGAGCATGTCCATCATAGAGTTATACTGGGTGAGCTCGGGATGGAACTTGAGCGCCTTCATCAGGTCCCACTCCAGCATGTGGAATAGCTCGAAGGCGGCGTTGGTAATGACGGCCAAGGTGTTGAGATAGACGGACCGGTCGTACCAGTAGTCGCACCATCGCTCTTGGACGTAGTTTCGGATGGTGTTGAAGTCTTCGAAGAAGCAGTAGACCATCATGTAGAAATCGAACTCGTCGTCCTCGTCGTCCTCGTCTGCCAAGGGGAGGCCCCAATCAAACGTGTCCAGCCACGAAGTGTCGTCATTATTGTCTGTCGTGGAGGGGCGAGGGGATGTCCTCGTCTCGCTGCGGCGTTCTTTATGCGGCTTCCTCTTTTTGCTCTTGTGTGATTTTTTGGACCTCGTGGACTTTCGGTCATCTTCGGACGGTGGATCGGCTTGGTCGTCTTCAGCTGCGTCGGGGGGCGTCTGGACTTCGAGATGGGTAAACATGTTGATGAGATCGGACAGGCCCATTGGGTTCTTCTCGTCGGGCTTCTCGTTTTTGGTGTCCTTGCGGCGAGCCGAGGTCAGGGCCTCGAACTTGGCAAGGATGCGCTCGAGGACGTTGATGATGTGGGCGTGAGTTTGATTGCTCTCCTGGAGCTTTCGGTCGGCCGGTCGCTTGGCGGCGGCGCCACTGAAGAACTTGAAGCTCTTCTTGCGGAGGTTGACGACATCACGGAGGATGTTGACGGCGGCATCGGGGATCTGCTCGGGCTCGGCGTTGTCGGCGATCTTGAGGGCGAGAATCTCGAGTTCGGTCCAGTGGACAGATTTGGCACTTTCGACGTTGGTCTCGAGGCGGGGATCGGCAAGAGGGGTGACTGTGGCTTTGGCTCGTGCCTTTTTCTGTCGTCGGGATTCCTTTGCGGGGGCCGGGGCTGTCTCGACGACTTTTGTCTGATGGGACGGGGCCGTGCCGTTCGGTTTTCGGGACACGACCTTGTCGGCGGTTTGCTTGACCCAGCTGGTGAACTGTGCCTGGGCAAGCTTGTAACGAGCCCATGTGCCGCGGCCCACTCGATTCTCGGTCGATTCCATGTCTCAATGAATAGAGACTCGGGTAGGAGCGTGAAATGGTGTCGACATCGGGGATGGGTTGTTCGGTGTCAATTCCCGTCGTGCCAGAAGCAGCCTCGGCATCCAGTTATTTTCGTGTCAAGTCAAACGACGTCACGCGTCCGGGTTCCAGAGGAAGACGTGCCTGGCGGGGAGCCCCCCTGCGCGCCCTGTACAGTCCAATGCTGTTTGGTTGTTAGTTTGGTACACTTGGTATATTGGACGATATCCATTCCGAATTGTCCCAAACCTTATAAGGCCAAATTGAATGGCTAAGCACGGATCCAAAAGGCATTAATAAGATTCTATATGACATATTGAACTTCGGAAATAGTATATGCAAGATAAGATTACGCTTTAATCATAAAACCAAACGAATCAATTAGACATAAAAACACCTAGGGAAGTTGATGCGAGGTCTTGAGCTAACAAACAAACCAGTATTGGACTGTAGGTGGCCTGTGCTCTTCCCGGGACTCGGGCGGGGTCACTTCAGCATCCCCTCGTCAACAACATCGAACCCAATTCTACCAGTGCAAACAAAAACAACACCTACAGAACGGCGATTTGCAGAAAAACGTTCATAAATGCTGTTGTCCGACGCTATCTGAGCAAATTTCGCCCCTACCATGTGTGCCTACCTCGAAGTCAAGAGCCAGTAATGAGCTAGGCTTCAGGAAAAGACATCTACCACTAATGCACAAGTCTCGCCATGGCCTTCAGGGGCTTCAGGGGCTTTTCACTGATTCTTTACCTACTGCCCAACTCCAGCTTTCTCCCTTTTCAACATCATCATACACGCTGGACCTTGACACAAATACGCAGCCATATCCATCATCCGAACATCAACTACCCTCCACTCTGATCGCCATCTCAAATGGGCTCCAATGATGTGCCGCCCGCCCATTGCCCGTCATGGGTAGTCCCCACGAGTACCGCTCTGCTCGGCATCGGCGTGCTCTTCTGGGACGCGACCTACATCTTGATGACGCGCCGCGCCCTAGCCACCAAGACCTACGGCATGCCGCTCCTGGCCCTCGCTCTCAACGTTTCATGGGAGCTGGTCTATGCCTTTTACGTCAGCGAGATGATACTGGAGAAACTCGGGTTTGCCTTCTGGCTCTTGCTGGACATCGGCCTCATCTACACCACCGTCCACTTCGGTCCCGAGGCCTGGCGTCTTACGAATCCGTGGGTAGGCCGAAACATCGGCTGGCTTTTTGCCCTTATGACCGCCGTCGGATGCGTGGGTCACTACGCCTTTGCTGCCTGGTGGATGTCCGAGCCTCACCGGGGTTCCGGCGATAAGACGGGCAAGTTCTGGGCGGGCCAGGATGGATATGATGCCACCGAAGCGGCCTTTTGGTCTGCCGCCGTTTGTCAACTGGCCGGCAGCGCGGGGAGTCTCGCCATGCTCATAACCCGGGGTCATTCTGGGGGAACAAGCTATCTGATTTGGTAGGTTCCAAGACTTCCCTTTTTCTTCTTCTCCGTATGTACTTGTACATCGAAATGGCAGACGAGTACGCGATTCGGATATGGGTTCGACCAAGGCGGTAATATCTCCGCTGGAACAGGACAATGCCGCAAATATTTGCGAGTTTGACAAGCGGCCATCGTTTCACATACAATGCCACACCCGCGCCTTGCGCTTAAGGAACCCATCACAATCATGGACATCTCCACGCAAACGTCACTAACAAGTACGCCAGGCTATGTCGAGCTCTCGGAACACTGGTCGGTTTGGTTTTAGCCAACGTCTTCCTTTGGTGGTTCTGGCCAGAGGCGCATGGCTTCGTCTTCAACCCCTTTGCCGTATTTCTCTGGGGGACTTCTCTCGTCTGCGATATCTTGTATCCTTTCGTACTGTGGCAGGTCCGCCGGTCCGAGGTGTTGCTTCCAGACGGTACGCTCGCCATGTCAAGACCTGGTGAGGCCGCCATGGCAGCCCCCAGGAACCATCAGAAGAAGAAGCAATAAGGTCTTCGTGTCTGCAAGGGGCTGGATTGATGTTCAGACAGGTAACGATTGGCAGTCAAACGACCACTGTTTTCCCTAGATCCCAGCGAGTGTCTCTGCTTGAGACTTGCCCGCCTCCAAGCTGCATACAATTCCCATCATGTGCTCTATGGTCGTCATCGGCCTCAGAACTCTCGTTGCGTGTAGGGCGGTAGCAAGATGCCGCACAAATCCAGCTTCGCGTGCATCGAGAAGACAGCCAACAGTGGCATACACGTAGACACCAACATACACAGCCCTATGCACAGTGTGTTTCAAAAGCACAGCCTACCGCCAATGTGTTTCGTATGCCGTCTTGACAGGAACTGTTGTTGCATTCTACCAACCAGAAACAAGCTTCCATAGGGCAGAAACAAGTTGACGGTCAACCAACATCGAATGGTAAAGAGCCACGACGGTGAACGCGTCAAAGTGAAGCGATCGCCTGCATAAACGACCAAAACAAGCATCACGTCCACGCTCTCGCGTGAACTCCTACTATTCCACTTCTGTCCTTGCGCAGATAAAACGGAGCATAACCAGGGAATGCCGTCCAGTCAGTTCCTCGAGCGACCGTTTTGATCTCTTTGTACCTGTGAGAAGGGTCCAAAGTACTTCTGACAGACGAATCATCAATTGGTGAAGGCCCATGGCCAGCCAGGACATGCCGCCAGAGTCAAAAAGGGAAGTGGAAATCAGGCCATGGGAAATCCGAAATTGTGATATCGATCACTCAAGCCACGAGCAGCCACAGATGGGTACGCGACCCCGAGCAGTAGGCGAGCCCGGACCCCCGGCACTGGGATTTGCTCGACAACTTGACAGGTCGCAACGGGCGGTCGTGATCGCTCACATGATTGTTGACACCACGCTAGAGATCCTGGCTACCTCGTTGACGGGCATCACATACCTCACACATGCTCACCTGCACGCTACGGGATACCAGAAAGCAAGCATCCGGGGAACCCCTGGGGACAACGGGGACTCGGACGGGTTGTCCATCGTCGATGTGCCTTATCTCTCTGGGAAGGGCCGTCCGAGACATCAAGGGATCCCTTTCTCAATTCCTAAACCGTCGGTGACTTTTTTGCTTCTCTATTCCATTCGTCGACCAACCGAATGACCTATCAACCGAATTAAGCGTACAGCTCATACAGTCCGGCACTAGTAACCCACACTCACCTTGCTCATGGCCATGCAATGGAAACAGTATCAGAGGGACTCGAAACTCACACAACGGATTGTGGGAGGCCTATGGTATCCCCTAGACCCCTACACAGGAATATCTCTGCGAACTCGACTGTAACTCACCGACCATCGTCACTTTTCCAGACCTTGCAAGAACGCGCACTATCCTTCAGTACCGAACCCAAATACCGGGTACCGTTACAGAGCGGACTGTCCTGTCCAGACAAAATGTCAAGCGAGATATGATCACCGACCAAAGCGCCAGGAAATCAGTCGATTCTGAATCAACACCATGGGAAAATGACTGGGTTAGATATCTCACCTTCCTCACACACATTCTTTGGTTCCCTTCCTCTTCACCACACGGCCCTTCCTCTTGAGAACCATTCCCAACAGACAGCAAACTTTGCTTCTCTCTGAACTTCGCAAAACCTTCCCAACCTTGGAATGGCTTGCCCGCGCCTGCGCGTCTATTTTTGGATTTATACTTCCCAAGCCATTCTGTCTCACAACTAACCCAGTGTGCACCATCCCTCTCGAGGAAGTTACTAGGTTACCTAGCACATTGCCGACCACTCCTTTGCCCCGGCCTCCAAACCGCAACCGGCTACTGGACGCCGTACCTTGTCGCGCTTGTCTCGGACGCAGCTGTTGCCGGACGATCTCGATCATGGACATGGGATGGAAGCTAGGGAACGTTTATTCATTTCCATCTTAGTGTCTATTTCTGGGTCTCAGGCACAGTGTCTGTCGTCGAACGGTAAAGGTAGAAGTAGTTGAGGTAGCTGTACATATGTAGCTCTCCACTAGCCTTGAAAGCTAACAAAGCCAAGCAGCAAGCAACAAGGCTCGCGATATGCACAATCCTCATTTACCAACAGCTTGGTAGACTACCTCTGCTTTTCGTTAGTTCCAGTTCAAACTTTGATGAACAGCTCACCATCGATCACAAGACAGCGGAAGGAGGAACTCTGATCGTCAAATTCATGTCATGAAATCTCGGAGTTTGTCTGTCTGCCTGTCTGCTGTAGAGTTGGGCCTGGGCAACACTACCTTAATGAATCCGAGAGCCGGGTTGTTGGGACTTTTGCATTCCATGACTTCTGGTCTCTGGTAGTCCGGCTTGACCGCCGACCGGCTGGCGACTCTAATTCCCATGGGCATTTACCGATTACGATGTTTGTCCACCTACCTTTCGGACCCGAATGTCATTGCAAAACTTACTGAAAGCGGATGGACATACGGGCATACGGACTTAGGACTACAAGCTTGCTATCTGCCTGGTTCTTAAGTGTGTGTTTGCAACGTCAGTAGGTACCTATCCCTCTCGAAGTCTGCCGGTTTTGATGCCGTTGACAATCATACCAGTTCTATCAGTCACGAACTAAGGTAGGTACAGGTAGCCAGGCAGTTCAGCTTGACTCCGGCCGGTCACATGAGAGTTTGCACATGCGGTCAGTCGGTTTGCCGGCGCGGGTACCTGATTCCTCAATCCCTGTGCCTTTGTACGGCAGAAGACAGAAGCAATGCATTTCAGGCACCAGAAAACCCTAACAACGCTTCGGCCGTTGGTGAATGTTTGCTTGTTTTTCCCTGGACTTCTCCTCCGGGCTCCGAATGCAGTACTTTTCCCATTCGTCCACCCACTCTAAGATCTCTATCTGAGACCTCGCCGTTGCCGTCGCCGAATTCCTTGCCCTTCTGGGACTGGACTGGATGTTTGGTATTCCTTTTCCTTGGGGGTTTGAAGTGAAAAAGAAAGCGTAAGTAGGTAGAGGTACACAGTCGTATCGAGAAGTGAGTAGAGGTCGGAAGCACCCTGAGGACTCGACGTGACCTTGACTGTTCAGTTTCTCTCATAAAACGGACAATTCCGGATCGACCGAAGATCTTCCCCTTCCTTTGGTGACTGGACTGGAACCAGTTTTACTTATCTGAAACTAGTCAGGTAGTAGGTACAGTGCTATCTGCCGGTTGCTGGTAGAGAGATGTTGACTGGAGACTTCAGTATACAACCAGGTGCTTGCTGTACAGTGCCAATCAACTCTAACTCCGTTGTCTACAAGTATTCACAGCAACTGGATACATCAGTTTCAAGGCCTCGAGCACCGCATAGCCTGCATAATAAACTTCAATCGCGCTTAAGAAACCACGTCCGTTCGTGAGCCTGGCTGGCTGACAGTAGCCCCCATCCCTCTTAAGGTCAGTTATTGTTAAATATCTTTCATCCAATCAAAAGGCAAGATGGCCGAGCGGTCTAAGGCGCCACGTTAAGGTAAACCCTTAATCTTCTCCAAGAAATCCGTGGTCCGAAAGGGCGTGGGTTCGAATCCCACTCTTGTCATTATCTTGTTATCTACCTTCGCTCAGGTGGGTCGGATCTTGTTTTTTCTTTCTGGATTCCGGTGATGACCGGGATACCGTGGTGAGCGTTAGGGGTATTTCGGTCTTCGGAAGTGCGTCGTCATCGGTCAGCCAGATGAGATTCGTATCCACCTTCACTCAGGTGGGTTATCTCTTTTTGTTCTTTCTGGATTTTGGCGATGACCGGGATACCGTGGTGAGCGTTGGGGGTATTTCGGTCTTCGGAAGTGCGTCGTCGGTGTCGGTCAGCCAGATGAGATTCGTACTTTTTGCTTGTTGAAAAGTGCATAGGTATGTGTGGGATCGTTGTGAGGCTATTGCATCGGCAGTGAAATTGCAAACTCGCTGCTAGGGAGTTTTGGTCGACGATCGTTGTTTGCTGCTGCGAAACGTATATGAAAATGCCGGTTGGCTTAGTCCATCAACATGGCAAAGAGATAGAAACAGCACGAGTATCACCAGTAAAAAGACTGATGTTGTTGAAGAATGAACTATGAAGGAGAGAGTAACGAGTTCATTATCATTTGTGGCAGAGTTGAAGTCAAAGCCAATGTACCTAACTATGTAGATAGTAGACTCTTCAAGCGCTGCGGCAGATGTGCAGAGTCAAAGTGCAAATCAACGTAAACCAACCCAAACCCTCTTTGGCGTATATGTACACATGCCCTGACAAAAAAATATCAACAACAGCTAAACAAGCTGCATGGCGCAGCGGAAGCGCGCCGGGCTCATAACCCGGAGGTCACTCGATCGAAACGAGTTGCAGCTACTCAACCTTCTCTTTTTTTTGGCTTTCTTCTCGTTCTGTGTTTGCATTGATTTTTTTTTTCTTTGTGATGTACTTGTGGAGTCCCCGATAAGGCGAAGTAGACCAAAGAGTTCTCCGGGTTTGGTTCTGGGTCCATATGGAGGTTCTGGCCAAGGTCTCCACTACGGCCCGGTCCGCTCTCGCTCCGGGACTCCGGGTCCGGCTTTGTGACTTGTAACTGGTTGGTCCTCGTGAGTGTCGTTGTTGACTGATGAGACAACTCGGGTTATGATGACTATGTTACGACTTTGCTAACATCCCTTTCCCTTTTTATGTTGACCAGTTGCTGTTCTCATTTCAGTCAAGTTCTACGGTGTACATACATGCGCAAGTTCCATAGCGGTTTTAGTCCTGACCCCCACACTTCAGTTGCCAACCGTCATGGATATGTTGTGTCCCTCGTTCAAAAGTCATTATCAGGGCTATGGACACATCTACAACTTTCACCTCCGCGAACTCGGCTATCGGGAGAACAAAGCGCAAAGGGTATGGAGAACGACGGGAGAAGGAGCAGCCCTTTTCTTGCGGCTTTTTCAGCAGGTTAAGATCAGGAATTCAGAATCAGGCTTAGGATCAGGATCAGGATCAGGATTATCAGTTTGTAAGAGCGTGTCATCGGTTGGTGGGGGACGTAGAGCTCCATCTTCATCCTACCCCCGCGCACTGTGGCGTACAATCTAGTACTGGTTTGTTAGCTTGGTACCTACTCCTGGTATACTGGACGAGATCTCTTCCGAATTGTCCTAAACCTTTCAAGGACTAAATAAATGGCTAGGTACGGATCCGAAAGGCATCAACAAGATCCAATACAGTGTATTTTATTTTGGAAAATGCATATTCACAATTAAGCTACACTTTGATCGAAGAACGCAACGAATCACTTAGATATGAAAATACCTAGGGAAGTTGACCCGAGGTCTCGAGATAACAAACAAACCAGTATTGGACTGTACATGGCGCATCCCATTCCCCCATTGATGCTTATCATCATCCTGCTTACGCCCTCCTTCATGTTTAGCGACGTGTGCAGTTGTTCTTACGACCACTCGAAGCCCACTTGATGGTGGTAATGCCGATAGCATCATGTCCATTCTGTGTGGTATTGCAGTAGGGTCGCTGATTTCACATGTCAGACGGGATGTTCCGAAGAGAATCACCCTCTGAAGCTTCCGGGGTTGTTCGGAACCAGGGTCTCTGGTCAAGGGTCTGCTCTCTTGGACAATATGAAGCTGACATGAGACGAGAAGCTCGTCATGATGGCTTGCAGGATGAGACGATTAACAGTCACAGTCAGCTACGACATTTAATCATGTGAGAAGTGATTACCTTCCTGATTTGTGCCAAGCGGCCTGGAATAATAAGATTAGCAGGACTTTGTTCGGGAACCACGGTCAAGAAAGGAAGGAGAACAGAAGCAACTCTAACACGACTGTTCCCGAAGAAAGCTCGACTAAGATGCGCTGAAGGCGGCAGAAGGGAGTACACTGACAAGCTTGTGATAGAAACGGTGAGGTGCACCGTTTCCCTCATGCTCCGTTTTGGACGAATGAGCCTGAAAACATCGGGAGCCAGATAAGGAAGACCGGTGGCTTATCAGGTATCATCGAGGCACGGATTGGGACATCGTCTGGCATTGCTGGGAGGTAGCACCGAAGAGACAAACCGGTGTCACCCCAACTGAGTATTAGGACAGATCTTATATAACTCGGTGAGCCGGCCGGATGGAAAGACCCATGGAAGATGGAGGCTCGATGAAAGTGTGGGGTTTTATAGGGCCGCATTAACGACCAGGAGGTCGAGACGTTACAGAATGGAACCCCAGAAAGTTCCATGACATGGAGGTACGTGATGCCGCGTGGTTAGCTAGTCCGATGACTGAGACACATACGGAACGACGGGCGAATGTCTGGCTTCGGGTTATAGTATCTGATATGGGATCTTCAGATGCTACTCGGCTGAAACAGACACTCCATGTGTGCTTACCGAGTCGAATATAACCGAAGCCGACAAAGCCTGCCTAACTGTAGCCCTGGAGACAGCGGCAGGGTGGGAATTGGTAGATTTACGCCCAACACCCATATGTAGAGGTACTAAACCATGATTTCTTAATACTGATACTTGGGCGCATACAGACGTGTGTTCACCTGGTTAATGGTGCGTATTCTTGGGTGCGGCAAGGCGACCAAACATATAGCCGCGAAAACATAAAACACTGCAGAATAACCGACATCATGTGGCAGATGTCAATACCGGGAAAGCTGGGGGCTGGTTCCAATGTCCCGTGAGGGTCGAACTTGTGCTTACCGACTTTCAAGCCCGGTTGCTTTGGGTCAAGGCACCGGAGACACGAGCCGAAGCTCGTTGCATTTCCGGCCGAGATGCAGCGTATGCTACCGTCGACTGCCACTTCAAGTGCCGGCGCTGCCTCCCCTCTGGTCGTTGAAGGTCGATATTAGTTCTCCCGGAGAACGCTCTCCACAACCGATCTTGCTAGAAGTTGTCCCTTTTGGGCGGTTGGCATGCTGTGCCGAGCGATCTGCGCGTCATGCTATAGCTGATACAGCGATACGGCCACATGGCAGACGTAAGCTGCCGCAGCTATGTATGGAGCCTGCATTCTTTTGGGTTCGCGACTTTTGTGGGTTAGGGGCGAGTCTGTAGTCTGAAGCAAGTGAATGGGTTTGGACTTGGGGACCACCGTCAGCCATGTGTAATGCCCGACTGGTAGACTCGAGTTCTCGGAAACCATCAGTCGATGCTGACACGGACGTTGAAGCGTTGATAAATGCTGTGGTAGAGGCACGAAGCCGGAAATTTGGACTTCGGACAGACGGACCGTCAAAGAAGATCGGGTACCACAATGTCAACGGCGGTGGTGCAACGTGGGTGTCTGTGCCGAGTCCGCCCAAACATGTCTCTCCAACGGTTCGTCTAAACTTGACCTGCATTTGCTGGGCCCTACAGGGAAGAACCAGACCATGAACGCCTGTCATATGTAGCCCTCAGAGACCCAGGTTTGAGAGAACGTCATCGAAGAAACCCCATGGAACTGTTTGTCTTGGCGTGTTCTAGAGGTATGACATTTGGGACCATGGAGGTCGTCTCTCCGAGGGCGTCCATCAGCGGGTGTTGATCAGTAAAGCTGATAATTCATCCAAGCAGGCACCGGAAATCAGGTGATGAAAAGATGAGGTCGATCGATGCGGAGAGCGTCCATCCTGCCTATACTCGGGATTCGATGAGCGTCGTCGTGTCCCGTTGGCCCTGGGCGTCTTGTGGGTGTGAAGCTTGGTGTCTGTGATGCGGCCGCTGTAAGGCCGCTCGCTGTAAGAATCAGCTTTAGGCGTCATTTGAGGTCCCGGGCTCCCGGCCTTACCGCAGCTTGTCAAAGTGGTCCACCCCTACCACTGATCGATCTCCGGCATCTTTTGTCATTTGTGACATTTCCTCCTACCGATATTGACCATGGACACACACAGACCCAGACCGGTGAAAAGATGTAAGGCCTCTAGGGTGTTCGACACTCGGATGGGGCGGGGTAGCATCGTTGCCATCAACCATATTTGACAAGTACAAAGCTCGCCTTGTACTGGTACTTTGTCCACGACTTAAACATGTTGAACGAGACAAGCGGGTGGTGGCTCTCGGTGGCTCTGCTGGCATCCGATCCGATACAAGGAAAAGCTGGAAAGCCGGTCCTACAGCAGCATCAGGAAAGAAACGAGGAGCTTCGGAATTGTTCCAGCTTCTGCAATACGATAATGGCAGCTTGATGTCGCGAAGCACAAGGCGGTTTCATCGTGGCCGGATGATGTTTGGGTGTTGGTCGTTGAAAGGTGATGGAGTGTCGTTCAGTTGTTGGTTCTGCGTTGAGGAACACCTGAAAGCACGGACTGCACTGCACTGTGGGCAATTGCAGAGGGCACCTCACTTGTAGCAGCCGGCAGGCAGATGCCCGGCAATTACCCCGCCCACTATTGGATCCTCAAGGACATGGACTTCTCTCCAGTGTCAACATTCGGACGTTCACGACAACCACGTCCACGTCCATGTCGGCGACCACGACCACGGCCTGTCCCTTTCCGCCTGCGGCTATCCGCGTTCATCTTGATCATTATGATATCCGACCCATCTGATCGACTATCGGATCTCGGCATCGCGTTCCAATCGACACACGCTGATGATGGGCAAACTGCATGTGTAGGCCAGTTCAGTCTCCAAACCTGCCTCGAGAACGCTACTGCTGATAGCCGCTGTGGGAGGGTTCAAGTGCTCCGAAAGAACTGCGCAGACTGAAGGCCTCGAATTCGAACTGTCAATCCTCTCGGCGATCAAACTGTTCCTGTCAATCCAAGCCTGTGGATGCAGACAGTCCTGGAACGTCACAGGTACAGTACCTTGCTGCCCCGGCGTCGGCTGCGGGGCAAGCGAGCGAGCTGTCAGATTCAAGGGTGGTTTTAGCCATACCATATGGAGGTTAGCGCTCCAGCCACCTGATATTGCCTGATTTCTGGGCATATCTGGGTTACCCTAGCACCCCCCATACCTTCTGGGCGAGTTAGTTACCTATATTCCTAAATTAATTCTACACCGTTATATTTGATAATTAATAGTCTGATTTGCGTATTCACGTTTAACGCTACGATTATCAATTACAAGCAATATCCCTATGAAACTAATAACGTTAGTTATATCCTTGTTAAAGGAATTTACTGATAAAGCTATTATAGTTATCTGTAATACCCTTACCGATTAGCCCAATTGGTATAAAACTCTCAAGAAATTCGTTAATAGTAATTAGGACTTTAGTAATTAGCTATTTAAGGGAGGATTTATAATTTAAAGGGTTTTACCCCTGAAGCCAGAAGATTTCTTCCTTATTAAGTAAGTAAAGGACTGCCTTGTAGCGGTAAAGAAGGAGTTTATTAAATTTAATAGAAGAATCCAGATTAAGAAGGCCGTGATTATAATTATAATAACTATTACTATTATAATTATTAATACGATTGGTACTATTACTGAAACTGTTATTACTATTTAATTCTAAGAAGAAGCCGCCACTGGCGCTAGTAAAAACGATAAGAAAGGAAGTTTGGGAGAAGAAGACGAAAAAGAGGAAAATAATAAATATTATATTGAGTAGGATATTAGGGAGGATATAATTATTAACCCCTCTACTGACCTAATAGTTATTAGGAAAATAGTATACGATTAAATTAATAATATATATAACGTTCGCTATAAGTATTAGAAAAATTTTGACGACGCTAATACCCGAATTTGTAATTTGATAAATATTTATATCGCCGCCTATTATACCGATATTTTATTTGAATAGGATAAATCTATCCGCGATTGGTTTAAAGAGATTAAGAATTAAATTAATTATCGACTTATCGATTAAATTATTAAAATTCGTCGAAATTATTAGACCTTTATTAAAGAAACTATAAAGAAGTAACCTAAGGATTTCGAGAAGTAGCTATCCAATTAGGAGATCTTTATTATAAATAGGAAGAGATTCGGAATTGATAAAGTAATTTCCTCTATTTTATAATTTACCGATTTTATTAATATAGTCTGTAAATATAAATTTATTTAGGTTAGTAACTCTTAGAAATTTAATAACGAATTCGAAGAAATATCTTTAAAATATAAGGATATATCCGCTAATTTTAAAAGGGTTGGTATATTAGAACGTACTATATTATTGATTAATTTTAAGAATATTATAATTCGAAGCGTTTAAAGTATTAATTAATTTGGTTTATGAGAATTCGCGTTAAATAAAGAGGACGTTCCTAATTTTAATTATAAAAAGAAGCGGAAGGTAACTGTAAAGAAGAAACGCGGCGTAAATAAAAATGCGAAGGATTTTTTACAGCAGAAAGAGAGAGGAGGCGTTACGCCGCTTTGTAAGGTTTACGAACGAAGCCTTTACTTAATAATACGCTATTAATATTTAATACTTAAAATTAGGGATAATCCTAAATAGAAATTAAGCGGCCCTATTTAGAAATTTATTAATACAAGTTTTGAGAAGTATCCCGAAATTAGTAAAGAGGTTGAAAAAATTAAGAATTAAATACAGGACTATTTTATTACCTTTATATAAATTATTACTTGGAGAAATTAAAGGAAACGAGAAATTAGTACTTGTGATTTAATATTTTATATTAAATAAAGTATTTTCAATGCAAATAGCGGTAAAGGTAATATTTATTTACTTAAAAATTTTATAATCTTCGATTCCGGGGCTTCTATTTATATTTTTAACGAAATTAATCGTTTTTCTTCGTTTCGAATAGCGTCCCTAAAGGATTGCGTCTAAGCTAGTAAATTCTAAATATTTATGAAGGGTTTTAGGATTATTAACGTAGAAGTATAAAAAGAGAAGGGAATTTTAAGGTTATAATTGAAAGAAGTAGCCTTCTACTTTAATTCTATTATAAATTTTATATTATTATGCCTACTTTAAAAATAAAATCTTTATTAAGATTATAAACCTTTTAATAATTACTTCCGTCGGTTAAATAGTTTACTCTTTTATTTCCTTTAAGAAATTTATTATTAAATAGTCTTTAAATACTTATTCCTCTCCTTTAATTGCGCCGCCTTCTTTACTTATCGAAATCGCTTTAATTTCTTTACCGGCTATTACGTATATAAAACGCCTATTAAATTCTAATATAAACAATTTAATTACTATAGTCTTTAAATCCTTGAATACTTTATAACGTTTAAGGCGCTAGATTTAAAGGGCCCGCTACTTATTAATATAACGCATACGGTATTTTAAAGATTAAATAATAAGTTAAATGAAAATTACAAAATAGGGAATTTAGCGCGGGAAAGCGTCTCGCCGTCGATTTCTTTAAATATAAAATAAGGAGAAGTAATTTTAAATATATTATATTTATTACTTATTAATAAATTAAATTTATTTAGGATATCTATATAGCGAACCGAATAATTAAGGCCATCGTTAAAACATTCCTTTCAATTATTAATATAATTAATTATTAATATAACGTTAAAATTAAATATATTAAATACGATAATAAATTTCATAATTAATATATTAACGACCAATTAATTATTTGCCTTCTTATTCTCGAACCTTTAATATTTAATATCTAAATTTAAAACGGCAATACTAAATATTTAAGGTATATAATTAAAGAAAAGGCGCGTATAATAATAAATAGCGTTAAATTCCCTTATAACTTCTAATTTCAAATCGTTTTAATTTCGATCTACTTTATTAACCGATCGCCTAAATGTTTTTACAATCAGAAGTCTCTATACGAATGGTTTCATATTTTTATAACTTATTATAAAGGGGTATGAATTAAATTCTATAAATTTAATTTTAATTATTTACGTATTTATAGTTATAAAGTATATATAATAACGGATATTAAATAACAAAAAGAGTAACGGCGTAGAAAGTTTTAATTAGAAGCCTAAATCGGATTCCTTATTAATTATATTACTTTTTCTATTTATTAAATTTAGAACCTATAAACTAACTATATCGTCTATACCCGTAATATACTTTTTAACGAAAATCTAATTTATTTAAGGAACCTTAATAATTTTGAAGAAAGATTAAAATTAGTAACGACGAGATTGCCAATGTATTTAACCGAATTAATTAACTTCTTTAATTATCTATATAATATTTCGAACCTTTTAACGCAATTTAAAATATAGAAGATAATAGTTTTACTTATCTCCTACCATTATTCTTTAATAACGAACCTTAAAAAATAGTAACGAAACCGTTTCAAAATTAATAGAGCCTACCGTTTAGAATAAAATATTTATCGACTTTATATTTGGCTACCTTACCCTGTTAAGTATACTATTAATTATTCTTACTACCGAGCTTATAATAAATTCATTTCGAATATTACGATTTAAATAATTTCTTTAAATAAATAAAAGAAATATATTTCGATAGCTATAAAGAGATAAAATTATAGGTTAAAATTAATAAAGACGTTCCCCGTATTAAAGGTCTTCAAATACTCGACTATATATAAATATATATATATAAATTCAATAAATATAATTGGTTATTAAAAATAAAAGCTCGCTTCGTGAAATAGAAGAAATTAATGATATAATTATAGTAAGGAAATATGTACTTCTACGTTAGCTAATCGTTTATTTCGGTCAATTATCGCTTACGCCGCCAAATTTAATTTTAAAATTATTTAATATAATATAGTAAACGCCTTCGTTAATACTTACTTTAATAAGGAGATTTATATATATATACTTCTTCATTATCAAAAGTATAGTATTATTTTTAAAATCTTTCAAGCCCTCTATAATCTCTAACGAACTGCCTTATTATAATAACGAAAGTTTAACGGGACTTTTAAAAACTTAGGGTTTAAACTATTATTCGAGGACCTATATATCCTCAAACGTAATGGAATCTTAATTTTCTACTATATTAACGATATTAATTTTGCCTTCGATAAATTATAATATAATAAAATTACCCAGATTACGAAGAAATTAGAGGAGAAATATAAATTTACTAATAGTAATAACCTTTAATAGTTTTTAAGTATTGAAATTATTCGAAACCGAAAGGTAGGTTATATTTAGTAATCCTAATAGGAATATATTTATAAAATTATTAAATTAATTAAAAATCCCTATACTTTTACATTTATTCCAATAAATAATGAAGAGTTTATACTTTATAATAGTATAACCTCTTTTAATAAAATCCAGAAATATTAAATTATTATTGACTTTATAATATATATTACTCTAATTACCCAGCCTAATATTACTTTCGCCGCTAGCAGACTGGTTTATTATAATTATAATCCCGGTTTTTAATATCGTAAGATTATTAATAAAATCTTGTACTACCTTTAATACTATTTTAATTTCTCTCCCTATTATAGTAAGTTAACGAAATTCGAAATCGTTTTAAATACGTTATATGCTGACAATTCTCTAAATTGAAAGAATTCGTATAAATTTATAATTAAATAAAAGATAATATCTACCTTAATAATAAAAATAAAACTATTATCGATCTCAAACGCTATTAAGGAAGCTATCGCTATTATATATCTATATAAGGACATTAATATTCCCTTCGATAAGGATATACCCGTAATCAGTTGTAATAATATACAAATAATTTATATATTAAGTATTAAAGTAGCGAAGCTTATAATTAAATTGAAGTATATTGATATCTATCGTTATTAATTAAAGTAGGAGATTATAGAGGGAAGGATTGAAGTTGAATATTTAGAAACGAAGAAGATATTAGCCGATAAATTAATAAAGGTTCTAGGACAATTGGATTACGAAAAATTCCGGGAATTAATAGGAATAACGAATATACTAGCTCGTAAGGAGATAGAGATAGATAAGGAAATTCCGGATAATATTTTAGAAGATATTTATAATTTGGCTAGAGAAATTAACGTATTAAAAGAGAGACTTTAAATAGCTTTACTTTTACCCTATTTAGAAGGTTTGCAAGTGAGAGGGTATGTTAGATTTAAAGGTGGTTTTAGTTATACTATATGGAGGTTAGCGCTCTAACTACCTGATATTGCCTGATTTTTGGGCATATCTGGGTTACCCTAGCACCCCCTATACCTTCTGGGCGAGTCAGTCACCTACACTCCTAAATCAATTCTGCACCGTTACATCTGACACGAGCGCCATGCAGAGCAGCACACTGCAGGAGCTGTCACCCCGAGTCAACATCGATCCAACACATCGGTCGGAATCACGGGCTGCCCGCTTCTTCACACGCTGAATATCCAAAGGGAATGGTGTGGTCGAGAGTGATTAACCGTCATCACATTATTTTTTGTCTCACCCAGCGATGTAGATAACTCAAGTTCAATCAAACAAGGGTTTGAGGTTGATTGAGTGGGTTAAGTAATCGAGTTGAGTTGATTGATTGCTTGATTGATCAAGTAATTGCCAAGAATAGTGGGGCCTATAGCGAACCCTAACCCTGACCTTAAATACCGCCTCCAAAGCCCAGACCGCGGGCAAAATCGACAACTTTTATTACCAAAAAATAATACTGCCGGGCGGCCAATTAAGGTCAATCAAATTGACGGTCTGTAATTGCTTGATTGACTTGGAGGGACAGCCCGATTTGATTGCTTGTATTTGCTTGATTGCTTGAACTTGGCTTGGCAACTTGACTTATCTACATCGCTGGTCTCACCACAGTCGACGACAGGACCCTGGCACTGGTGTCAAACCCAAATGCCACATGCCAGCCCAAACCATCATCAACTTTGTACGGCCTCATCCATCCTAGTTGACAAAGCATCTACCCGTCGACACGAACAGCAACAAGCTTACAACACCCTCTCGTCCTCGGGTTTATTCTCCTAAACGGTCTGAAAAGGACGGCGAACGGCAGCGCAACGCCCGCACTTTGTTGCTGCATCTACATCTCTGCGTATTATATTGCGCCAGCAAGCAATCTAAGCCACACCTCGACTCGATACTGGGACCTCTTCGCCCACGTGGTGTTGGTGTTACGCGTTTAATAAGCCCTGTCATTATCAACAGAGTGGTTACTCGACCTTCTCGTAATCACCATAGCAACACAGCGGCAACCCTCACGAAAACAAATAGTTGAACAAGTCGGCCACCTCCTTCATGGACACAATTTTGCTTGCTTTCGGCCGGCATTGTTCAGCTTCTTCGGATTGGCTGCCTTGTTATTTCTTCACCGGCAAGTTAACTGTTTTTATTTCTTCTTTCTCTGCATGGCTCTTTTTTGACAAGCAAACAAACGTCATCTGCTCAACACTCCTGACTTTCGATACCCTCTGGTGCACGCCACAACGACAACCAGGCGTCCGTGACGCTGTGATAGGTATGAAGCCTTGCTGCCCTGTAACTTCCGCCGGCGCTTGCGAGATGCGCTTATCCTTCGATGGGCTTCAGCGATGCACATCAAAGCACTATCTGGGATGTGCAACACTATTGCCCACGCACTTCCCAAAACCTCCAATGGCGTACGCATGGTGCCTGACGGTCACTACCACATGCACACAATGACGAAAAGCCATCGGCCAAAGATACCCAAACCATCAAAGTTCGGCGGATGCTTGCTTGTTTCCACTTCTGCTGGGGGTAAAACACCTTGAGCGTAAGAGAAGCCTATTGCCAGCAAAGGTCGATAACAAACATGCGGCAAACATGAATCTCTAGCCAGTCAGGTCGACCACACATTCTGTCACGAGACACGATACACACATAGCTTAGATATGAGCGTGGACAGCTCGGGAGCGAACACGGCCGTATTCCCACGCACAGTTGTGTTTGATAGGTAAGAGATACTACACAGTACTGCTTCAAAGACCATGGAAAAGAAGCAAGGACGGGCAGCCAACCACGGCGTTTTGAGGTACAAACATATCCTCTTCGACCCAATGTACCCCCACACACCACCCACTCAGTAACTGCAAGATCACGGTGTTCCAGACCAAACTATTCAGACCGGCAGCAGATGCCTGGTAGACCGATGCAACTACATCCGTGTAGCACAGGGCACAGGGCAAAGCCGTACCCAACGACCGTCTACATCCCCACATCGTGCTTCCGGCCACGGAAACTTTACCGGCTTCTCCCGGACCGGGCGAGCCTCCTCGGACCGTATAACTATTCCAGAATGCCCGTATTGACTCGCTGGCTGCCTCTACGCCCACATCGTGCCAACAAAGCAAGCCTCGCACAGAGATGGAACTAAGTGGAAAATACTACGGCTACCCGACGGACGTGTTACTTCATCTGTTCATACCCTCAGTCGTCACCGGCTTTCCAGCATCGTTCCATAACAGTCATAAGGCTGCGCACATCCGTCCACACACGCAAGGGAGGACTTACATGGTCGTCGTCGATGGGCTGACGCTTACCCATATGATGCAGTGTAATGTTGACAAGTTACCTTGAAGTGTTACACGCCTCAAAGGGCTGCATGACCGGTCGGCCGAGTTGATGAACCATCGTAGCACATGCTAATTGTTGACTACCTTCCCTGACAGCCATTGGTTTTTGGTTTCCTACCAGGTTCTACAGGTATGCTGCCCTATGGGTTGGTCAACACTCAATGGCAGGCTCTGGTGTCTGTAATGTCCCCCTACAGTAACATAACAGGTTACAGGTAGCAGTCTCAACCTTGCACTCGCTGAAATTGAACAGCAAAACTCCGAAATCTCAAAACTGTATTAACCAGAATTCAAGACATCGAAACCATGCCAGGTACTTCCACGCATGATCTTTCCAACTAGACCTAAACAAAGAAGCTTGAAAAGGTTCGAACCGAACCGAACCGAACCGTGACCGAACGGAGAGCCATGTGTTGGCGGCGGTATTTCCCGCTATTTAGTGCTCACTTTCCAATAGCTTCATGTCTAGGTAGTCCCTCACAATCCCTAGAGGTACCTCAACAACATGACGAAGATCCGCACTACCGAAGGGATCGAGAAATTCCAACATGTCTTACAACATACACAGTACGCCTGGGGAATCAGCGCTAAAGAACCGATAAAAATCGTGCTAATACCCCCACATTATAAGAGAAATCACCCAGGATCGCGATCACAATCATACCTACCTTAACTCTAGTGTATAAGCCTCACCACCACAATGGCATATCCCATAGGTACTGTACGTTGTACGTATCGCTCCGTCACTAACCCAAAATCCCATATCCCATCATGATCCGACTCCGACTCCATAATTCGACTCCGCGACCCGCTTTCTACCGCTGTCGCTGACCTGCGCGCGAGACCCGCAATTCCGATCCCGATGCGGTGCGATGAGGCCCGGAGCTTTCCCTTTTGTGCGCCTGATGGACATGGACATGGAACATGGACATGGAACATGGACATGCAGTTCCGTCCATTCATTGTCCACGGACGATCTTCCGAAATTACACTACAGTATTTTCCCCTGCTTCCACACTAAAACGAACCTGGGCAGCCAATTTTTTGTAATGTATGTGCCTATAGTACGTAGCCATCGGCCCCGATGTCCCGTCTCAAGGTGATTGATGCCGTCAGCAACCGTCAGCAACCGTCACGTCATGGCTTCCTCCCACGATCAGTGACCTTCGGTGCCGCTCAATTCAACTAAGCTATAGAAGGTTTAGCGGTTCGCATTCGCTAATGTTGGTTGAGGTTATTCCACTACCTCTACACTACACTGGACGCACATCGGGAATTCGGAATACGATGACGGAGCAACAACAAACGATCGTCGTCGTCTAAATTCACTACGTATGTCGATAACTGTTGGGATTTTCAACACGTCTGTGAATGGTTGATAGATGGTCAGAAGACGTGGTGTTATCCTTCAAGATGGAAAACTCCCCTTATCCATTGCCGATCAAACCCCCACTTTGCAATGTATGTAAGACGACAAAGCTCTCGGCTTCACCAATGGATAGAAACAAACCAATGCAGCCCGGTGTGATTCGGTTCAAGGGCTTCAGGCCAACCCTTTCAGTCAAGACGACAAGGACGGACGTGGATATCTGATACGGAAGAACCTCCGTGCTTGTCGCTACTTGTTGTTTAGCTCTTACCACTTCTCAGGGGTAAGTACAGCACGGAGACATTTCTATCCTTCACAGCGCGAAGAGCCTGATATCTCAAACCTCTCAGCGAGTCCCAGAACACGTGGACATGGAAATGTTTTGTGACACAAGTGAAAGCACCGTTTCGGGCGCCTTTTTAGAATGCTATGGAGGAATCGATTTCAATGAATCGTTTTCGTTCTCCAGTTCCTGATTTCCCAATATCCCATCTAAAGTCATGTCAATCCATAGCCGGTTCATCCTCCTCTTAAAAATCTCATTTTCCCTTCCATCCCAAGCCTGCCAATGATACCAATAACCATTATGTTCCCTCGTAAAAAGCGCAAACTCCCAAGACTCCAAGCAAAAGGCAAACAACGCCTGCAAAACAACCTCTCTATATGTACAATACACACATACACACATATGTATGGCCCATGATGATGATGAATGATTAAGACCTGCCTTGAAGGTCCATTGGGTATAAGATGCAAGATGGCCAAAGGCCATGAAAGGCAAGCAAAAGAAAAACACAAAGAAGAAAAGAAGAAAAGGATAGGCCAACATGAACCCGAGTTCGTTGGGCTTTCTATTGCTCACCCCCCACTCGTTGGGCTTCTAGAACGAGATGAGAGGAAGCACGCAAGTCGTGGGGGAGGCGCAGGCTAGTGACTTGTGATGAGACACGACCAGTTTTGTGGTTGGAGAGTCGGGTGTCAGAGTGGGGGAGGAGAAAGGAGTAAGTTCTGGCCGGCCTGTTGGCGCCCACGTGTACCGATGATAATGATGATGATGTTGACATGACAAGGCGACGATGGATTGAAGGTCGCGACAGCTGGCCGTCAAGGTTACTGTTGTTCCATGCCCTGGACCTGTCCCCCAACCATGCTGCAGCACCACCCTGGGTAGGGTTGCAATGGGGTTGGACCGGACCGTATGAGACAGGGCGGTCGCCAGTGCAGACTCATCACAGCTTGACGCAGATGATGCCTCATATTACAGCTGGCTGGAAATGGAAACCAATTCGGCAGTCCGGTGGATTGATAATGGGAAGTGATTGACCGCCCAGTTGCTTGCCTGCTGTGTGATGGCCGGTGGGAATGGGTGTGGTGTCCATGCTTGCTGCTGTGACAAGGGGGGTCGCCGTGAGGTGTGGCCCATCCATGGTTCTTGGCAAGCATGGGATGCCGAGGGTTCAATTTTCCAACCCAAGTACCTATCGTTGCCTTGATTCTGCATGGGGCTCGCGTTGCGTATGGCCGTTGTCATTGTCGCATGGAAACGCCCGAACTGCCGCTTTGGTGTTTTTCATGTACGGGCCCGGGTCCATGTGCTTTCGGCAGTGGTTGACCTGATTTCTCATCTCCGTCGCCGCCGTTGTCAATGTTTCCGCTCTAGTGTCGTTCTCTCGTTCGGTGAAGATCTTCAAGTCGAGGTGGTCGGCGCCTGGCCCGTCGTCACCCGATTGCGGTATCCCCGGATTCCCCAGATGGACCTAGTAGCCTCGCATTGTTGTACCGCCTTGAAAGCCGCTGATCGTTGGTGCAATTGCGGGCTTCGGTGGGGAAAGTGGTTGTCTTGTCTGATATCTCCAGAAGGCTGATGCGCTCAAAGGTAAGTCTGCTGCTTACTGGAGCGCTTAATCATGCTCTCCCAGGGAGGGTATGTCTTGGGCTTGCATTCGCCTATTTGGAAGTCAGCCTCCAGTCGATGTGGGGGAAAGATGTCAGGATGATGAAACCGGAAATGGCGTGGGGGGCCAAAAACGGTTCTTCATCTCCAAATGAAAGTCATGTCGATCACATACCGCATAGCTCCTCCTGCCTGTACTCAAAGTGGGTGACGTTTGGTTGGCAGCGCTTGTGGGTGATCGTGTAGTCTCTGCACCACTTGGACGCGATCCAGCGGAAGTGGCCGCACGAGTATTCCCGTTGAGTGTAATCGCACATTTTGACTGATATTGGTGTTTTGTTGGAACAATTGGTGGTATCGGTTTTGGTGCTGATCGCGAGGATGAGATAGTCGGCAGTCTAGTGAGAGTCGAACCCAAGGTATGATATCGATGTCGATGACGTGCCGAGTAGTCAAGTGCCTGAGTTGGACTGGTTGAAGAATCTGTGGGGGAACTTGAAGCAAGCTCTACAAACTGGAGAAAGAGGAGATGGCCAAGATGGGACGGTGGGCATGACGTTGTATTTAACCTTGTATGCCAGGTGCGTCCTACGGAGTATGGAGGATCGTGAGGACGGAGCTTAAGCACAGTGAGAAAACGAAAAATAAAATAAAAAAATGGATGGATGAAAATGCTCCATCCGCATCCCGACGGGATGGAAGGTGGAGTGTTGTCAAAAGATGCGAAGCACCGTTCCTTCCAGGATCACCTGCCCACTTTCCATGCACCTGATGAGCTGTAGGCAGGTACCTCTACCTTGTTGGGTACCTGCCACTCGCTGGACATGGGCCCATTCGGCAGGTACGTACCTACAGTGGAGCGTGCATCACAGTTCACTGTACCGAAGCATGAGGCTGCTGGGAACAAGGAATGTCGTCGGAGGAGAGGTGGAGCTTAATGCTTGGCATGCTGCAAGTCGCTTTAGCGCAGCACGGTAAGGATCCATTTCTAGCGCTTCTCTGGGAATCGCCAACGGGTCAACCTCCAAAATCGGACGACCAAGAGTGACAGTCCAGACTCCAGACCACCTCATTTCCAGAGCAGAAGCCGCAACGAAGAAATTCCGACAGAATTGAGGGCAAGCACCACCAGGTAAGCGAACATTGATGTAGGTGGTAAACGTGGAAGGAGTGCCTGGCTCACACACTTGGAGTTCCGTCGCTGGAGGAAGGTGCATCGTATCAACACCACGACACTGGCACACCGGGCAGCCGCCGCCAATTACATATCCCGGGCCCTCACTCTCAAGGTACAGTCCACTGCCGCACACACCTACCTACAATTGGTACTACATCAATCCAGGCGCACGTTCTCCATCAAATCCAAGACTTGAATTGCTGCCCGTCTTACTTTGTGTCAGGAAAAAAACATTTTCTACTATGGTGTTCGAGAGGCTTCACTTACAATTCCGGATACCCAAGTGCTTGCCGGTAGAAAACCCGTGTTGACTCGCCTTTAGCGACAGAGCGAGCTGGCAGTTGCGCCTACCCACAGTAGTAACGTTAGTCGACCTTAGTTGCAGGCGGGCATGATTTAGCGCATTCTTAGTGGCCTGCACCAGCCGAAGCTGCCGCAACTGTCTCCATCAACTCCTTCCTTGGCTCCTTCCTTTCCATCCATCCTCCGAATTGTCGATAGTATCAAGGGAAGATATACAGGGGCATCCACGACCGAGGTTCTCGGACGAGGTCAATTTGGAACTGAAGTCAAAGGCATTAAGTCGGGAAAGGGAAAGAGAAGGAAATGAATCGTGATGGTTTCAAAGTATGTCAAAACACATTTTGCCGTCAGCGAATGGGTGCCGCCACCAAGATCAGAGAGATGGAAGGCCGGAGCCTGATGTTTGTTGAACTCTTCGAAACAACAATCAACATGTCACTGTACTTTCCTTCCTACGAATATACGGTAATATCATCTTTTGTTCGGGCCCGGTTGAAAGATAACGCTCCGTCGTCGCTCACTGCACTGCTCACTGCAGCGTGGGATAACGGTTTCGTTGAGGCAGGTGCTGTAACGGTGCATTTCGTTCCCGTCCACCATCTGAGGTCTGAACGGAGCACGGACGGGGTGTTGGTGCGACTCAAGTACCGGCTACAAACAATCTGCGTCATGTATCCTTTAGGGTGTGTTCCATTCAGTTTTTTTTTTAGCGTTTTCACCGGGTGAAAAGCCCCGGTGGAAATCGTGTTCCCCGAACAACCTCAACACCTTTATACCTTTTCACCGGGTTAACACGTCCGTGCACGTCTTAATAACCCGGTGAAAAAAAAATTTCCGCTTTTTGACTTTCCAGCCAACCAGAGTATAAAATTACATTTTTATCCAGTAAATTAAAAAATTACTATTTTGCAAATTGTAACTAGGTAGATTTTTGTAGATTTTAATACTAAGATTCGCTACCCCCTTCTAGAGCCTAGTATATACAGCGATTTCAGCACTATATACACTACAATATTGCATATTGTATAGTATATTACCCCCCAAATACAACGTAAATCCCCTAGTACTACCACGATTACAACGCGTAAGCGCAAAGTGCGTATATATATAGCCTCCTTTCTAATTATTATAGCGGTAATACAGTTGAGTCCCCGGTTCGTTATAAACCCTAATCCTTTGAAGGGAATCTTTATTATTAAAGACTTCTTATTTGGGTATTAAGGTCGATTATAATTATTTATCCGTATATAAGTAAATATAGTATTTACGTTAATTATATAGTTCTAATATAATATTAGGCTACGCGGGGGAAGGATTCTATAATTAGACGAAAAGGTTATAATTTTCTTGTTAATAATATTATAGGGTATTATTTATCAAATATCGGGATAGGTTATTAAGTAAAGTATTTCTATAATATATAAGTTAATATCAAAGTCCTATTAAAATTTAGTAACTTATATTTACTTCAATTCTCTATACAAATAAGGCCTTCTATTAAATATTAAAAGCTTATATTTAATTTGCCTAGTCGAAGATTAAACTCCCCCTTCTATATACTCCGATAAAAATTAAAACGAACCCGAAGTTATATTTTTATTTTAATAGGGTACTAAGTGCTTTCGATAGTTCCTACTTCCTTATAAAGGTAAGTAACGATAAGTAACCTATTTAGCGAACCCGTAAGGGTAAGCTTTCAATAAACGTTATATTCGTATATAATTTCGATAGTTATATTATATATACTTTGTTCAGGTATAAAGGCTTTATATACAATAGTCGAATATTTAGAGCTTTATTAGTATACGGCTTCTCGATTCTAACGAATTACTTTTATTTAGCCGACGGCGGGTATAATTATTTATATAGATTATTTATACCATATTATAGCGTACAATATTATTTATAGGAGTCGAAGAGGGGGGGTATTAGATTAATAATATATAAAGCACTATATAATTTGAAAAATAATTATATTAAGGTTATTATCGAAAGGGTAATTAGTAAATTAAAATTAGCCTTTAAAATGTTTACTTATAAACTAATCTTCCTTATTAAAATGTAGATTCTTATTATTTATATTTACGTAGTAATTCTAAACTTTATACTAGAATATAACGATATCGACTTCGAAGACGAGGACGAAGCCTTCGTATACTTCGAGGAGGAGGGAGGAGACGTAGCAAATGATAACGAGGAAGAGGAAATATTATAAATTAATTTTAATAAAGCGGAAATATAGGGTAGAAAAAATAGTTCGATACATAAATATTACAAAAGAATTATGAAATAAATATAGCGAAATTATTACGCGTATTTCGAAAGGATTAAAAGGGTAGGGTTATAAAAAGGAGAATCGAATAGAGGAGAAAATCAAATAGAGGAGAGAATTAATTAGAGATAGATTATTTTAATAATTATTATTAAAGACGGGTAATTATATTTAAAATCCAATATTTCGTTAAAATTCGAACGAAGGGAATTTAGAAGAGTATTTATATAGGATATATTATATTAAAATATTAGTTCCTCCTAGCCTACCTCCATTAGAAATCCTACTTCTATTTACTACTACTTTTATTTTTAAACTTTCGTCCATAATAATATAAAATCATTAACATTTACAACTCTTCGAAACGATTCTAGCATTCTTTTTATATTAGAATTTAAAGGAATATAAATTTTATTACATTACGGTAAATATTGTAAAAAAAAGACGAGTGTAAGGTCAGTGGGAATATTTATATATTAATTTCACTAATTAGGAGAAGCGAAGTAGTAATCTAATTTAATATAATAAATACCTTTTAAATCATAGTAGGATTATGAGGTATTTATAGAAGGTATAGATTTCGAATATTTTACTATCTCCCCTATTATTATTAATCCCCTTCTAACTCCTTTTCGATTTTTTTTAAAATACCGCCTTATCTTTTCTAATTTTAATTGATAGAAGCGCTTAACCTTCCTTTTAGATTCTTCCTACCTCCTTTAAGCCTTTTTAGTAATATTTTTAGATACGCGACCGTCCTAATCCTTATTAAAAATCCCTATCGCGGTCGTAAATTATTTCGAGCCCCCTTCAGTTGTAATAGCCGTAGTAACCGCGAATATACTTTCAAAGATAGTTTTATTATAATTTATCCGCTTCTTCTTCTTCGGGTTAATATTAAAAGAGGTTAATAACTTCTTTTAAAGACCGCGGGTATAGCGGGGAATTAGTAAAGAATTTTTATTATTATTAGTATTATTATTATCGTCGTTATTAATTTGCGTAATTACTTCTTTTTCATTACTGTTGCCTTTGCCTTCTTCGAATAAAGCGGGGTTAATTAGTAATTGAAAAAGGGTAACTGCGTTTATACTAGTAGTATTTTAGTTATTTTCGAAGATACGCTCTATAAATTCGAAGTAGGAGAGGATAATGTATTTGAATTAGGAAATTTTAGAGTATTCCTATAAAATATTATTTTATTAATAAATCCCCCCTTAAACGAATATCTTTAATCAAATTAATAGCGATTAAATTATCCTAAACGTTTAGCGGCGTTATAATTATACCCGTATTATTATTGCAACCGAACCTCGATTATAAATAAATAAAGTCCTAGAGCTGCCACTTTATTTTAAAGGTCCTATACTTATTACGAACTTACGTAATAGTAAAAGTAATACTTTTTATAACGAACCAACGTATAATTAGTTAATACGTACCTTCTTTAAAATTATTCTATAATACGCCGCCGCTAATAACGGTTTTAGCGAGAATTTTAAAGGTAAATTCTTCTTAAACTGGGGTTTATCAAATCTTTAGGACGCTAACATTACCCTTACCCTTCTTACTAAAGGTAGAAGGGGTAGAAGGAGTAGAGGATTAAATAAACGAGGGCTTAATTTAATTAGTATTAGCGATATTCGATTAGGTAAAAGATTAGGAAGCGTTAGAGGAGGAAGTATATATAATCGAGTTTTGAGAGGCTGTGGCGGGCGGTTGGGAGATTAGTATTGGCGGTTATAGAAAAAGATAGACAAAATTAGGTATATAGATCAATATTTATCGACCGTTTTATACGATTCAAGTATATCGAAAATTTTCCCCTTTTTACTATAATTGATAAATAGTCTAAATCTATAGCTAGAATAATGTTAGGAGGGGTCTCTAACTATTAAAATATATACATTAAGGGATTTTTTATATTATAAAGATATTTAAGAGCTATTTGGGGATTTAATTAGTAGATTTATCGAAATACGCTTACGGATTTCATGAAACACGATTTTCACTGATATTTTCACTAGAATGCTAAGCTGCCTAAACGCCAAGGCTGAAACCCGGTGAAAATTAGTCTATGCGACCTTTTCACCCAAATACCTAAAACCCGGTGAAAAGACCCTAAAATTTCGTTATGGAACACACCCTTAATTACCATCCTTGTTACGAGGAGTCTGTCGTGCATCTTTTCTATCAGTGCTGCCACCATAGTTTCCCACTCGTCCTTTAAAGTTCTTACTCCCGTAGTCTCGTGATCGTGTCAACGTCGGATGCCACGTCCAAAGACTCAACATAATTATTTTGAAACATCTGGACCTCCAATCTAGGCAGCGTCGTTTCATCGGGCTCTGGCGCAATCGTCTGCGCAAAGAAAGATATCGCCGTCTATCGAGCCTCGATCCAGTAGTTCATGTGCGCAATGACGAGTCGGTGACGGGCCTTTGGCTAATACTACTCCGCGAACTTTCGGAACGACCTCGATCCCATCACCTTTGGCATCAAATCTTGACGAAAAGCTTCACGCCATGCTAACGGACAACGGGCCGATCTGAACTTGGCAGAACGGCCCAAGACAAAAACGCGGCGTATTTCCGTCGTTGCGTTGTCGGCGGCTTGGCTGTTGGAAATTTTGCCAGTGGAAACCCAACTGCGGGGCAAATTTCCCATTTTCCAGTACGTAGCAACCGTACCTTTTTACCCAACGACAATACAGTGTCAGGCTTCCCAGCACGACACGAAGAAATCGTCCTTTTCAAAACGACACACGCTTTTGCGGGCCGTGAGAATGTGTGATGAGTGGGATTTGTGGGTTTACGAGGACCTCTCCATTCGCTTACGTACCACTCAGTAGGTTTCCCCATCGACTCCGACTCGCAATGGAGCAGACCCCGGAAAAAAACAGTGCTTGTTGTGCTGAAATTCCCGCATCTTCAATTGCAACCCAAGCAAAAAAGAAAAGAACATGGGATGTCCTGCTAAATGCCCGCTGGCGAATACCCTGTCGACTCTTTTTAGGCCGGAAGTCCAACATCTCGACTCTCGAGTCGCCGCAAGCGCGGCCTTTCTCATCGGCGTGTTGGCGGTTGAACGTGGGGAGACCCTCGCACCTTGGCCGAGACGCAAAATATCTTGTGGAGTTCGGGAATTGAGGCTCGGTGGTGTTATTACACACGGAATCTCTGACCCAGCTTGATCTCGAGTCTCAACTCTGGCCTCGGATTCATCTGATCTCTAAACGCGCGCGCACAGACACGGTGATGCTATAGCACGACAGCCGAGTGTCTACTCGATAAGATCGAAAGACTTTCGATTGTTTAGACATCAAAGGGTCCCTTTGTTTCCCCTGAATTTACCTAGCTAATGTTCCGGTGGCACGGTTAGCGCGCTTTACCTTTTTGCTTTGTGAGCATTTCAGCGGTCTTTCTGAGACAGCTCGCCGCTTTTGAAGACAGGATGGACCACGCACGGCCACTCACAGTGTGCTGAGAGTCCAGAGATATGTTTGTGTCAGAAAGCACGTAAAGTGGGTCAAATAGATATATAGTAAAAAGTAATTAATTCTAGTAATCCTCGTCCCAATCCTCTTCGAAGGTACTAGGGTTTAAATACAAAAACCAGGGATTCCAGGTGGCTAGTCCTCATACAATAATATCATCAGACAGCCCAATTATCGAACTATAGTTATAAGGGAATTCCTGCACTGCATATGCAGTGTATGAGGTTATATAAATAGGGAGGCACATACTGGACTAGAAGTCTGGCCATCCATGCATGCCCTGATAATCTGATAGTTTGTCCTCGGGGTTCGTTTGGGCCAGGTTTGCTAGGTTTGGTGATCGTCCCATTAACGAGGACTGGGGTTAGGGCTGTTCCCAATGTGACCAACCAACCCTGCTGCGATTCTTGTCAGATTCCAAGGTAGCATTCTACCGAGATATGGGTTAGATGCCAGAGTCCCAGCCATCTGATTTACAGGTCTTAGCAAATATAGGTTACCCCTAGAACTCCCAGACCTTTTGGAGTAGAGCGTTCGAATCAATTACACAGAATTAATCAACTAAATTACACTAGTAAATGTGATAATTAATAGTCTGATACGCGCCCTATTAATATAACGATTAGTATTATGAGTTAGTAATAAATAACACGAGAACAACACGATATTTCTTTCAAAGCCTATTAATGATACTAAGGAGAACGTTACTTATTTGAAAGATAGTAATAATTAGATCCGCTAGGAGCCTATACTCTAGTTAAAGTATAATTTAAACGTATTTAAGGATTGGTTTTAAAGTATTATCGAGAAGCCTACCATACTAAGATAGTTTATCCTAACTATTATCCTATTACGAAAATAATTAGAACTTATATTAACGAAGTTAAAGTAGAATTTATTCTCCTTAATAGTAGAATAACCGTTTATATTATTATTAATTAAGTTGGAGAATCCCGGGAGTTATTTATTAAGTATCGTACTAGAGACGAAATTCTATTCGATACCTTTACTAACGAGGAGGACTTAATTAATAAATAACTTTTTAAATTAGAGTTTACGCTCTACTCCGATAATAAGAAGGATTAGAAGGAATTTATAATTAGCGATAAGGCTATACTGAAATGGAGCAAAAACACACTACCACAAAAAAGCATAGCCTACCCAAAACCTTAGAGTGAGGTGCTAATCTGAAGGTTAGGAATGATTTCGCGAGGATGCCAGAATGAAGCCTCTAAACCGTAGCTATTAACTACTAAAGGAGGGAGGGGGAAGTAGAGCTTTACCCCTAAATTAGTTGCTCTAGAGTTAGGAGTAGATCTAGAGGTTAGGTTCTTAGGGAGGGAATTACGAGTAAACTCAACGGTTAAGTCTTTTTGGGAGCGAAATTCAAGTGTATTCTGCTAGTTAAAGTAATATCTTATAATGGGTCTGCGAGAGTATTGTATAGCGAGCAGTTGTATAAGGTTGAAATGCTATATTTGATAGAGAGGAAAAGGATTGCTCTAGAAGGGAATAGTCGAAAGAAGGTTTTATGCAATTAGAGCTAAGACCGCACAGGCTAGGTAAATATATAGGTTTAGCGAACTAGAGGGTTCGTATTAGCTTTAGCGTTATATAATAACCTTTAATTTAGATTAGTAAGCTTGGTAATAATTAAATATATTAACCGGGCGCTAGCCTTATAATATTACTCCCCTACTCCTCCTTAGGGAATTCGGTTTTACGTATAGAAATTAACGTAATTAAATATACGAGAAAAGATTAAAATTTAGTATAATTACACTTAATTAAATATTTATTTAACCGGAGAAATTTTTTAATATTAGAAAAGATAAAATTTCTCTATTTGAGCCCCTAAATAAACGCTATATAATTACTTACTTCCTACTCGAGTTAGTAACGATATATTTATCGCTTACCTTTATAGAATTGCGCTAAAACTTGGTATTAAAATTAAATTAGGGGATATTTTTAAACTTTACCTAGTTCTAGGGCCTTCTTTTACTATATTATATTAATAATTTATAACGGAGATAATTAGAATTAAGGTTATTACTTAATACTTTATATCGCTTTATTTTTCCTATTAATAATCGGTTACCTTTTCGTTCCTTCGTTAGGGAATAGCTTTAATAATTTTTATACCTACGAAATATTAATACTTATTCTTTTTATTAATTACGTTATAAATAAATATTAATAGAATTGGGCGGCGAAGGGTACGATTTTATAATTTATTTATTTAATTAATAGATAGTATACCCTAGTAAATTAATTAGAGGTTTTTCCTTTTAGATATAATTGCGCTCCTCTACCCCTAATATTATTAAGGTTATTATTAATATAGTTTCGTTTAATCCGAATATTCTTCCTCTTTATAGTTATTATTATTATAATTATTTAAATCCCTACCGGGTTGTCTTCGAACGTTATTTATCCTTATCTTTTATTTATATTATTTAAATTAGTAAGAATTATTCCTATAATTCGTATATTTACCTTCTTTTTTTTACTTATTCTTCTATTTCTAAAACGGTAATATTTTTAATAGGGTTACTAAAGTATTATTAACAGGGGTCTTTATAGGATTATTAATATTATTATTAACCGGAGCCTACTTCAATAAGGAGGAGGAAATTAAAAGAAAGGAATTGCCGTTGAGTTTTTGTAAATACGTAAGTAATAACGAATATTATTTAAGCACGTCGGTTCGGTCGGAGAGGCATTACTTCTAATTATAGCTCAAAATAATGGTAATTTAGTTAATTTTAATAATATTTAATTACGAGTCGGCTTGGGTATAGTATAATACTTTTTTAAAGCGAGCGATAAAGGCCGTTATCGATTCCTTAGACTTTTATTTAAATTAGTATAATTCTTAATTAGCGTATTTAATAAAATTGGGGTCTTTAAATATAAATTTGAACTTATCGATAAATTTATAACGAGACCGAAGTATAGCAGCAAACGCAACGAGGAGTTTTTTAATAGTAAGCGATAAGTAAATAGATAAATAATAAAATTACGCTTTTAAATTACTAATAGTAGGGCTATTTATATAGAACTTAATTTGCGCGTTTAAAATTTAGGTTTCGAATTCTTCGTTACTCCCTAAAAGTTTTTCAAAATGCAGGAAGATTAGTTTATATAATAGCGAATCGAGAGGAATAGATTTAAGGGCGGAAATTTCAAAAATCAATTATTTAATCGAAGAAGTAAATTATCTTTAACGTTATTAAGAATTCGTAAATTAAACGATCTAAGGGAACTATTATTATTAAAATATTGTAAATAGAGAAATTATTACTAAAGAACGAAAGTGATAGTAGGGAAATTCTTTAGTAGTACTTATAAACTTTAGTAATGGTAGTATTTAAAAAGAGGGTTAAATATAATGTAACGGGTCTACGAGAGTATTATATAGCGAATAGTTGTATAAAGTTGAAATATTATATTTAATAGAGAGGAAAAGGACTACTCTAAAAGGGAGTAGTTGAAAGAAGGTTTTGTATAATTAGAGTTAAGATTGTACGGGCTAGGCAAATATATAGGTTTGGCGAATTAGAGGGTTCGTATTGGCCTTAGCGCTATATAATAACCCTTAGCTCGGCTTGGTACGCTTGGTAATAGCCAAGTATATTAACCGGGCGCTAGCTCTATAACATATCTAGTCTAAGCTGCCTACCCTCCTCCCTCTCGTTTCAAAGAGGAGTACTACCCTTTTTATCCCTAGAGATCTCTACTATAATTACCTACCTTCGGAGTTCGGGAGAGACGGTCCGATAGATCTGCTCCTCTCTATCCGAATCACTTTGCTTCTGATAACCCCCTTGGTCTATACTAAAAAACCAGAAAAAATTCCCCAAATCAATACGTACCTAGATAAAATCGTTAATTAATTACGGACTATAGGATAACGCTATAAAGGAGGAGTAGGAGATTAATGAGTGGTACCGGAATTTTAAGAGTATAATTAATTATAAGGTTGTTAATAAATAGATTAAAGTTAGGAAGTAGTTTTATAAAACTATCATTATCCTAACAAAGGAACCTAAAAATTAGATTAATTAATTTTAAACCTAGTCTACTACTATAAGTAATAAATAAATTATAGGAATAGGGGAGATTAAGGTTGCCAACTTTTGGTATATCGATTTCGTTAATACGATTAGAATTATGCGTTTTGGGTAGTATAAAGGCGTTTAGAAGTTCGATAAGGAGATAACTAATAGTATATTTAAATATATAAACGTTTATAAAGACTTTAAGAAATATAGTATTAATGCCGCTAAATGTAGGGTTATTGCCGGAAAGGGAGGATACTGTAGCGCCTTTAATATTGGCGAAATTGGTATCGAGTACGATAGTTAGAAATATAATAGCGAAGGTTAAAATAAGATTATTAACGATAAGGACGTTTATTAAGAAGGTAAGAATAATAAGAAGCTTAAAGGTTTTAAAAGAAAAAGGAAATTCTAATCGAATAAAATTAAAATTTAATTGCGTAAGAAATTTAATATCCTTATATATAAAATATATAGAAGAAGACCATATTCTTTAAAATTTTATTAGTAAGTAAATTTAAAGACGAAGTCGAAATATATTGTAAGGTTGTTCCCTTTTATTTAATATACTATTAAAATTAACCTCGCGAAGGACCCTAAACTTATAAAAAAGGTTACGAAAATCGCAGTTAAGAATAGCGGTAAGGAGAGGGCTCTTGAGAAGGAGGAGAATACGTAATTATTTATTACAATTTAAAATTTTATTTATAGAGCGACTTTTTAAATTAGTAGGGTATATTAAATTAAGGACGAAATTTACTTTCTTAAAAACTTCATAATATTCAATTTTAGTAATTCTTTTTACGTATTTAATAAAATTATTCATTTCTTTTATTTTCATTATATTAATCCGGATAATCTTTCATAAATTAGCAATACTTAAGTAGCAATTGAAACGTTTAAAGAAATTAATATTATTATTAAAAGTAAGAACGGTCCTTTAACGCTACAGTTAAAGGAGGTTACTTTTTACCTTAATTTTACTATTAATTTCATTTCTTATTTCTAATTGCCAAAGTAAGATTTCTATTAGGACTACCGACTACTAAATAATTATTTAAAGAAATCTAATAACTTATTCTTTATTATTCAGATATTATTTATAATTAAACGGTTATTAAAATTATTTTATTTTTATTTATTAAAATGTCGTTCGTAACGCACAATTATAAAATTAATTCCTATATAAAACGCCCTTCTACATAATTAATAGAAGTATAATATTTACAATTCGGCTACCGGGGACCCTAAATAATCGATTACCTTTAGAACGTTAATAGAATTAAATTTACCAGTTAGAAATTACGTAGTATACTCTTAATTAAATATAATACGTACGCAATAGTAAAAGTTAAACGATAATTAATTGTATAATTAGAGACTGAAATTTTAGATCTAGAGAGAAACTCGTTATTAATTTCTTCGAATTTAATAAGGGAATTAACGGGGTTAAATACTTTCTCCTTATTACTTATCAATAATCTAAATATATTTAAGATTATTACTTATTAAATCGTTAAAGAATTATTATAATTACTAAGCTAATATTTTATATTAATATATTACAGTACCGATATAATATTAAAATTAAAATTTTTGAATACAATAACAAATTTATAAATAATAAAGCTAAATATGGATTGTTATAACGAGGAGTAAATTTTAAGCCCTCTACTCCTAATATATAAGTATAAAACGGTAGGGTAGAGTATTTAAGAGGTATTATTAAAGAAAGATATAATACTATATTAATGAATTTAAAATCTTTAATAGATTTATAGCCGGAAATTACTAGCGTAGTAATTTATTTGGTTAATTATTCCCTCTATTATTTATATAATTAGAAATTTTCCTTCCAACAGTTTTATATTTATATTATATAATAAAATAGTTAATAGGAAGTTTGTAAATTAAATTTAAATTATTTTAAAATTTATAATTATAAAATTTTCACTATAATAAGTATTATATAGAAGAAAAAGTAATAATATTAAAAGTATTTACCTAAAGTATAAATAGGGTTTTTTATTAATTATTTAACCACTTCTATTTATAATATATAGAATTTATATATAAATCGGATTATTTAAATTAGGGATATGATTTTTAACGAGGAAATTACTTATAATTTAAATTTTAAGAAATTAAAAAAAAAGCTTTTAAGTAAATAGCAAGGAATTAGCGGATTTATTTAATAAAATTAATAAATTATATAATTAACCTTCGAGGGTATCCGAACTATTAGAGAAAGAAAGTTATAAATTATAGAATAATATTAATAATATAAATATTAAACTATTCCCTTCGAACCTCCTTAATCGAAATTATAAATAGTATTAAGAAGATTCCTAAGAGGAAAGTAATTAATTATAAAAAATCGTTATTTAATAGCCTACTATAAAAAAGATATTTATTAAATATATTATAGGATTATATTTATTATTTCTATTTACTCCGCCGGCTATACTCTATACTAATTATTTAATTAACCGAACTATCAATAAGTACTTCCGTTAGTAAGAACTATAGGAAATTGCCTTTAACGTTAATAAATTATTATAATTAATAATTCAAATAAATAGGAAAATAATTATTAAAGCACAAGTATAACAGTTAATTACGAAATATAAACGCTTTAATAGGGTTTACAGACGGGATTTACTAATTATACTTAAATATTATAATAAAATCGACGAGGGCGTACTACAAGTAAAAGGTAAATAGATTTTCAATTATATATAAGTATATATTTATAAATTTAATAAGAACAATATATTTAATAAATATAAAGTAAAACCCGTTATAAGAGGTGACTAATAAAATAAGACGGGAGTAAATATATATACTTCTACCCTAGTAAAGAGGTTATTTAAATTTATTATCGTTCTAATTATTCGTTTCAACCTTAAATTTATTTAGTACCACGTAATCAATATTTTTATTAATATTTCCCTCGATAAGGAAATTTATATACATATACCGCCCGGGTATTAAATCCCTAGTCAAGTATTTAAATTAATTAAAGTATTATATAATTTTTAACGAATACTCTTATTATAGCAACGCAAACTTCATAAAGTATTTAAATTAATAGGACTTAAAGCAATCCTTGAAAATTCTTATATTATAAAAAAGAACAATATCTTAATACTTTATTACATCGATAATATCGTTTTTACATTTAATAAAAATAAAATAGAAGAAATTAAAACATATATAATAGAATTATAGTTAAAATATTATTTAATTGGAAGAGATAAGTTCTAATAGTTTTTGGGTATCGAAATCATATATAATCAAAATTAGGGATAGATTTAGTTATTTTAAAAAATATATATTAATAAAATTTTAAAATTATTTAAATTTAATTATCAATGTACTTTAATACTTATAGGCTACGAGGAATTAATCCTTTATAAGGGTATTACTAATTATATAGAGATACGTACTTACTAAATTAATATAGGATTATTATTATACGCGGTAATTAATATTCGATTAAATATTACCTTCTTATTAAATAGATTGGTTTGATATAATTATAATCTTAATTTTACTTATATAACCGTTAATAAGAAGGTTATATAATATTTTCAAATAATAAAAATATAGGGATTCTATTTTAGTAGTAGTAATAGATTTAAAATTATTTTTAATATTTCGTTTGTTAATAATAAGAGTGACCGTAAGAATTTATAAGGGTTTACTATTAAATTTTATAGTAGTTTAATTTATTAGGGAGTAACTAAATAAACTACGGTTACTACGTTAATAATAGAAGTAGAATTATATACAATTAAAAAGGTAATAAAGGAGACCCTCTTTATAAATTGGTTAATTTTAATTTTGGGGGTAAAATTATTAAAAGACCCCATCCCTACTCTATAATATAATAACTAATAAACTATTAAGGTACTTATAGAAGAAACACTTACTTTTAATATAAAGATAAAGTATATAAATATTTAAAAATATTAATTAAGGAAGGAGATTATTAAAAAGATATTTAATATTAAATATTTAGAGACGAAATCGATACTAATAAATAAATTAATGAAAATACCAAGGATTTTGGAATATAAGAGATTTAAGGAGTTGCTGGGTATAGCCGAAGTACTGCCGTAGAAGGATAGCGGAGGAGAGGATAATCCGGTACCGAAGAAGGTTAATTTCGATGATTTGGATGAAATATTAGGATTAAAAATATGAAAAGACGAGAGCAATGTATAAATAGCTTCACTTTTGACCTCAAAGAAGTAATTAGAGGTCTATAAGTGAGGGAGTGTGTTAGATATTAGGGTAGTATTCTACCCAGATATAGGTTAAATGCCAGAGTCCCAGCTACCTGATTTACAGGTCTTGGCAAATATAGGTTACCTCCAGAACCCCCAGACCTTCTGGAGCAGAGCGCTCGAATCAGTCACACAGAATCAATCAACCAGATCACACCAGTAAATCTGACAATTCTCAGCAATGTTCTGGAAGGGTTTTGGAAGCCTTCATTTCTCCGGGTCAATGCGACCATCATCGAGGCCTGTCCCATGCTCGCCCGTGTCTCACTTGGCCGGGCGTCAACCAGCGTCACAAAATCGAAGGTGGCTTCAACGCCAGCCTCCATCACCCCGTCCGAGTATCCAACACGACTCCGTCGCACCCGTTGCCCTGTGTGCTCCGCCATTGACATTCGGGCCCGAAACCGAAGTTGAAGTCAAGAACATGCACGGCCACAAGATCGACATGGATCCGCAAAATCCTCCACTTGTTTCCGATGTGCGAGATTTGCGTGCTGGCTGCGGCTGTGATGTTTTCAATGTGTCCATAAAGAACACGCAAAAGACACACAATCATCAGTCATCACAATTCACAAGGGATTTGGAACCCCCATTTCCCGGTCTGGACTCCTGCCACCTCTGTTTGTCAAAGGCATACAAAGAGGTAGCGAGGTGCACCAGCGGATGCTACACGACCATTGACTAGGTAGGCTCAATACGCCCTACGTGTGATGTACTGTACCAAGGGGGTACATAGGCGATATACCTGAATGCGGAAGGCCAGAGAGCAGTATGGAGCCACTGAGACCCATGTGTAGTCGGCTCTATGGGGACCAAGGTGTGATCGCTTCCGTAAACAGAAGGAGGGGAGTTGAAAGAGAGTTTGTGAAAACTATGACATTGCATGTGGCCAGAAGAGTTCTTTTCCTCTCCTTGCAAAATTTGCATGTGCTTGTTGGCCTGAAACCTACCCAACGGCACATCCACATTGCAAGTCCGACTTTGATGGCCTACCGCCGAGCCGTCCGTCGACTTAAACTACATACAGGCTAAAGAGACCAACCGACGCACTACCGATATGCTACATTGACAGGAGGGGATCTGAGGAAGCGATGCGGCTCAATGCGACGTCCTTATGCTTGACCTCCTCCGTCCCGGCCCACGGGCTCCGTCTCGGGGCATGTTTCACGGAGCCGGACTGCACCTCGGTACCCGATGGGCCTACCAGATTCGGTACTTGGATATCAAATCCTGAAGCCATTTTGCCATGCGGAATGCATCGGTTCTGGAATGGCTCTGAAAATCTGGCCGATGGCGGTTAACCGACTGCCAAATCGAGTTTGATATCGGATAGCTCCAGTCTGGTTCATGTCTGCCGGCCATGAACGAATCAGTACTTGGCTGCAATTACGGCCAATTTGTTCTAGAAGGCAGGTGCTTCCGACGCGCCAGACAGCTGCCGTCACCGACGTCGTCCGTGCCAGAATTCGCGGTTCCTTCCACCTACATATATGTACATACATAGGTACATACATTGGTCGAGTCCCTCCGAGATTTGTTCCGTTCCGTTTGATTTTGCCTTTCTGCCCCTGCCGTTCATACCAACACACACCAAACATTGACTTTTCATCATCAGGACAACATCCTTGGAATTCCAACAGCCCATCATTCACACGTCCCCAGGCCAGCGACGAATGCCGAAGAAGAACGCGAGACACAATTGAGGCGTCTTCCATGGCACAAACATCGATGATCGCTACGACGTCCAAGGTTGGCACTCTTCGAGCCCTTCAGGGAAAGAAACACGTTAGCAATGCCAATGTTGGTCCACTGGTCTTCTAGAAGCGAAGCTAAAAGTGTGGATAGAGGCAATCGCCAATGGTTGCGTCGACCGAGCCTCCATTCAGTTCTCGGCTTGGTGGAGGGCCTACGGGGGCCCACCGTCCCACACTTTGGCCGAAGACATCCCAGCCCCATGCACGTTATGCTCCAGAAGCGTTCGCAGTGGTTCGTCCGTCTTCACCCCTCCACTCTTGAGCACTCCGTGTAAATGGACGCACAGTGCACTCGGACATGATTCCTGGTTACCATGGTTAGCTGCTACGCGATTGGACCTCACCACATGTGAAACTCCGTCCGTGTTCTTCGGCCCCGCAGCTTCTCAATCATGAGCGAGTCAGGCAATGGACAACGAGTTCACGATGGCACGACAACAACACAAGACGAACGAGGCGGACGACAAAACGGCAACCGCCAATGCATACACCCGTTCGGTTGATATTCAGGTCAGTGTCTACTTACATATCTCAATGCGTATACTTCGTCGAGACATTATGCTGACAGTTGTGGAAATCTACAGGCCAAAGGTTTGTCGACATCTTCCTTGATCCCGCCACAAGCAAAACCACGCCGGCGTCCTGCCCAGCCCTGCCCAGCCCGACATTCGGGCTTCGGCCGATTTACCACGTGGAACTCGGTCCTTGGATTACAAACCTCCCAGGAAGCGAACGAATTGGCGGAAACAAGCAGGCATCTAGGCACAAACTTCCTCGGAGACTTGCCATCCACATTCACTTCGGTATCGATACTTGCGAGAACATCCTGACTGTCGAACAACCAGTTGCACCCGCTAAACCTTTTAGGAACCGTATCCGTGACAGGTACTCCTTCTTCGGCCGAGCTGAACACGGATGGATGCCTGTGCATACTCGCCATCTTATTGTTCACTGTTTCCCGGTCGTGGGCCATCAAGGTGCACATATGTCAGCATCGTCAGGGCGAGGTGGGCGTACATGCGTCCTTGAACTCTATGCAAACGCTTCTAGGGGTTCTGCGGTCACAGTGGACTTCTTGGGTTACGGATGAATGCGTTATTGAGTCGCCGACCTTCGGGTACCATGTCCCTGCAAGGCTATCTCCGTTCATCTTGAAGATGGGAATGATCCTCTTGGCAAAACATCCAAAAGACTTCCCAGCGTTTTGGTTTGGAGCCACGAGAACAGCACCCTTCGACTTGGCTGGGAGTCCCGAGTGGACATGAGGAGAGGTCTGCGAACAGACTCTCATACGATTAAACAGAGTGCGTACACCCGGGTGGCTTCTTTCACACATTCATCTCCGTCGCTTTATGATCCTTCGATGTCGGCTCTTCCTACCTACTGAAGCAGAAGTTCATCTTCTTGAGGAATCTCGGCAAGGTAAACCAGCTTTCCTTGCAAGCACCCCTCCGTGCGCACAAACCCCCTTTTCAACACGCGAAGTCTCGTTTTCATCATCAGCTTCCAGGACCTACCACCACTTTCGGACACACCTAGGCTTCGTTCGATTCTCTAGCCGAGACAGCTTATCCATGATGTCGTGGTTGTTGCCAGGGCTGGAACACATGGCTCTACGTAAGCTGCCAAAGATCGGACCGTACCCACGCACCATCGCAAATGCGTCGATTTTGAGGTGGAGAGAGTCCCGACAGACAGGTTTGCCGTTAAAACACCCTGCTCTACCAACCCCATCCCTTTAACGGTGAAAAGTTGACATTTTAGCGCGCCCCGCAAGATACCTGGAGGACTTGGTGACGTGGCTCGTCAGCTAAGCACTCCGCCTACATTGCTAGTAAACGCTACCAAGGCTGGGGTTTCCGAGATCTTTGCAGGCTCAAGAGGTATCCTGCAGGAAAATGGGAACCACCGATTTGCTCAAACTTGCAGGACGCTAAAATGTCAACTTTTCACCGTTAAAGGGATTCCGGCAGCCAGTTGACAAGGCCCACCCACACCTAGCGTTGACGCCATGTTCAAGATTTTCCTTGGCACGATTTACAACGTTCGGTGACTTGCTTTCAACGCTGATTCTACATACACTTTGCTGACAGGAGATGTCATATGCATCAATAACCAAAAAGAGTGTCTAGTGAGGGTATTCCAATCTGCCAGGGCTTGTGAATTTCGTGGGGACTCTGCAGACTCTGCTGATC